>NC_141378.1:44282533-44648299 GCF_017979445.1 Akebia trifoliata | reverse complement strand
CCTAAGTATATTTTAAAGAGTCGTGCTATATTGATTAGTGTACTACACTTGTATCTCGAGGAAAAGTACCTATGATTCTATGCATACAGTGCTCATGGCAATATTATTTTCCTCATTATAGCATTTTTCTATTTTAACTTCTTTAGTATTTCGTTGTTACCCTGTTTGATTAATGGCTCTTTTGGGGATTAGTTTGTTTTATTTATTTAAGGAGTCATTCTTCTATGAGAGTGGAGGGAAAATAAGGTCTAAGAGTAATGTCATGTGTAAAAGTATATTTAAAGATCGAGACGAATTCATTAAATTTGTGACAGAAAAAAAAAAAAAAACTATTATATTCTTTTATTTTTTCTATTGTATTTTTTATATGAAAAATGTTTAAAGTGATTTGTTATGGCATTATGTTCAATACGGCCTAGAACCTTAAAATTTTTGTAAAATACTTTACTACCGACAATGGATCATTGGGTCCAATATTGAGTTGACCTGGCAATGCATAGAGAATAATTGATTTTCTAATTTATATCTCGAGAAAATAAATCTAGCACTGTCAGTTCAACTTATTATTGGACCCAGTGTCCAATGCAAGCAATGTAATAGATTAAAATGTTATTTTTGAGGTACAACGTACAAGTTAAAAGCATCTATGATTCCATCCATGCTTCCACGTAAGTTCAGCGTGGAATGCAGTCACTCTAGCATTACTCTTTTTATATTAATAATATAATTAATTGAGAACAATTCCACCACGTATGTTATTCCACCTAGAAACAATTTTGGAATCTAATGTCAATGATTTTGATCTGCAAGATGTGTAGGACGGCCCGTCGGGAAAAAACTTTGTAACAACCCTCTCCAATGAATTACATGTGGCATTTACAGGAGATATTTCATATTTTAACAAAAATGTAGGGGCGTGAAATAAATTCAAAACGTCACATGTTTTGAAATCAAGACGGTTTTCTCAAATTTTTAAACGGACTGCCCGTTTCAAATTTTGAAGCCGACAATCGAAACGGGCTGCCCGTTTCGAAGTAGGACTCGGCCCATCGTCATATTATATAATATAGAAGTCAATAGGATAGGTCAACTAGTTCGAGACACTTCTCTCTAATTTTCACCAAAATCTGGAACGAGTCCACTTCAAAAAACTTATATCCAGAAATACAACTACGTGGCACAATCCTAACGATTGTTTATTTTGAAAATGTCTCTAAAGCATGGAGATCTGTGGTCCAAGACAACTGGTTCTCCAATGAAGTGGTCCAAGAAAACTGGTTCTTCAAGAAAACTTCCAATCTTCAAGAAAAAGATTCGAAATTTTATTGAAAAAAAGAAGATTTAATTAAAACGCGTCAAGAATAAGTTCTTTTTTTCTCTGTCAACATCACAGAAGTAAAAAATTTCGGCTAGATAAAACCTAATATTCGAACGAAGAGCTTCATGTTTTCCAGAAAATTTAAAAATGGCGTTGTCACTTGTAGGAGGATCTGTGTTGGGTGCAGTTGCAGGAGAGCTGTTGAAAGCAATTTTAGATGTGAAAGATAAGATCTCCATCTTCAAATCCTTCTTGGAAAGACTCAAATCTACTCTAGAAACTATGGGCCTGTTTGGATATCAGGAGCAGAACTACTCTTCCAAAGAACAGGAGTTGAAGTACTCTATGGAGGAGTTGGAAAAGTAATTCTGTGTAGAAAGGGCGTTTGGCAATCAACTCTGTGAAGTACTGGCAGAAGTACTTTTGTGCTGGAAGTCTGTTTGGAAACCATACTGACTTCTCATGACTTCTAGAAAAAAGATCAGAATATCCTTATATTATACCAGTTACTGTTTTTTATCTTTTAGTGTCATAATATGCCTTCAAACTATACTGTTTTTGACATTTTAACTATAAATATTAATATAATATAATATAATAAATATTAATATAATATAATATAATAAATATTAATATAATATAATATAATATTTTAAATATTAAATATTAATATAATATGTTTAAATCCATTATACTCAAAATTTAAAAAAAATTGACAGACTGTTTTTGACATAGTATGACATAATATAAAAAAAAAAATTGACAGACTGTCTTTTAGTGTCATAATATGCCTTCAAACTATACTGTTTTTGACATTTTAACTATAAATATTAATATAATAATATAATATAATATTTTAAATATAAATATTAATATAATGTGTTTAAATCCATTATACTTAAAATTTTAAAAAAATAAAATTGACAAACTGTCTTTTAATGTCATAATTGCCTTCAAACTATATTATTTTTGACATTTTAACTATAAATATTAATATAATATAATATAATATTTTAAATATTAAATATTAATATAATGTGTTTAAATCCATTATACTCAAAATTTAAAAAAAAAATTGACAGACTGGTCTTTTTAGTGTCATAATATGCCTTCAAACTATATTATTTTTGACATTTTAACTATAAAAAATGATTAATATAATATTTTAAATATTAAATATTAATATAATGTGTTTAACTATAAATATTAATATAATATAATATAATAAATACTAATATAATATAATATAATAATTTAAATATTAAATATTAATATAATGTGTTTAAATCCATTATACTCAAAATTTAATTTTTTTTTTTAATATTAATAAATGTTATTTCATTTGATTTAAAGGCAAATGAATTAGGAATATTTTCATAGAAAATAATAAAGTTAAGGGTATTTTGGTAAAACGAACCATTAGATTTTGACTCTCCGCAAGATGAGTTTTGAGAAATAGGTTTTCTCAACTTCTTCACAAAGAGTAATTTCTTGCTCTTGCGCGGAGTAACTCTTCGAAGGAGTTGTTTATCAAAACGCATCCAAACGACTTCTAACTTCCCGCAAGAGTCAGAAGTAGCCAAGGAGTCCTATCCAAACGCCTACTATAATTCCCAAAATCGAAGAGATTAAACGGTTAGATGGAGAATTAAATGACCCTAGAAGTACTGATATCGATAGATTAATTGCAGAATTGGTGAAAGGGAAAGATTTGGTTCGTAAATGCTCGAAGATTCAGAGTTGGAATTACTACCAGAAGTATCGATATTCGAAGAGATTACTACAATTGGATGATTATTTGATTAGGTTTTTTGGTTTGAATGTAAACGCTGAGATTTGGAGCGATACGAAACGAATTTTGGTGGATGTGCAGGAATCGAGAAGGAAATTGGATCAATTGAATTTGGTAGAAAGAAGTGTAAATGTGGATCGAAGTCGGATCGAGAGTTGGTGTGCAATTCCTGAAATCCCTAATTTTCCTATTGGATTGGATGTGCCATTGAAAGAATTGAAGATGAAATTGTTTAGAGACGATGTAAGTGTGATCGGATTGTGCACGCTTGGTGGAGGTGGGAAGACTACATTGGCTTCTAAGCTTTGTCGAGACGAAGAAGTGAAAGGTATGTCTATCTATTCAATTTTGAAGTTTTGAAGAACATTTTTAATTATTGTTTGTTGATTTTCATTCATAGATTAAAAATTTTCAACATTGAATTTTACATACAGTCGAATTGTGGTGAAACGGAAGAGAAGATCACTTTATTCATCCTTGATAAAGAACCTTGAATCCACAAAGAAAACAAGAGAATTATCTTTAGAAAACTGAACTTCTATTGATCGTCTAGATGTTGCAAACATGGTTTTAAAACTTGTTTTAACATCTCGTCTCGTCCATGAATGAGATCAAGTAGTCTCGGATGAGTTTTCTGATACTTATGAGTCATCTCGTCCAACAATGAGACAAATGAAGACCTATGGGAATGTATCAGTCGTTAGGTATCGGTATCAGCCAAGCCTAATACGAAACATTGACCCCGAAACATTCACACAATGAGACAAATGAAGACATATGGGAATGTATCAGTCGTTAGGTATCGGTATCAGCCAAGCCTAATACGAAACATTGACCCGAAACATTGAATGTTTCGGGTATATGTCGGAATGTATTGATTGATACCAGTATCGATATTTTCATTAACCAAAACATTCAATCGCTACAATATTTTAAACCTTGTCTCTCAACTTCATTTAAATAGACTTTCAAACCTGTAATTTGGCTCCATTTCTACTAATCTAAGGTAGTAAAACTTTCTAAAAATAAGAAAAATTCTAATTTGTCTAAATCTCCTCTACTAACGCTAGAATACTTACTAATGACCTTCTAAGACAAATCCAAACTCCAAATAGCCCAGAAAAATGCTAAAACAGAATTGACTTATAAATGCATTTTTTTACCGTCATCATGAATATGCTCAATGTCCTTCGTAAAAAAAAAAAAAAAAAAGTCTTGAATCCATTAATATGGACTTTAATTGATTGATCCTAAAGTATTTAAATGATTTTGAACTGTTTAGATTGCCCTTCAAACTAGTATGTGGAATTGGCCATCATCTAACAGAGTAATGCAGGTGATAAGTTATTTTTGGTGCCATATGATATGCTAATCAGGGCTCTTTTGAAACTTCTGCAAGATTTTCTATGCAATTTGCACCCAATCCCATAGTGTAGGTGGTTCCTAATTTTGGGTTTCAAATTTTTGTTTGCCTGCTTTGACCAGGAAAAAATTGAAAATAATTTGTCACAAGGAAGTCAAGAACTCAATTGGATTCTCTCAACATGAGCCTCTATCAGTTGGGAATTCTTCTCTCAGGTTCTGTTATCTGCAAGGTTCAAATCAAATCACATCTTTCGAATCAATTGGATTATTATTTCAGGAAATACCACAAATTTCTCATTTGATTTTGGGAAAATCATATATATCATAACTTGGATTAAATAGTTTACTGAAAATGGAGCTTTTAATTTGGTGTGGAATCTTGATCCCAAAATTTGATTTATTATTTGTCTTAATGCCATTAATGAAATAGCTTTCCCACATCTCACTCCATGATTTTTGTATTTTCCTCGTGACCCATTTTTAACTTTCTGATTTTTTTTTTCTGACAGACAGATTCAAGGATAACATCTTCTTCTTAACCGTTTCAAGCTCACCTAACTTGAAAGTGATCGTAAAGGGATTATTTGAACTACTAGATGGTGGGAATCGGTTGCTAGAATTTCAAAATGACGAAGATGCAGTGAGACAGCTGGCATACCTAATGAAGCAGAAAGAACCAGAACCCATATTGTTGGTCCTGGATGATGTGTGGTCAGAATCATTCCTTCAGAAGTTTGTATTCGGAACCATAGGATATAAGATATTGGTTACATCAAGAACTGAATTTAAAACATTTGATTCTACATATTCTTTGAAAATGTTGAGTCACCCAGATTCCATGAGTCTCTTTCGTCACTTGGCATTCCCGCAAGATGGAAACTATGAGATGCCAGATGAAGATCGTGTGGACAAGGTAGCTTATTTATCTGTGATACCCACGTGTATGCTTACAATCCACATATATCAAGTTGTATGCAATATGGCCATTTCCACGTAGAACCTTAGGTATCAACCCCACAACGTTCACCCCCACACACATGCACATGCACGCACCAATCCACACACCCACACCAACACTCACCCACCATGCACCTATCTTGTTTTCTGAAAAAACAGATGACACAGAATCCGACTTTGAAGTGGCCAAGTCACTTCAAAATTTGGGAGGAACCCTCCTCATAACATGACACATGACTTTTTGTATTTATTTCACGTCCCTACTCTTATAAATATTTGGGACACCTCCTTGAAGATACCACATGTAATCAAAAGGAAAGGGTTCTACCGAAATTTTGAAGCGGGATGGGCGCTTCAAAGTTTTTTCCAATGTTACATGTTCTCGAATAATTCAAGAAGTACATTCCTGGAGAAATGAACATTGACGTTTGATTTATTCAACTTCATAGTGATGCCCTTCCGTATATAGTGTTTCAAAGTGTGCATGATGGATCCATACACCCACAACGGTGCACACGTGCGCGCGCACACACACACATACACCTTATTTTCTGAAAATGTTACGTGTTTAGAATAATTCCGCTGCAGATATGAGCATTGTATTTTGGAATTTTGAAATTTTGAAATTTTTTTTTGATAAGTATTGAGTCTTGATTTATTCAAATTAATGTTTAGTGATGCCCTTCCTTAGTATCACATGTTTACTGTTTTTCTTATATGGTTTCTACCAAAAAAATAACAGATTGTACTTAATGTTATCAAATTGCAGATAGTAAAAGGTTGCAAGGGATTACCTCTGGCTCTTAAGGTGATTGCTCATTCACTGCGTGGACAGCCTCCAAGGAAGTGGAAAAGCACACAGAGAGTATTGTGGAAAGGCTCCTCCATCTTCGACACTCACAAGGATCTTCTTGAATGTCTTGCAACCAGTTTAGATTTCTTAGATGATGATCATCATCATCTTCGAGAGTGCTTTTTAGATTTGGGTTCATTTTCCGAGGACCAAAGGATCCCTGCTTCTGTTCTTATAGACATTTGGGTTGAACTCTATGAACTAGATGAAGATGATGCTTATGTCAACCTCCTTGAACTATCCTCCCGAAATCTTGTTAATCTGGTGGAAAGCACTAGGTATGTTTGTCGTCTCCATATTTTGCTACAGCTGATTTTCATTGTTTGATGATATTGCAGACTGATTTAACATACATATCTTTACTACTACAATGAGAGAAGGCAGTGTAGAAGTGGTTTGACACCAAAATTGAGTGGGCATAAATGCCCCTCACTTGTATATTTAAATTTAATATAATTAGTCATTTTGGTAAAAACCAAGAAAATTGCAACCTTATCACATTGCTTAATTTTCAAAATTACGAAAGTATCATTTTTTACTCTCTAATCTTCAAAAATCCTTCAATCAATATTTTAAATTACAAATAAGCCTTTTTGATACATGTGCCTTTGCTAGAAGAATGACTACTATTTTGGCAAAACTTTCCTGCATGATGCATTATTATAAATGTAGAATTAAAATCAATCATATTTCCTTGATTGGTATTATTGTATTCTTCAACCAACATGTTGAACATGGTGTTATCTACACACATCTTAAAGTAACATGTCTCTCTTTGTTCATCAGAAAAGACGCAGGAGAGATTGATGGAAACTTTAATGACCTATTTGTTACCCAGCACGACCTTCTCCGAGATTTAGCTATCTACAAGAGTCAGGAACATCAAAACATAAACCAAAGGAAGAGAATGATGATGGACCGAAGAGAAGACGATATTCCCAAGAATTGGAGGGATCAAGATCTCCGACCTTTTGATGCCTGCGTAGTGTCTATTCACACAGGTTTGATCATCTTCGTTCATTTGTACCGAACTGCTTCATTGCTGCTTCATCTCTTTTGCACAACATGACTTACGGTGTACGTTTTGTAGGCGAGAAGTTTTCTTCAAGATGGAATGATATGCAATTTTCTAAAGCGGAGGTCATGCTGTTGAGTTTCTCAACAATGAACTTCACCTTACCAAGGTTCATCGAGAAAATGAGCAAGTTGAAGGTTCTGATCATTTCAAACTGTGGACCTCACTATGCAGAATTAAGTGGGTTGTCTTCTCTTGGTTATCTATCCCAACTAAAGAGAATCAGATTAGAGAAGATTGTGATTCCTTCCCTCAACGAAATCACAGAACCATTGAAGAATTTGCAGAAAATATCACTAGTTATGTGTGAGGTCCACCATGCTTTGATGAACGTCAATGACAATATATCCTATATATTTCCAAATCTAATTGAGATGGATATAGATTATTGCGATGATTTGGTAGAATTGCCTCGAGGAATCTGCAACATTAAGCACTTGAAGAAGCTCAATGTCACCAACTGCCATAATTTATCTGCATTACCCGAACAAATTGGAAATCTGACAGAATTAAAGGTTCTAAGGTTGCGTGCTTGTACGGGTCTAATAGATTTAGCGGACTCAATTCGAAGACTCGGCAAGCTAAGGTTCTTGGATGTTTCTGATTGTACTAACTTAGAGAGGATGCCTGAAGGGATGGGTGAATTATGCAATTTGAGAAGACTTGACATGAGATGGTGCTCAAGAGTGAGACGATTGCCAAGGTCGGCCATGGATCTTAGGCGCCTAAAGGATGTTATTTGTGATGAAGAAATGGTCATCTTATGGGAAGTTCTTCCTATGCATCTTAATATACAAGTTCCCAAGGAGGATATTAACTTGGATTGGCTTCAGATTTGAATTTCAAAGTCAAAATTTTAACTCTTGAGGAAATATTGTAACACCTCATCGTGATTATGTATGTAACTTTGTATCATATTCTTTTCCATTTGTTAAAATTGTGATAATGTTATGCATTGTTATAGTTTTTATATTATAAAAAAAAAAAAAATAGCAGCAAGAAATCCTTACTGGAGGTAAACTATTATTACATCTGATCTAATCTTAATCTTAAACTAATCTAAGTCAATATTTTTTTTTTTAAAATAAATGCATCATAACATAATATATTCTGTCAAACTTATCATCATCATCGTCATCTATGCCTTATTATAATTTTTGGGTTGATAATGTGAATCTATTTGCTCAGCGAATGTATTTCTCAACAAAAATGTGAATTAAAGGAAAGAAAGAGATGACATAGAAGAGATAAAACTTCCCGTTCCAGACATTGTTTCAATTAGGAGAAAAATCGAGATGGTCTTGACCGAAACATTTTGAGACAATAAGAAACATTCAATGTTTTGTTCGGTCTCCTTTGAATGTTCTGTAAAAGTATTGCAAAACATTACGAAACTTTGAACCAAGGTTATATCCAATTGCAGGTGCATTGGCCTTGGCTTGACCCAACTCAACCAAATCAAACTGAGCTAAAAATATGCTACGCCTGGCTCGAGATTAAATGCTTAGGTCAGGCAAAGCATCAAGCCTAAGCTTCTATTGAGGCTAACACCGACAGTTTGGTGTTGATTTAACAACTTAAAACCCTTATTTATTATTAGCTAATTCGTACTAAAATTTTTGTCGTCGTGGAGACCTTGTCCTTCGATGTTTGTCAATGTATGTATCCAGTTCAAGAGATGCACCGCTGGCCATCTCATCCCTGATTAATATCGAGTAGATTCATCTGAGTTATATGGTTTCATAAGAACAATTATTTAACTCTATAAACCTCGAGGTGTTGGCTCAATGGCAATTTTGGACCGATAAATGGTTAATGCTCGTAGGTCGTGAGTTCGATACCTAGTATGAGCATTAATTCCTCATAAGCCACTTGCGAAGGTGCACCCTCACTTGGTGCATGTGATGTGCAGGTGTTGCATGTGCCCTGGGACTAGTCCTTGGACAAGACCATGGTCTATGGACTAGGCAAAGCCCAAATACAGGTCCAGTTCGCTGTTTACAGGGATACCCGGTTATAAAAAATAAATATCATTTAACTCGATTCAAAAATTATATATTAATACATTTATATTCAAATTATTATTATTTTTCTTATTATAGTGGATTAGAAAATGGAAGGTCACAAAATCATATTTCTATATAAATAATAAATATTTAAATCATTAAAACAAATTTTAAAAAATATATATAAAAAAAACTTAGTTGACTCGACAGAGTTTGCATTAACTCAACCAATATTTTCTAAATATTGGATGAGTCGTCTTGGATCTCAAACAAGTTAATGTGATGGACCATTCACATTGACTAACTCAGCCTGATCTCCAAGATTGGGTAACTCGCCTGATTCACTTAGGTAATTGTCACCATTTTTCCAATGAAAGGGTGTGTCTAATTCACAATACAGCTATTTATCCTAACCGCCTATAACTTTTTAACTTCTGATGCATACATTTCAACTACTTTGACCAATGATCGTTTGACCCTGTCTCTTTGACAAAGTCAATCTACTTCGTAGTCAACCGCTAACAACTAATTTTTCTTCCCATCTCAAAGTATATTTGATGCTTTACCTCAAAAAGTTAAGCAACTGAGTGAAAAAACCAGAAAATATGTGAATTATTTGTTGCATGGGTTAAAATTGAGGGGAAAAAATCTAATGGACCCGAGGTCAGGGCTTTTTTCAAAATACTTTGAAATTTTCATTTCTAAATAGGCCCTCATCACACAAATTTTAATAACGGTCTTGTTAGGGCACTCGTTGAAGGGCAATAAATACACTTTGAAAATTGGAATCTGAGGGTATTTTGATTTTAAAAAAAAATTTAAGGACATTTTTTATATAAAATTCAATTTTCAAAGTGTATTTATTGCCTTTTAACACATGTCTTCGGTCACACGTAAACAAAATCCATTTTAAAGTACTCAAAATACTCTTTCTCTAGCCAAACTATGAAAAAGGGATCTATTAGGTTGAAGGTGACATTCAAATCAATCATTAATCTTTAAAATATACATGGAGAATTCACAGGACGTTAGCATTATCCAATAACTTTGTTTTTCAATAATACCCTTATTCACTTTTGTTTTATATATAGATATAGGGAGCAGTTCGGCAGCCCTAAAGTTTGTCAAATTTGGTGCCAAACATTTTTTGTAAATCACTTTTGATGGGGTTAGAAGTTTTGGAATAGGCTGATTTTTTGCGAGGATGATCTCTACGGTGAAGAGATCATCCTCACAAAAAATCAGCTCATTTTGAAACTTCTAAGCCTAGTTTACAAGTTGAAGAATCGTGGACCATCCAATTTTGTAAATCACTTTTGATGGTGTTAGAAGTTTTGGAATAGGCTGATTTTTTGTGAAGATGATCTCCTCATCATAGAGATCATCTTCACAAAAAATCAGCTCATTCCAAAGCTTCTAACCCATATTTTGAAAAATGTTTGACACCAAACTTAGCAAACTTTAGGGCTGTTGAACCGTCCCCATATATATATATATATATATATAGGGTCCCGTTCGCCACCCTTAGTTTTACCACACACTTTAACAAACGCGTTTTGTCTTACATGGGTTAGAAGTTTCGGAATGAGCTGATTTTTGGTGAGGATGATCTCTATGGTGAGGAGATCATCCTCACCAAAAATCAGCTCATTCCAAAACTTCTAACCCCATCAAAATTGATTTACAAAAAATGGACGGTCCACGATTTTTCAACGTGTAAACATGGGGCTAAACATTTCGGAATGGGCTGATTTTTGGGGAGGATGATCTTCTAATCATAGAGATCATCCTCACCAAAAATCATCTCATTCCAATACTTCTAACCCATGTAGGACAAAAAACGTTTGTTAAAGTGTGTGGTAAAACTTAGGGTGCTGAACATTTCCCATATATATATATATAACATTTGATCCAAATGTTCATTTCTCTGGGCTAATTTATGCATTTTGGGTTTCAATATCTATACAGGGCCAAGCTCGTCACTTGACTCAATTGTCCATAAAATCAAGTCAACTTAAAAACCTCATGAATTGATTTGGATAGTCGAGTCCATGTATTTTCGAGCTCACTCAAAAACATGGTTCCATCAAGTTTGGCGGCCCCAAGTCACCCAAGATCCAATTGAGTCAACTTGGCCGAGTTTTAGGTGGAAGAACAACAAGAAAAGGATGGGACTTCTATAAGAGATTGGGTCTTTGCGTGCGAGGCTGGCATTCATTCCCAGCATTCTTCAGTAATCCTGAAGAAGAGAAATTGCAACAAACAAGCATGCTTTCGAAGAGGATTGAGCACAGTTAAAAGAGAACAAAATTAAAAAGATCCATTGGAAATGTACAGATGGTTTAAGTACTTACATTTACGAGTACAACTAAATCTGCTTAGTGAAGAAGAAAAACAACACTAACAACATTACTAAGAACACACTACACAATAAAACGGATACAACAAGGGGGAAGGAGTGGATTCTCGCCTGAACCCTTTGGATTCCAGATGTTGGAAATCTCTTTGAAAGCAGTAAACATAGAGTATCGAAGCTGTGTATTATAAACATGTCACACTCCAATAGTCAATCAAGTGGTGAACCATTTTCCTTTGGACCACCTTAACGGGCGATGAGACTAAGAACGTAACGAACTTTGTTGTGGAAGCTAATCTTTATGAACCTCAGACACATGAATCAGTCACATTGCATAGACAATTTCACCACTACTGTCGACATCTAGGTCGGGATCAGTCTCTAAGTCGTCCATGTCATCATCAAAGTCGAGGTCACTAGTGAAATACTGGTTGAGGCTGCGGGTCCCAGCTGGAGGTACAGTGGCCTCGGCTATGATCTGCATGATATCTTCAACGCTCTGCATAGGTTGCTCAGGCTCTTCAAACTGGTTGCTTATTGTTGTTTCGTCTGTGAGATCCACTGGAAGGTTCTTTAGAAACCATTCGTGGTTTCGAATTTCAGGAATTGTGATCCTCTGTTGCACGTAAATATTCAAAAGGTGTGAGATTCGAAAATGATCACAGTAAATAAAAGTAGATTACTAACCATTGAAGGGTTGGCAACAAAAATCCTTGAGATTAGGTGGCGGCACTCAGGAGATATATGAACATAGTCCGGAATCGAATACTGGACACTCAAAATTCTCTGCATGAACAAAAAAAAAAAAAAGAATTGTTTAGACTTTGTCAATTGATTGGCTTGACTGGCCATAAATAATAAGCTCCAAACGCAAACCTGTATCGTCTTCTTGAAGTTCCTAGGCTCCTCGGGATCCTCAAAAGGGTATGCACCCACCAGCATGACATACAAGGTTACACCACAAGACCAAACATCCGCAATCTGAATAGTTGTGTTAAAACAGTATGAAATATTAAATTTTAGGTTAAATCCTTTACGTCATTACGTGCTTTGGAAAATTCATCATTTTTGTAGAATATGCTCACATGCATGTGTGCATATATACATTGTACAACTAAGATAGCATTACCTTTCCATCATATTCCTTCTTTAGTAATACTTCTGGAGCAATGTATGCTGGGGTCCCAACAGTTGATTTGGGTTGTGAATGCAGCACTGATGACTGAAAAGGTGGCCATAATGCAACTTTGTGAAGCTCACAGATATTTGTCATAAACAGGGAGTCAACGTGGTACACTTTCTTGCAAATGAAAATATTTCAACTACGCCTGTTTGGTCCAAAGCATGTAATAATCTGAAAAATGTTTCCGTGTATAATGACACTAAAGATGAATGTCATTTTACGTGAAGACATTTTTCAACAAACTACATGATGTGAACCAAACAGCCTAAAATAAGAGATGTCTCCGTTAATTCATACAACTACACAGGTACACAAGCTGGTATAAAATTTGTTCTCTCAAGCAGGGGCGGAGCCAGGATTTTTGTACAGGGTGGGCAAACTATATTAAACAATTGAGTTGTGTTGGAGAGACATTATATATAGGGGACGGATCATGGGACATATGTAAAAACAATGTAATAATAATAATTTTTCAAAATATGGGTTAAAAGTTTCAGATTGAGCTGATTTTTTATTAGGATGATCTCTATGATGAGAAGATCATCTTTAAAAAAAATCAGTCCAATCCGAAACTTCTAACCCCATCAAAAGTGATTTAGAATGGGGACCGTCAATTTTTTACCAATAATCTGTAGACCACTTTTGATGCACTTACAAGTTTCAGATTGAGCTGATTTTTTGTGAGGATGATCTTCTCAGCATAGAGACCATCCTCACAAAACATCAGCTCAATCTGAAACTTCTAACCCATATTTTGAAAAATCATTGTTTTTACATATGTCCCATGATCCGCCCCCATATAAATATAAATTTATATTACTGTTATTATCAAAAAATGTCAACTAGGTGAGAGTGGTAAGCTCATATCTTCATCCTGGGTTCAAAACTTCACAGCTCCATCAATTTTATTTTGACTTATTAACATAAATAATGGCCGGGCTTGTATTACTAAAATTGGGCGGCCTTGTTCTATTACAGGAAAGGTAAAAGGGGCCTTTCATAGTTTGATGAAAGGAAAGGGTTATTAACATTAAAAATGAGCAGGCCTTGTTGTATTCGACCAAGGTCAAAGGGGCCTGTCATAGTTTGATGAAATGAAGGGTATTTCAAATTAATATAACCACATCAAGGGTGTTGTCTAAGTAAATCAATTAGAGAGGGAGGCAAAACATTGAATTGTGAGGTGGGTAACAAAGTCACAGGGGGCAAGTCATCAATTTTAAGTATAGGGAATCTCAAATTATAACCCAACTCTAAGGGTATCTGACATATTAAAAAATTTGAGGGTGGCCAACTGCCCACTTTGGCTCCTTACTGGCTCTGCCCCTGCTCTCAAGTCCCAAATTTCAGTATCATATATAGCCTACAAAAACTTACATCACAAAGAAAACAATAGTGGAACGGAAAACAAATACCTTGGAGTACCCAAAATCGCATATCTTCAAACGAGGAGCTGGACTTCCATCCAAGAGTGTATTTTCCAACTTCAAGTCACGGTGACATACTTGCTTCATGAAGAAACACAGCATAAAGAAACCCAACTTACTTTGCTCACACTCCAACTATAGTCACCAAAGTCTCCGACTTATTGAAAAACTCGCGATTAAATCATGACTTTTTCCTTCACCGATTTAATCATGACTTTTTTGATAACGCGTGACTTTTATGAACTTCACGATTAAATCACAAATAATGCGTAAAATAATGAGGATGAAAATGAGAATGACATTGATATGATGTTTTTGATCTGGTAATGAATCCTAATTCGAACTCATGATTATGGTCTTTTTTATATTTTGAATAGTATAATCTTTGAATATGTTGTGAATCTGTGGTTACTTGTGGGTAGCATAAATGAAATCAACATGGGAATTCTTGATTTATCATTCTAGTTTAATATGGAACTTGACGATATAATATGAAAACACCCGCTAGCACGAACGATTATATAGCCCTAACCTAGCTCGATTTTTCCCGACATTTTTCTAATGTTTCCCAATTTTCCCCTTGCCAACTTATTCCCGAACCCCAACTTGGTGACTACCTACATAGACCAATAATGATAGTTCAAAACAAAAAGCATATTTAAATACCATTGAGTGACAATAGCTGACTCCTGATATAAGTTGTTGGAAGTAGAAGCGGGCCTGCAACAAAAAACGGGATGATGCAAACATCAGATCAATGTGCAGGTGTTTGGTGAGAAAAGAAACAATGGCTTAGATAAACAACCTCATCCTCACCAAAGCGGCCAGCACTGCATATACGCTCAAAGAGCTCTCCACCAGATGCATATTCCATAACAATAGCCAGATGGGTGGGTGTTAATATGACCTAGAGTAAGATTTACAGCAACAAAAAACCTAATTAGGGTATCATTCCTTTTGAAAACAGAAACTAGTACCCCCCCCCCCTTCCTCAAAAAATAAATAATAATTAAATAAATAAAAATGAAACAGACCTCTTTGAACCTAACAATGTTGGGGTGCCGCAATGATCTGTGGTTAATAATCTCCCTTCGTACATTTTCATCTATCTGTTACACAACAGAAAAATGAGAACGCCAGAAATGTTTCAATAGTTCTAGTCATAGTGACAAAATTCTTTGATTTTTTTTGCAAAGTTGCAATTAGTTCGCAATTCTTTCAATCAGAGATCTAGTCACGACCTATTTGCAAAGCTTTGAAAAATGCATTTTTATATTACATTTAATATGGAATTTTGTAACTTTTCTTAATATTATGTTATATATATATATATATATATATATATATATATATATATATATTTATATTATCTATTAGTAATAACATGTGTTTGTGTGTGTGTATCTATATCTATATACGAATATGCCCAATTTTTTCCTGACTTCACCAACTTTTTCCCATTTTTTCTGCAATTTTCCTAGCAGAATGATTCTTGAACCTCAGATTTGTTACTATGGTTCTAGTTACTTATTAACTTGGTGTTTTTATCACTTCATGTCTGACTCAATTAAAATCGATCGATCTAGTAGTATGACCTATAGTGATTGAAGCCGAACCATGATGATCAATCCTTATAATAAAACTAAAAGGACTGGCTTTATAACCATGAATACAACTAGAAAAACCTTTTCAGTCACTTTTTCTAAAGTTATCCATTTGGGATCATTTTCTCCTTTAATGAAAATATATCATATTCGTATCACCTAAGGATAAAATTACAATCAAATTTCAGTCAGACACGTTTTGGTGCTGCCCATTGGCTTCCTTGGTTTTTGGTATAAAGTATTGATTCTATTAATTAAAGAAGGGTTTTGTTAACGTGTGCCCTAAGGACACATGTTAAAGTGCAATAAATACACTTTGGAAATTGGAATCTAAGGGTATTTTGGTAAAAAGTACTTTTTGAGGGCATTTTCGGTACAAACTCCAATTTCCTAAGTGTATTTATTGCACTTTAGCGTGTTACCTAAGGGCACAAGTTAGATAATAAGAATTGAATCATTATTAAGTCTCTTTTATGAAACTCTAATGGATATAAATCTTATAAGAGAGGAACTCTAAACCATCTTCTCTCATCTATAAAGGAAGAGACGGCTGTCCCTTTATGTGTGTGCTCTTTAGAAATTTATTCCATCACTTACAAATAGTCTACCCATACCATAATAGAGAGAGAGAGAGATGGGTATGGCATTAGAGATTATCAAGAAAGGGAATTTGATCGTTTTCTATTTGTTATTATTCAATCACTCAATCTCAACGGATCAAGATACATTCCCTAAACAATTTTTTCAGTTTCATTATGTTCAATGATATGTTGGTTCAAAGTCAAATAATTGTTTAACGGCATTGTAATGTTTAATGTCTCAACTCTCACGTGGTTTTGGATTTTAGAATGAGTTATTTCTCACAATCTCTTCAGTCCAATAAAACTCAAACAGTTTCCATTAATGTCGAACCAAACAAAATTTATATTTTTTATAAAAGAAAACCAAACAACAAAATTTCTGAAATTTAAACCCCATACAGCAAAGCACTTCAACAAACTGAAAATTTCGGTTTCCACTCATTCATTTCTACCTAAAATTTACACAATATTTGATTTTCCAGACTATAATTTCCATAAAGAATAAAAAAAATTCAAAAAAGGAAAATTTGAAGAAACATAAATGAGGAATTTTAAATTATTCGAAGAATTAACCTTTTCTCCTCTTTCGATGTACTTCACGGCAACGAGTTCTTTAGTCTGCTTGTCCCTCATCAACCTCGCAACACCGAAATTCCCCGAACCGATATCTTTTACGAGCTCATACCGATCACTATCGTGCATTATTGGCAAATCCATGCCAGGTCCCACTGTGATTGCAGGTCGATCCATTGAAACTTTCAGTTCCGATTTCCTCTTACACAGCAACTCTGCTCACATTATCAAGCTTAAAAAAACCACAAATCATGATCAAACGAGTATCTAGAGACGTGGCGAGAGATCGATCATTCGATTCCAGTAGATCGATCGAGAACCAGTTGGTTGAAGATAAAGACAGCTGAGGAGCTCAAGCCCGTGAAGCTTACTTACCTTCAACCGATTCCAAGATTTTAGGTTTTAATTGAAAAATACACAAAACAATCAGAGAAAAAGATGGGAGAGAGAGAGAGTTGCAGACAAGGTGAAAGCTCGTGAGCTGCTTTTGTACTTCTCTTTATCAAAACCGCCGAAGAGAGAGAATTCTTAATTCTTATCGGTTGATTGCAAAGGAAAATGAAAATATCTCACTCCAAAGTCCAAACAACCATAATTAATTATCTAAAAAGAGAGCTGATATTGGCACCTCAACTTTTACTTATTACACCTCAATTAAAGGGAAAATGCTGAAGTGACTAATGAGCATGGTTTTAAATCTTGCTCGATTCGTCTCACTAGGCTGTCAATTGATCGGATTAGGGTTGATTGGTGCTGATCCAATAAGGATCAGATTCAGAACTGATCCGATAAGTATCAGATTTGATTTTTATCGGAACTCAATATTAAGGATCCAAACCCGATCTGGTACCAATTGAATCTGGATTGGGCCAAACCATAATTTATATACAAATTCTAATATAATATAATTTATATACTTTCTAACATATTACTGGGTCTGGTCCTTTTAGAATCGGGACATGGTTGATTCAGATTTGATTCAATAAGATATCAAATTGAATCCTTATCATAATCCAAAATATCGATTTAAATCTTAAATTATTGGATCGAAACGAATTGGATTTCATTTGATCCATTGATAGTCTTACATCTCGGTATCTTCCACTAACAACAGGGATAGCAAATAATCTCATTCTCAACCCTAATGTGTTTCGCAAACTAGAGTTCACCCATCCTCTCTCGATAAAAGTCAAAAAAATAAAGTTGGGTCAGGCCTAATTGGATTTGGAGTATCATTGAAAAATTGTAAGGTTAAAGGAGTAAAAAGTGACAAACAATAAAGTTGGTTAAAAGGGTAAAATATATATATATATATATATATATAGCTGCCGCCGTGAACCACTATTCAAAACATCCGAAGAAATGAGGGTCGATGTAATTGATCTACCCGACTTCGGAACTCGATGAGTAATCGGACAGTCCCTTGCCGGAGGAATGAAGGAAGCTCCAATTTATCTTGGTTCAGCCTCTCTATCCACCTACATCCCGTCTGTCTATGCCTACGATCGACTTGAATAGGATTCGATGCTCCTATCTTTGCAATCACCCAATGATCCGAATTTTTGGCCTTATACTATAAAGAAATATATATATACATATATATAGGGGACGGTTCAGCAACCATAAAGTTTGCCAAGTTTGGTGTCAAACATTTTTCAAAATATGGGTTAAAAACTTTGGAATGAGCTGATTTTTTTGTGAGGATGATCTCTATGATGAGGAGATCATCCTCACCAAAAATCAGCCTATTCCAAAACTTCTAACCCCATCAAAAGTGATTTACAAAAATTGGACGGTCCACGATTCTTCAACTTGTAAACTAGGGTTAGAAGTTTCAAAATGAGCTGATTTTTTGTGGGGATGATCTCTTCACCGTGGAGATCATCCTCACAAAAAATTAGCCTATTCCAAAACTTCTAACCCCATCAAAAGTGATTTACAAAAAATGTTTGACACCAAACTTGGCAAACTTTAGGGCTGCCGAACCGTTCCCATATATATATATATAAATTATAAGAGGTGAAGTGTAAAAGAAATAAAATGAATCTCACGAAACCATAGCTTGAGGGGGGTTAAGGGGTTAAAGTTTAAAAAAAAATTGGAAGAGTATTATTAAAGAATTTTGAGGTTAAATAGGCAAAAAGATGAAAAACAATACAAGAAGTTCAAAAGGTAAAAGAGAAAATATAATAAAGTTAGATAAATGAAAATAAAGTTGAGGGGTAAAAGGAAAAAAGTAATAAAATGAATCCCACACAAAGTTTTATGTCACACAATTATACCAACTCAGATGTGTTTTATTATATAGATAAGGCAGAGGGATTCATTATTGAATGAGACGACTCTTTCAAGATGAATGTCAAATCAAGTTTCAAAACCATGTCAACGAATGCATGGGGTTTCACACTATGCTAAGTGGATGTATGTATGGAACCATAGACGATTTTATCGAGATACGTGTGAAAAGCATATATTGGTTTATGCACACCTCCAAGTAAGCATAGTATGAAATGCAGTGAATTTTACAATCTCTATTGACTCCAATTAATGATAAGTGAAAGGTTGAGAATAAATAAAAATTAAGGTGTCAATAGAAGCTCTCTCTCTCTCTCTCTCTCTCTCTCTCACTCTCTCTCTTTTGCTAAATTACTTTTTTTTTGTTATAATATTTTGTAATAGGGTTAACACTTGGGCATGCCAAACTCGAACCAGATGGGTCAAACCAAACATTGGGTAAAGTATAGGCATATTTACACTTTTATAGAGGAAGAACAAGACAAATAAAGTACAATAAAGATGAATGTTTTTTTTGCAGTTATTGAATTCATTAATCAATAGCCTTTATATAGGCAAATACACCATAAATAAAAGTATAAAAGTAGCAACAAACACCTCACCATTAAAAAAAACTTGACCACTAACTCCTAAAAACTAGGCAACAACCTATCACTTCTACAAATAAAATGCTTAAAACTAGGACTACACAACATAAATAACAAGGACTTGGTCAAACATAAGACCGTGTGACTCAACAATCCCTCCCTTAAACTGATAGTTTGCTAACATTCAATTTAATTCCAACGTGCCAACTCCAAGTAGCTTTCTTTGCTTTTGAAATGCAGCCAACTTTAAGGATTTGGTAAAAATATCAACAACTTGATCTTCACTTCTGCAATGGATGAGATCAATGACTCCTTCCTTTGTGAGATCCCTTAATAAGTGAAACTTCACATCTATGTATTTGCTTCTTCTATGTAGAACAGGATTTTTGAAAAGTTTTTGTAAAACCCCGAGTTTTCAATTCGTATCTTGAGGAAAAATAAATAGTGAAATTTTGAGAAAATCCTGAAAGTGGGACTTTGGATAAAATTGTAGGATTTTGTTTTGATCATTTTTAACAAAATCTGACTTCACCATTGGATTTAAAATGGTCGAAAAATATATTTTAGCCTGTAAGCACGTTCAAATGCGAATCCGAACAGAAAAATTGCAATGTTACATACCCACTTAAATCGGATCACAAAAATAATAAAAAAGAAGAACAAGATTAAGATTGATCTCGTTCGAGGGAAATCGAACCTCCTAGGCCACCAATTCGAGATGGTGAATCTCCAAAATCCAATAGGATCTTAATAATAATTTCTCTGCATATTTTCATTAGTCTAATAATGAATTTAAATACAAAAAACACTACCTTACCTACCCACTTATCCAAACTACCCACTCTCCTATTCATTCAAGTAACTATCCCATAACCATAACTCCATAACTCCTACACAATTCGTAACTACCCTTACCCATTACCTAAGACTCCTTAACTAATTGAAATTCTAAAATAATTAAAATAAAATACATCAAAATGCATCAAATCTTGATACAAGATAATAATTTATAGGCACATAACATTCCATCCTCCTTCAAACCGACCTTGTCCTCAAGGTCGAAACCTCCCGGATCCCAATTGATATTGGAATCAATTACATTCATCTTAACACATAACTCCCAAACTATTTGTCTCTTGGAATCAATGATATCCTCGCGATAATCATTTTGGATGTCGTTGTCTTGACACTTCTTGAAAATAATTAATGGCTTGATGACATACGCTCTGAATTCGATAGGGAGGATAAAGTCAATTTTTGAATATTTTTTGAAAATATTGACTTCACTTTTGTCCTCTTCATGAGATCTTTAATGTTCTTTGTCTTCAACATACTTGACGAGGCTCTCATTGGCATTTATCTCACATCTTTGGAAAGATGATTGTGGAGGTTGATCTTCAATTACATCTAAGTTCTCATTTATAGGGTCATCGACTCCACTAAATATAATTTCTCCTCTTCGAACAATTTCTTCATTTTTTTTTTGAGAAATTCTTTGATTATGAGACAACATTTCCTCAAACCATCACACATAAACTCACAAAACTCCTTGAATTTATCATCTATCGACTCAATTTTCATGTGAGGATCGCCGCCCTGATACCAATGACACGTACCCACTTAAATTGGATCACAAAAATAATAAAAAAGAAGAAAAAAATTGAGATTGATCTCGTTCAAGGGAGATCAGACCTCCTAGGCCACCAATTCGAGATGGTGAATCTTCAAAATCCAATAGGATCTTAATAATAATTTCTCTGCATATTCTCATTAGTCTAATAATGAATTTAAATACAAAGAAACATTACCTTAACTACCCACTTATCCAAATCATAACTATCTCATAACCATAACTCCATAACTCTTACACAATTCGTAACTACCCTTACCCATTATCCAAGACTCCTTAACTAATTGAAATTCTAAAATAATTAAAATAAAATACATCAAGATGCATCAAACCTTGATACAAGATAATAATTTCTAGGCACATAACATTAAAATCCTCGATTACCGAGTCGGACCAGGTTAAAATAATGACTTTTTGGTAGAGTAAGAATTGTTAAGATTCGATCATACCATTGGATTTGTAATGAAAATTATTGAACATGGACTACTTAATTGTCATTTTTGAATATCAGATAGTCGAATTATCGTCAAAAACGAAAATGACGTCAATTTTAAGATCCCAACGTGCCAAAAATGTAAATTTTTGTTAGAGATAGAATTGGTAAAAATTGACCATACCATTAGATCCAGAATGAAAAATTAGACAAAATAGAATATTCATTCGTTATTTTTGAAGTCCGGAAGGTCAAGTTATTATCAAACGAAACAATAGGTAAAATACTGATTTCATCCCAAAAACCAAGCAATGGATTTTTTTTTTAATTTTTTTTTTCAAATTTTCAAACTCAGATCCGTCGCGAACGGGCCGTCGTTGACTTCCGCAGCAGAAGGGAAAAAGGTTGCAGCCTCAACATTTACAAAATCCACCTAATTTATTTTTGTTTCATCTTCTCTTTCACATTGTATCATTAAAAATCAGTCGTACATATGTATACGGGGATTTCGTAACTTCGACCTTGGATTTCACCTATTTCGAGGTCAATTCGTCATCCGTCGTAGAAGGGAGAAAGGACGACGACGTCGAGATCTTCAAAACCACTAGGTCAAATTCAAAAATCAATCGCCTCGAAGTTCATTCTACCTCAATTTTCATAATGATAACCTCGATTTTTGTGCACACACTTCAATTCTTTCGCGCAAAAATTGTAAGGACTCTCAATCTCTATCGATAATCGTAGATTTATGAAAATTGCATTTAGGATTTTATTAAAAATTTGTAATGTGTTTTTAAAATTATAGAATTCAATTGGTTATTTCAAATCCACACCAGAATTTGCATATTTATTATGTTTAATTGTATTTTATAACAAATTATACGTGAGTAGGATATTTCACTGGGTTATTTCCGTCAGTTGGGTCTTGTGCACTGCTCGGATCCCATTTTGATATAAGTTTTGTATTTTTTTAATGTTATTGAAAAAAATAAATTTCATAGTTGAAAAAATGATTTAATATTCAATGAACTCATATTGCGTTAATGAATATCAGAAAGTGGATATTTTATTTGAGAGATTAAAAATTATAAAAATTGAAAAAATGAAAAAATAGTATGAAACAGTAAAATGTTAGAGTCACACCCGAGGGGTGATGTCTACATTTTACATTATTGTGTTATGTATAAGTTGATGAATGGATATCCAGGGATAATGTTACTCATTGCATGTTTATTTACTTTCTATTAGTACGAGACGTTGTTTACTTTTTCA
This sequence comes from Akebia trifoliata, assembly GCF_017979445.1. Taxonomy (NCBI): domain Eukaryota; kingdom Viridiplantae; phylum Streptophyta; class Magnoliopsida; order Ranunculales; family Lardizabalaceae; genus Akebia; species Akebia trifoliata. The sequence continues at coordinate 44,624,992 of NC_141378.1, read as the reverse complement.
TTCTGTTATTTATTTTAGGCCGGGTAGCCACAGTTGCATAGTAGGAAACTGGATATTCATTCTCTACCTTGTATTGTTAATTTCTATTTTGTTTTCAAATGAAATTTTATATATATATATATATATATATAATATATATATATATATTATATATATATATATATATATATATATATGTAGTTATTTTGTGTGAGCTGTTAAAGAGTTTGAGAATGTTTGAAGGGATAGTACGTCATATCATCCAGAATGGTGTACTATCCTAGGATGTACGATAGGGACCACCAAGCTCATACATGATATGAGACGCATATGAGAGTGAAATCACAACTGGAATTCAGACTTATTCATCTCTATCTTTATCAATGAACTTGTAACTGGAATTCAGACTTATTCATCTCTATCTTTATCAGTGAACTTGTAATGTAAAGGTGGTCGTATACGAATGGTTTGTATATTTGGGAATCACATGCACATCTAATAGGCATAGACGAAGATGATTAGTCAGTGATCACTGACAATTTATAGTAATCGAACGTTCTGACACATTGAAAAGAGACCATTACTTGGGTTACGTCAAATGGCTAGTCTGAGCCGGATAAATGGTCCCGCAAGTGTGATAAACAGCGACCAACCACAAAATCAGGAACTAATACTTTATTATGAAATATCATGTCCCGACTAGGAGTGATCCAGTCGTAAATCCCAACTCTCTAATTTCACTACTCCACCATTGTGTATTATGTATTTATTGTCTTATTTTGATATATAAAATGAAATGCATGTTTAATGTTTTCATTTGGTCAATTAGATTTGTACAAAAAGAAAATGTTATAGTGAGTACTACTGATGGTGTAATATGAGTTTTAAAATGTTTAGTTGCTCATCTCTAACTATATGTACCAGTTAATCATAGTTTCTTTTGTAAAACTTTGCATATGTTAAAATGATTTAGTATGTTTATTCGTTCATGTTAAGAAATGTTATTGGTAGAAATTATTTGCTTCCCTACTGGATAACCATTGTTACTCACCATTTCCTTCTCCATTTTTTAGTTTCAGATTCAAAGCTTGGCGAGACAAGTATAGAGTACAAGTAAGGATCATTTGGTGGGTCAGATAAACAATCAGAGTCCGTCACCTGATGAGTATTGGGGTTACACTCGATTTGTCCAAGGTATTATAGATTTGTGCTGAGCATTAAGACTTTTGTTAGAGTGAGGAACTTTTGTATAATCCCATATAAAAATTTCTTCTTCCACACTATGATTTTCGTATGTTATTAGATGTATATATGCTTCCGTTAATATTATATTTTGTATGTATATATGCAGGATTATGTTTTGTCATTTATTAGATGCAGGTTGAATGCCTTGGAATGCTAACATAAATAGAGAAGACCATGCCGAAATTTTGAGGTGCCACCTGGTGCCTCGAGATCTGACATGGGGTTTTGTGTTAGCGTTTGGCGGGGCACCACAGCTTTATTATTGAACTGTTGTCACAGTAAATTGCAATGGCTCCTTCTTGCTTGAAGTATAGCTCTTCAAGAATTTTCCTCAACCAAATAGCTTGACAAACACAAGTTGTTGCAGCAACAAATTCAACCTCAGTAGTTGATAAAGTGACGATTGCTTGCTTTTTTGAAGATCACGAAATAGCTTCCAAGCCCAACATGAAAACATATCCAAATGTGTTTCTTCTATAATCCGGATCTCTAGCATAGTCACTATCTATAAAGCCAAAAAAAACTGACTTTTCTCCTTTCTTGAGAACAGTCCAAAATCAACAATATCTTTCAAGTATCGAAAAATTCTTTTTGCAACTAGAAGATGCATCTCAGTAGGATTCTCCATGTATCTGCTTATAAGACTCACATAATACATTATATATGTCTTTGTTATAGTCAAATACATCAGGCTCCCTACAATTTGTTTGTAAAGAATGTTGTCAACTTTCCTTCCTTCAGGGTCTTTAATGAACTTCAAACCAACTTCAATTGGTGTGGTAACATATTTACAATTCTTCATTTGAAATCTGTCTAAAATTTCTTGCACATATTTTTTTTTAAGAAATAAAAATACCAATAGGAGTTTGAAGCACTTCTATGCCAAGAAAACAATGCATCATCCCAAGATTAGACATATCAAATTCAAACATCATGGATTGCTTAAGGTATGTTCTTTACAGAAGTTAGCTTCAGCTCCAGAAGCTGACTTCTTGAAGAAACAAAAGCCCAAAGCCTGAAAAGTCATATCCAACAAAAACTTGTTCGTTACAGAAACACATAAGCAAGAAATTGATGTTTGTTTAATAGCTTTTTATTGTTGGATTCTAATAAAATAATCAGAATACCCTTACTATTGATAATACACCTCCACAAAAAATATATAAATTTAATAAATTTATATTAAAAAATTAAATAAATAATTATTTTCAATTTAAATAAATTTATAAATTTTATCGAAATTTCGACAACATCTCCTCTTAAAAATGAACATATGATAAATAAAATACCTACATAATACGCAATTTAACATCCACATAAAAATGAAGGGTATTTTGATAATAAAGTGGTGATGATGAATTACTTTTGATCTTAATAGTAAAGATGAAGGGTATTTTTGTAAAGATGAAGAATATTTTAGTAATTCTTTTTTATTTTTTAATGTTAAGTTTAGTTGAAAATTTGATTAAAAAAAAATAAATGGTATTTTAATAATTGGTAAAGATGAAGGGTATTTTTAATAATTCCTTTTTATTTTTTAAGGTTAAGTTTAGTTGAAAATTTGATTAAAGATGAAAGATATTTTGATAATTCCCTTTTATTTTTTACGGTTAAGTTTGGTTAAAAATTGAATTAAAGATGAAGGGTATTTTAGTAATCTCATTTCATTTTTCAAGGTTAAATTTAGTTGAAAATTTAATTAAAGATGAAGGGTATGTTAATAACTACACTTGAGCCATTTTATGTTTTTGACTTCTCGCAAAAGCCATTTGAAGAAGTCCCTCTTGAACGACTTTTTTTAGGAACCACTTTTGGGCTTCAATTGAAATCCGTGGGAGCTAGAAAAGTCCAAACGAACATCATTTATCTGGCTTTTTGGCTTAAAAGCAGAAAAAACAAAAAAAGATAGTTCCTGAAGCCCAAAAGAACAGGGCCTAAAATTTTTAAACATGGTTGTAAACACCCAAATTTGACCGGGCCCTCGACACAAAATGCCCAAAAAGATAGTAAAAACGGATTGAGCCCTCAAAGCCCATACCCCCAAAAGCCTTATATTTCTTTCAATAAATGGCCTAAGGTTTCCCACGTGGCCCATGGACCCCAATTCCTCATCACCCTTCTACACTCTTCAACGCAATCCAACATAAGGCCAAACCCAGGGTGATTCTACCCATTACCTAAGCCCATTCAACTCAACCCAAAAACCAGGATTAGGCAACCCCGCGGGCGGCAACGCAACCCCCAAACCTATTCTTATTCAACCCCTCACCTAAGCCCACTCAACTCCAGCCCCAAACCCATTCTTATTCTACCCATTACTCAAATCCATTCATATTCAACCTACAACCTAAGCCCAATCCAACACCTAACATACCCAACACTCTACCCAAGCCCAACTCATTACCCAAGCCCCAGGCGCAACCCAACCCAACATCACAACCAAGCACCACAATCATCAAAGGTGGGACACAGGGCACCACCCCAACGCACCGCCATCAGCCCCAACCTATCCCATCACCTTTTTTCTAAACATCATCTACCCACACCCCTAACCTATACCTCGCATAAGGACCCACATCAACCCATCACCTTTTCTCTAAAAAAATCTAATCTACCCACACCCCTAACCTATACCTCCTCGTAATCTACCTTCATCATTCCCTACAAAACCCACATCTATAATCTAAACCCACACCTCTCCTCTCAAATCAAACACTCATCCTCTCCCATCAACTCATCTCAACCTTTCATCTCCACTCATTTTGACACATGGCATCATCTCCCTCACCTTCCCAAAATATCATCAACTACCCTCTTACACAACTATTTCTTTTAATTAAAATCACATCCCCTCAACTCACTTCACCAATTTATTACCCTCTTTCACAATCCCATCCTCTCAACCACTCATATTCATTTCATTCCATCTAACACTCAACCCAAATGAGTTGAAAGATCCAACTCATTTGGATTGTAAAACAACCCATTTACCCTTCTTACACAAATGCCCTTCAATCTTCTTTAATTTACCCCTACATTTCTCTTAAACCCCACACCATTCTACCATCTTTCTTCATTTCACCCCATCTTACTCCTAAAAATAACTCCTAAAGTCTATAAAACCTCCCCTCATTCTCAACTCTCACTACCTAATGAAAATTTGAAAAAAATGCTCTTTAAAAAAAAACTCTCTATTCACCTCACTTCTCTTAACTCTCAAACTCTCAACTCACCTCCATTACCTTCAACTCTCAACTTCTTCTCAAGCAAATCCAAGAAGGTCAAAGGGATTCATCAAGAAAAGTAAAAAAAAAAAGTCAACAAAGGAGCAAGGTGGGTTTGGACAAAAGAACACCCCCTTCAACTCCCCTCTTTTACTCATCTCTTTCTACACACCTTCACACACACCACCATGGTTTGAACTATCAAAAAGCCTTTTTTTTTAATAAGGGTGCCCTCAATGGGTTGAACCAACATCAAAGCCCCTCATACTTGAGGGCACATATCGAATTTTTCGATTCTTTTTCTTATTTTATTTTTATTTTCAAAATGGACCGAATCCGAGGTTACCACCATGGTAGATGGAGTAAGGTGTCTAACACCTTCCCTATTCCATAAAATGAGCCCCCTTACCTAAAATCAAAAGTTGGATCAAATGAGCCATATCTGTACGAGAGTCACCAAAATACCAAAAATGACATATTTTTAAAAAAAATACAATCCGGGTGACCATTCACACCCATTTTACAAATGAATGGTGGCAACTCCAAAATCCTCCAAAGGGGATGATATATTCAAAATTGAAAAAATCACGTGTCCACAATGATATTATCATTTCCAATGTAAATTAAATCATCAACATACAAATAAATAATAAGTATCTTCCCTCCATCTCTAATTTTGAGAAAAAGTATATGTTCATATGGACAATTTTGAAAACCTTCCTTCAAAAAATAAGTCTTTATACGACTATACCAAGCCATTGGAACTTGTTTTAATCCATATAGAGCCTTGTTAAGTTTATACACTTTATGCTCATCACCAAACTTCACATAACCAAAAGATTGTTCAATAGATACATGTTCTTCTAAATCACCATGTAAGAATGTTTATTTCACATCCAACTGGAAGATAGGCCATGAGTTTTTTACTGTCAATGAAATCACCAATCTGATTGTATCATGCCTTGCAACTAGAGCAAAAACTTTTTTGTAATCAATGACAAACTCTTGCTTGTAACCTTTAGCGACTAAATGTGCCTTGTATTTATCAAGTTCACCATTCTCTTTTAATTTCGTCTTATACACCCACTTTACACCAATAGTTTTTTACCCTTTTAAAAGTTTTATCAACTCCCAAGTGTTGTTTCTTTCTACAGTTGTTATTTCAACAGTCATTGCCTTTATCCACTTTGATTCTTTGACAGCTTCTTTGAAGAAAACATGATCACAATCTTAAAATAGAGTAAAATGAATAAGTGGATCCTTAGATTGATCAATTCCAGTTAGCTCATAATCCACCATTTATGCAAGTCTTCTTTTAACATTTTAAGATCGTTGTTCATTTTCAACTTCAGCGGTTTGCATGCTTTGATTGACTGATGGTTGTTGCTCGTTCTCTATAGGTTGTGAATTCTCCAAAGGCAAATGCCTTCTATCTTCAGTTTCTCCATCAAAATCAACCTGTATTCGTTCTTTAACATTGTTTTCATCCCATATTCAGAACCTTTCTTCATCAAAAATCACATCACGACTAAAGACAATTTTCTTGGTGATAGGATTGTACAATTTGTACGCTTTTGACTACTCACTAACACTAAGAAAAATGCATTTTTCTCCTTTGTCATCAAACTTTCTCCTTTTTTGATTTGGAATAAGGACATATGCAATGTATCCAAAAATTCTGAAATGATTTACACTTGGTTTTCATCCATTCCAAGCTTCTTCGAGAGTCACGTCTTGAACAACAAGTGTTGGACTTCTGTTCAGTACATGAATACTCCAATTTACAACTTTAGGACAAAAACTTCTTGGAATCCCACTAATTTTCAAAATAATTTGCACCATGTTCAAGATTGTACGATTTTTCCTCTCTGAAACTCCATTTTGTTGCGGTGTATAAGCTGTTGTAAGTTACTTTTGAATTCCATACTCCTCACTAAAAATTACAAATACTTGTAAGTTGTATTCTCCACCACAATCGCTGTGAAAAATCTTTATAAACATTCCCGTTTCTTTTTCAATTAGAGCCTTGAAATTTTTGAAAGTTGTAAGTGCTTCAGATTTCTCCTACAAAAAATAAATCCTGATTTTTCGACTATAATCATCAATGAACGCTATAAAATAACGTTCACTACCGTTCGATGTCGGATTGATGGGCCCGCATATATCAGAATGAATCAACTCTAACATCTTCCTTACTCTATGATTTTCTTTTCGAAAAATGGTCTCAATGTTGTTTGCCAATAACACATTCTTCACAGATTTGAGAAGGGCTTTGAATTTGTGGAAGACGTTTCACCATGTTCTTCTGCTGCAGAGTTCTTAGACCATCAAAATTTAGTTGCCTGTAGCAAAAATGTCATAGCCATGCCTCATCCTTCAATCTCGCAGAGAAACATGAATGAGTGGTGTTGTCGAGATGCAGTGGAAACCTTTGGTTGGCCGTTATGTTGACTTGAGCTATTAAACCCAACTTTTCATCTTGAATGCGACAAACCCCATCTTTGATAGAAATCTCATATCCCTTCTCTTGGAGTTGACCAACACTAAGTAAGTTTGTTTTTAGATTTAGAACAAATAAAACATTAGAAATAATTTGATCAAAGTTGTCTTTAGTGTGGATTTTCACATTGCCTTTGCCCATGAGATAAACTGTAGAGTTGTCACCAAACGTCACAGTGTTGCAAAATGATTCATCCAACTCTGAAAACAAAAACTTCTCGCCACTCATATGGTTGCTGCAACCGATATCTAAATACCACAAGTTTTGGTGGACATCTTCTTTCTCATGACATGCCATCAAGAGATAAACTTTTTTTTTCTCTGCAAAATTAGATCTTTCTCCACATTGCAAATTCAAATTAGTTCGACATTCTGATTTATAATGGCTATACATGTGACATCTAAAACATTCAACTTTTGACTTGTCTGTAGACTTTGGTTTATAACCATTTGAATGATTATTGTCACAGCCTTTTTTCTTTTGAAATCAGCAATGTGATCTTCATTTGACTTGGTTGTGCATTTTTCTCTTTCCATTTTTCTCATTTTGGATTGGCTACTGCCCGCAAGGCTTGCTCATCTCTATCCTGTTGGACAATTTTTTGCTCAAGAACCAGTAAAGAACTCTGCAATTCATCAATTGAAAATGCATCAATATTTTTGGATTCCTATATAGAATAGACAACAAAATTAAATTTCGGCATCATCGATCGAAAAATCTTTTTGATAATTGTGACATCTTCCATCTTTTCGCCATGGATCCTCATCTTGTTGGCGATCGTCATCGTTCTTGAAAAATAATCGGTAATCAATTCTCCTGTCTTTATGCGTAAATTCTCGAATTATTTCCATAGTTCTTGTAGCTGCACACGTTTTGCCTTCGTGTTCCCTTAGTACTTCTTCTTTATGGAGTCCCAAATTTGTTTGGAGGTGTCTTTGCTAAGAATTGTCTCCAAGTTTGATCAGTCAATTTCTTGGAAAAGGTAGTTTTTGGCATTCAGGTCCTTCAGCTTCAATACTTCCAAATTTGCTTTCTGAGTATCTGACAACAAAACTCCCACCGCTGATTCTGTTACTCTAGATTCAATAATATGTCAATACTCATTGGACCACAAGAAGTTATCCATCATCATGCTCCAATGATCATAGTGACCATTAAAGAAGAAAATTGTTGATTGCACAAATGTCATTTCAGACATCATCTGCTACTTGTTCTTTGTTTTTAACGCTCACTTTTCAAAGCTCTTCTCATTTTTTTTTGAAACACTCGACATCATTTTTACTCTCTGCCTAAAAGGCTCTGACACCACTGTTACACTTTTACAAAGGAAGAACAAGACAAATAAAGTACAATAAAATAAAAAGAATGTTTTTTTTTACAGTTATTAAATTCATTAATCAATAGTCTTTATATAGGCAAATACACCAACTAATAAAAGCATAAAAATAGCAATAAACACCTAACCACTAAAAAAATATTTAACAACTTATCATTTCAGCAGTAAAATGTTTAAAACTAAAACTACACAACAAACTAGATAACATAAAAAACAAAGAGTTGGTCAAATATAAGACCACGTGACTCAACCTAACTTCCACAAGTTGCTCACTTATGCTAACATAAATCCCCAACCCATCGGAGGTTGGCTGGTATGGTAGGGAACGAATGGATTTGCTCCCCGTGTCGCGTCTTCGAATCCCTACACGCCCCTCTACAGAAAACTTAAATGCCGTAACACGTGACAGGGTGTGGGATGGTACGTGTGGCCCTGGTGGATTATTCTCACAAAGGTGGGGATACTCCCTAAAAAATACACAAATCTCCAACCAGTTGAAAATTCGGCTTTTCATAGGGGTGTCAATGGATAGCCGAAATTCGAATCCGAATTCGAATTCGAATTCGAAAAATCGGATATTATCCAAAAATTTCGGATATCGGATTCGGATTCGGATGTTATTTTCAAATTCGAATGAATTTCGGATACGAATTCGGATATTGCGCTATCCGATTCGATAATATCCGCTCCGAAATAATATATGTATTCTGTATTTATGTTTTACAACAAAACATATATATATGTATATATAAGCTGTGTATTCATGTTTTACAACAAAACTTAATCTGTTTTTATATCTTCTCTCAACCTAACCCACACGAACCAGTCGAAGTAAATGGAACGACGATGGGGTTTCGACCGTGCGGGGTTGCAAACTTCTTCTCCGGCCGGCGAGCATGCAGGTACGCATTTTCCTCTCTCTCTCTCTCTCTCTCTCTCTCTCTTCTTCTTCTCTCTCGGTAAAAGCCATGTGGTGCGAACTTCATAACCAATGTTTTCTTCGGCTATCCATTGACACCTCTCTCTCTCTCTCTCTCTTCTCTCTCTCTCTCTCACACACTTGGAATAAAACCCCATTTTTTTTTTATTCAGATTCGAATGGAGTTGAAAAAATAAGAAAATCAATTTTTTTTACAGGGTAAAACCTCATCGTCTTCTACCCTCAGCCCTCATCGTTTTCCACAATCTCAACCCTTCTCAATCACTGTCGGAATCTCTCTCAGCGGCTCACCTTCGGCATCGGCGTCCACTGATAGGTCGAATCGGTTGAAATCTCTCTCACTCTCTTTCAAAACCCATTTGATTTTATTTGTTTTTTTTTTTTTCGGATAAATTTCGGATATTTTCGGATAATTTTCGAATTGTAGATTTCGTATTCGAATCGGATAATATCGGATATCCGATAATTTATTCGGATACGAATTCGAATATTCGTTAGTGCTATCCGATCGGATTCGAATTCGAATTCGGATAGTACTGAAAATTTTCGGATTCGAATTCGGATATACCACTATCCGATCGGATATCTATCCGTTGACAGCCCTAGCCTTTTCAGCAGTCGCCCTAAGAGGTGAAAGTTGGCTACTATCGAGTCTCTAGCACCATTTTTTCGAGCATCGCTAAAACCTGATAATCTCTCTCTCTTCTTTTCTTTTCTTTTATTCATTATGGTTGTAGGCGCAGTTGGCGGAGGTGGAGGCAAAGTTAGAAGAGGCTCTGGCTAGTTCTGAGAATGAAGAGGTGACCATCAAGGCTCTTGAGTATCAGATTGTTGTACTTAGTGAGAGAATCAATATGATTCTACCAATTTAATCTCTCTCTCTCTCTCTCTCTCTCTCTCTCTCTCTTACTCTTCTTCTTCGTTTCTTTTTACTGGCTGGCATAGCATAACCACTCCCACAATTCGTCTATTACTGCCCCTGCTCATGAAGTAAAAGTCCTAGATCTCGGTCTATTTTCGATGAAGATGATCGTAGTTGCAGTTGATTCCCTATTCGAACTACAATGAAGGAGCAAGAGGAACCTTCAAAGCAAGACATGGAGCAAAGCCTGGGCTGTTGCTTTAAACAGGTGATGGAGCCATGGACTGTAGCTTTTAGGTGTTTGTTTTTAGCAACCAAACGCCAAAGTTATTTTTTTAGCCTCACAGTCAACTTTCGAAAGTTTAACTCTTGTAGAGGTTTCCAAACATACCCTTTATGAAGTTTGTTTCTCAACAAAAGTGGGACCCAAGTAACATTCAGAAGATAATGAGAACATGGTAGAAGAAAATCTATCTATTTTATTTTTATTATTAAAAAAAATTCCCTCGGAGATCTGGCAATTCCGAAGACACCTTACTTTATCAAGTTTATTACTCAAAAAACCTTAGTGTACGATCAGATTATTTTAAAGAATTTAATATTTATAATACTTTCGATTCTTTAAATTAAATACATATTATATCCACTCTATTCTCAAGATTCATTCTCTCTCCTAAAATCATTATTGGGCAGTGTCAATGGATAGCCGAAATCCGAATTCGAATTGGAAAAATCGGATATTATCCAAAATTTTCGGATATTGGATTCGAATTCGGATGTCATTTTAAAATTCGAATGAGTTTCGGATACGAATTCGGATATCGCGATATTCGATTCGATAATATCCGCTCCGATATAGTATATGTATTATGTATTTATGTTTTACAACAAAACTTTTATATATGTTATATATGTTATTGTGTATTCGTGTTATATAACAAAATTTTATTTTTTAAACTTTATCTTCTCTCAACCACTTTAATGGCTAAAACGAAGAACCAGTCGACGGTGGGTTTCGATTGAACTCCCGTAAGCACCGTCTTCTCCGGTTGGAAAGCGTCAGATATATACTCTCTCTCTCTCTCTCTCTCTCTCTCTCTCTCTCTCTCTCTCTCTCTCTCTTCTAAGTTCGAATCAGTCGGAGTGATTTTTCGGAGGAAATGTGTGGGTTTCGAATGTCGACTGTACGAACTCCGATACGTGTTCTCCGGTCGGCGAGCATGCAGGTATATATTCTCTCTCTCTCTCTCTCTCTCTCCGAACCAGTCGGAGGAAATCTGTGGGTTTCGAGTCTTTCGACTGTGCGAACTCCGACTGTTCGATCTGTAGGATTTTTTTATCGGATCGGATATTATCGGATATCCGATATATGTTTCAGATTCAAATTCGAATGTTTATTAGGGATATCCGATCGGAGTGATTTTTCGGGGGTTTCGACTGTGCGAACTCCGACGGATCGAAGACGATGGTATTTTGCAGGAATTTTTTTTCGGATCAGATATTATCGGATATCCGATATATTTTTCGGATTCAAATTCGAATGTTTGTTAGGGATATCCAATCGGATTCGAATTCGAATTCGGATAGTATTATTTTTTTTCGGATTCGAATTCGAATATAGTAGTAACCGATCAGATACATATCCGTTGACAGGCCTATTGGGCACACATGCCACATTGACAATCTTCTAAATTTCAATGTAAAACTCGAATTTAAAAAAATAAACAAATGAATAACATTTTTTAATTTGATCCAATAGAAAATACCAATGTTAAGAGGAGAAATGATATAATAGGTATTTGAGTTGAAGAACCAAGGACATTATAAGTGTGACGCGTGATAGTCTGACACCCCCTTTTGACATGTGCCCCTTACGCTCCCATCACAAAATCGTAGATTATTTGCCTTCGATTACGTAAAAAAAAGATTTATGATTTTGTGTATCCCTGGGCAAATGATCTATGATTTTATGATGGGGGATGGGGGCATATGTCTGAGGAGGGCATCTGATTATCATTATTGTATAGGTATTTAATTTGTTAAATTGATATGGATCCCACTCTAAAATTTGTTGAGTAACAAACTTGATAAACGAAGGTCCCTTTCGAATTGTCAGAACTCTAAATGAATTTTGTAATAAAAATACAACAAATAAGCCTGCACTATAAATCTCTTCTTTTAACAAATACAAATTGGTCCAAAGAATTGAACCAATGACCACCCATATGGTTAACTTCTTAGCATTGGATGTTTTACTTTGTTTAAAACAGTTTTTGAATAGGGACAAACTGGTTACACACCACCCAATATTAATTGCACTACATCATTTAAAAATTCCCTTTTGCACTCCATTGGGATGATTGCAATCCAAAATAAAAATACAAATTGGTCCAAAGAATTGAACCAATGACCACCCATATGGTTAAGCTCTTAGCATTGGATGTTTTACTTTTTTGAATAGGGACAAACTGGTTACACACCACCCACCACCCATTATTAATTGCACTACATCATTTAAAAATTCCCTTTTGCACTCCATTGGGATGATTGCAATCCAAAATAAATACTTGCATTCCTTTTTTTTGTATTGAATCTTGATAACATGACTCGCCAGGTGGCATACTCAATTGACTCACTGACGTGGATAAGTTTGAAAACCGTAGATCTTTCCGCCTCAAGATACACAGCTCCCTCGAGATACACTTGTTTTAATGGGGAAGTGCAATTGTGTATATCAAGGTGTACATATCTACGGTTCCCAACTTGTCACATCAGTGAGTTGATTGAGTATGCCACCTGGCAAGTCATTTTATGACGACTCTTTTTTAATTATTAGTTTTTTTAATTATTCTTCCGCAGCCTTACCCACACAATTATTGTTGGTTCAATAATTTTTCATGTAGTCTAGTTTGTGTACAGGCATCTCAAATTCTTGAAATCATGTATACAAATTAATAATCCAAGGGAGGATTGTTGTTGATGATACAATTCAGGCTGATATCATGGAATTTCAAGAGATAGAATTCAAGCTTTTATCAATTTTTAAACAAAATATAAATAGAGATTGAAAACTAATACATTCAATTGGTACTGCCGAAGAGAACACAAATAAAATAAGTGCCGAAGATGAATAAATCCTGATCTGTAATGAAGTTTAAAAATAAAAATAAAAATAAAAATGAATGTTTAAGATTGTGGTGCAACCAACAACTACTGGTGTACAACTAGTCGGTCTCTTTTGATTATTAGGATACCCTTAATCTTTCTGCTTGACCTCAGTCTTACGAAAAACCGTTGATAATCTTCTCTAAAAACACCAACCATCCTTCACATTCTTCAATCTTGATATTATTTTAATCTCTTCAAAGTTGAAAATAAGGTAAAAAAACATACGGGTTAGAAGAGATAATCAAGTGGCTTAAGCTAAAATTGAAAAGGGGTATTTAGGTCATTTTAAATCATGTCATTAGTTTTAAAACAAAATATACATCTAATATATTTACTGCTAATATTTAAAATTAACTATAAATCACCACCTTTTTTTTTCAATCACTAGAACACTATGTGGAAATGAAACATTTTTTTTTCTTTTTTACTAATTTTATTTATAGATGTATAACTCTTCGATTAAACATTGATAAACAAAAGAATGGTAGAACTCTTCGTTGGAAGGCAGACAAAAGATTTTTATTTTTTCTCTATCTCTTAAGATTTTGAGTCATAATCGTCTCTCTCTCTCTTTTTTAATTAATGAAGGGGAATAAAGAACAAGGAGGGGAGGTCGAGATGACCAACTCCAAAACAATAAAAAATAAATAAAGCAATCATGAATTAAGGCTTTGAAATTTTATAAATATTGTCCCAATAGACTAGAAAATCATCAAAAAATATCTTTTTGAACTCTTTGAAAATTTTACACCAATAAAATAATCATTAAGATGATTTCTTCTAGAATGAGCCTTGACTTCAAAAATCCTTGCATTTCTTTATTTCCAAATGCCCTAAGTTCTCACAAATGGAGTTAAATCTCTTGGAGTGCCTCACCCCAAATGAATCCCCAAAAACATCCCTCCTTGAAAAAAGTGAGTCCCCACCTCCCTTGTGTCATCATACAACATCTATCTGTTTGAACCACAAAAACCTCTTCTTCTCAATTGATCAAGTGTTTGGATTCTTTTTTGCACTATCATTTAAATAAAAAAGGTCACTTGAGACGACAACTTCGGCCTCAAACAGCGACATGAGGAAAGGAAGGGTCACCACTCCTATTTAGATCATCGTAGAATTCTTTAACCGAGAACAAACCTTTACTACTAGATGCCTAGATTTTCGAGTCTTCTCCACTCACATCTCCTAAAGCACTGTCCTAGAAGTTCATTGATTGTGTTATCTCCGACAATTCCCAATCATTTAAAAGTCTCTTAAGACCAAAGTCTCAACCAAGACCTCCATGATCCAACACCTAGAAGCTAGCAAGTGAAAATCATGTTTTACAGCACTTCGTTTTGTGAATGCTTGATAGTAATTTAGAAAACTCGTCCCAAATTTTTTCTTTGTGCATGGTTGATTGGAAATGAAAAAAACTCATAAATAAATTTTTGTTCTAAATAATTGTTATTTTTTACTAAATCATTTTTATGAAAAAAAAAAATACAACATTATATACATAGAACGCATATTCACATACAAGTGAACCTATGTATTCTCTGTATTCTATTGAATGCAACTTCAATCACAAAAAATTATCAATTGTTGTTAAAACATTCGATATTTGACATGAGAAGGGTGGGCCGCTTGCCCCTACAAGAATTTTTAAATTTTAGCTTGCCCCTATGTTCGGATGTTTTGGATTTTTTATAACCCCGCTATTTGGTTAATATTTGACATACTACATGTGTTTTCCAACTGATAAGATACTCATTTTGACCTTGCTAGCCCCCTCACTTTTTCAATGAATATTTAGACACCCTTTGCTTTTTAATCAATGACATGCCCCCATCAATTTTTAGTGGATATTTGCGATACCCGTATGCTTTTAAACGGATGACATGACCCCTGCGCCCTCACAATATTTTGATTGATCTAGAAACCACTCCACATTTGGGGTGAATATTTGAGATACCCTTATATTTTCGAGTAGAAGACATTCCCTCATTGACCTTTTTCTTCAATTCTACACTAACCAAAAAAAAAAAAAGCACTAAAACTAAATATCCTCGTTATCAATCTATAGCTAAAAACCCATCATTTTTCATCTTCAAAGCATTCAACTTAGATTAATTTTAGTTTATTTACCCTCATGTTCAATCCACCATTTTAATCCTTGTCTCAATCCTTTTGTAGAGAGCTCTAGAATTTTCTTTCAAAATATCTCATTTTTTACCTAAAATATCCTATCTTCTTTTTCAGGTTTGAAGGTAAAGGCAGATTAGTTCTATGGTTCAAGACTAGGTTAAAACTTTCATCACGGTATTGAAGATGATTGGTTTTGGGAAAAGATATGAAAGGGTTATTTATTTTTGGTTGAAGGCAAGAATATTGTGGTCAATTTGCATTAATCTATTAGTGAGCTAATTTAAAATGACCTAAATGCCCTTTTCTTCAACCTAAAGAGATTGGCTTACAAGAAGTAGCAAGATTATAGCAATTGATGTTAAGATCTTGGTGGAGATGTTCAAACCTTTAAAAAGCCTACCAAGATAGGATTTTGAAACCCAATAGTTGGGAAGGATTGTTCACAAAGTGTTAAGTTGGAATCATTATGGGACACAATTCACATTCAAGGGAGAGACCTTGTTAAAAAGTGCTTCTTCTAACCACCTCTTGTCATGAATCAAGAATAGCGGAGTTGGCATCCATGACACAAGAATGAGGAGCGAATACAAGGGACCATATACGAATAGGAGAATTAATATTTTCACTCCAACCCTCCCACGTGTAATCAACATGACTAGCCTGAGCATTCGATCCAATTAATACCCTCTCAAGGAGAAGAAGTTTAAAGTCTACTCTCAAGTACAAAAAAAAAGGAAGAGCAGCTCTATAAAGATGAGGAGGTTAATGTATGTTAAAAATTCGATGAAAGAACAAGAAAGAAAGAAAAAAGAGCAAGGTGCAATTACATACAAAACACAGATTTTTACGTGGTTTCCTCAAGATTGAGGTACATCCACACATCATATGGATTCCACTATAAAGAGAAAATTCACAATTATAGATTATATCATTAATTTCATCGAAAATCTGTATAATAAAACACAATTATAAGGCTTACTTTGCTATAGTTGTGTGAGGGATAAACGTCTCATCCGCTATAGTTTTGTGCGGGATAAACATTTATTATTTTTTCTCTTCACCTCCTCTAATTTTACTATATTTCATTTTTAACCAATTTTATTGATTTTCATCTTTTATCCTTTAACCTCAATTTTTTTAATAATACCTCTCTAACTTTTTATTGGGAAAATTAATCCCATGCTACTAGAAGAAAAATATGAAAAATAAAAAAATGAGAATTTATTTTTAATGTAATTTTAAAAATCATCAATCAATTCGTAACTTGGTCAAGTTGACACGATTGGATCTTTAGTTGACCCGAATCCCAAAATTCAATAGAATCCATTAGTCAAATCAGAAACTCAATCAAGTTATTAATGTTTTTTGTGGAAAACAAAACATAAATATTTTATTTATATTAAAAGTTATTTTTCAATATTATGTGAAAATATAATGAAACTAAAAGAAATTAATATCCTATCTAAACCATAGGGATTCGTTCCTAAGGATTCATTTCTTTTTAAATCACTAGGAATACCTTCTATCCGGTTGCTTGTTTATCATGTGTTAATAATAGTAATTGTAATCCCTCTAACAAAAAAACAAGATAAAATACAAATATTTCCCAAATCCATATAATTTCGAATCGAATGAGGAAAATGCTGGAATGACACAGAGACACAAAGGTAACAAAAATGATGTGGTGGTGTGCACATAACTGTTGATGCTTTTTACTCGAATCTCACAGAAAAGCATCTATGGTAATGTGCACGACAACAAATCATTTTGTCACCTTTCTATCTCCATTTGTGTCAACCCATCACGACTCATCGATTAAACACCATGTTTTGAAGATAAAAAATCATCAAATTTTTTGCCTTAAAAATAGAAAATGATATCTTAGCTCAGGATTATCTTCAAATAAAGCATATCCACCCAACAAATCCATTTAGCCCACAAATCTAAAACCCATTCTTTTATATTTTTTTGGTTTCCTCTATTAGCTTATGTATTATTAAAGATTTTCATGTTATAAATACAAAATTGGTGGGTAAAAAAAATTTATATACAAATTATTTTACACAATCAATAAATCCTAGAGGAAGCTATATATACCAAAAAAAAAAAAAAAAACAAATTCATTTTGCAATCAGAAGTGATTGGGGAACAATAATGAATGAACATAAAATAAATAAAAAAAATGACCATCACAAACTTTATGAGGACTACACATAGATAGTCACTAAACTGCATGTATCGTGAATCATGCGTGATATTGAAGATTTACTAATATAGTACATGTTCGGGGTGCAACTTAGTTCAATCTAGTTTGAATTGGGGCCTATCGGAACTGAACGGACATAAGTCAGTTCTACTAAATAAAAACCAGAACCGAATCTAAATGTCGGTTTTGTGGGTTTCCAATACCCCATCAACTTGTTTGGAAGCTCTATATTTTTAGTGAAAAAAATAAATAATAAACATGATATTTCATGTAAGAAGTCATTAATCCATCCACAAATTAAAAAAAATAATTAACTGACATGAAATGTACACAGAACCATAGATTTTTCCTCAGCTCGTGGAAGTATCTTTCTTCTGAATCAGTTTAGAACACCTATTCACTCAAATTTCTAAGAATTTTAGGTGGCTCGTGCAAATTTTTTGCAATGTAAATCGTTCACATTGCATCACTAAGCAGCTGTAATAATGATTTTCAATGCAAGTAATGTGGGCCTAAATATCATTTATTTTGCAAAACACACTTTTAACGTCCAGTAACTACTGAGACGAGCATGGAACAAACTCTGATATGGTAGCCTTGAAATTGGATCAATTTTCTAGGAATTTTTTCAGGAATCTTTCCTTTCACTGTATTACATTTTAGGAAAAAAAGGCTAAACTGACTTCTTACAACACTGCATTCCTCAAGATACAAGTGAAAAGCATCTATGGTTATGTGCACACCACCACACCAGCAGTGTCGTAGGAAGTCAAGTGTAGATTGGCTCTACATTTCATTCAGCTTTAAAGCTGTAACACCCTTGGTTCTACATTAAGCAGATGGTGATAAGTGGGTAATAGGTGACATTGATAAGCTGTCTTTTTATTTTTTTTACTTCCGACTTTCATCATCTATGGAGTAACTTGGCAGTCGGTGTCCAAGAGAAAGTCCACGCATTGAAAACACTCAGAAAACACTAATTCATTTTTTTTCCCATTTTACACAATCTGTATGTACACAAGCATTGATAAACAATGTTAACATGAAAACCATACATTTACACGACATTTTCATCCAGGCATCATGGAGAGGAGCTTGGCTCAGTGCTATAAATGGAATACTCACTAGTGCTGAAGTACGCTTTCTCTTCGTCCCATTTCAGAATCTCCCTTGCATATCTGAGAGCTTCATCAACAGTATCAGGCTCCAACCCATCCACCAATGACACATAAAGCTTACGCCCAGTAAGAGAATAGAAGTGTCTCTTGAACTTCACTGCTATGTAGTGGAAAGCTTGATGAGCCAAGGAAGCACCAGTGTTGCTGCTGTTGTTGGGGCGATTACGAGTTACCAATGGATTGAAGTCATCAAACCAATCACATTGCGTTAGTGGAACCTGTTCGATCTTTTTCTCAAGAAGATCAAACTTGTTGAGTATCAGAAGGAAATCCATCTGTTCAAAGATAGGATGTGTTATGATGCTTTCAAAGAGCCTCCTACTTGCCAACATCTTGTTTGTGGAAACCCCGGTTCCATCGTCGCAAAATTGGTCATAGTCACTTAATGCCACACAAAAGATGACAATGCGGACATCCTCAAACATCTCCAACCATTTGCAATTTTCTCCGAGTCCTCTAGCGTGTAATCTAATGAGCTGGTACCTGCAAGAACCACGAAATAGAATGATATTAACAACCACAAGCATACGTATTGTTTAGAAACATCAATATTGCCACCACCTAACCACACACATGCGCGACCCTTGCACTCATAGGATGATCCTGAGCATCCAACCTTTTCTGGCCCATTCATTATATCTTTTCAACATGCCCAAAAGAATGTAATTGATCATTGGATCAAATAAATTGGATAATCGAATCATATATTTTAGATCCCAACAGAAGTGTTCAACTTCTTCCAAGCTATCACAAAGGAAGCAGATGGCATTTTCTTATACATGCATGAGCAGAAATCAAATTGACGATTTTTAAATTAACTTATTAAAAGTGAAATTCTCAATTGAGACAGTATAATTATTTGTAACTAGGTGCACCGTGTGGCAATTCAAGGAACAGTATCGACGGTGTAAAGAGACAATAGCAAATGCTGTTTAGGAGATCTTTCACCGTGTAAATCTTTTGGACTAGATTCAATTACTTTTACAGTTCGATGTTGGCAGCATATAAAGGATTCATGAGAATATGGATACCAACCTGAGAAATGGCTCATGCTGATCGGCAGAATCGAAGGTGTCATCATGTGCTGACAGTGGAAATGAGAAATCCAAGCAAGTGAGGCCATTGGACGAAGTGATACCCTCGGCATACAAGATGTCTGCATTAGAGGGCTCGTAGTCTGTCTTCGAAATATCAACCACCTGAAGAAGAAATTTTTTAAACCTAGATAACCTGACGGAGTCTCCATCATAATCAATTATTTCAAATTTCCCCAGCTAACGACGCAATTCCCAAACAGAGTTATGAAAGCAAGGGAAAAAAAAACAAATAAATCAACAAATCTCCTGAGTATCAAAATTGAAGGGCCTGTAGTTTTAGTATGTCCTCTACAATTGTAGGGAAAAAAAAACATCAAAAAATTGGGAATCAGAACCAGTTCTGGCTTCAGATTAGAAGTATCTAACATACTCTTAAATTTCTTTTTCTTCTTTTCTTTTTGGAAGACAAGTATGGAAGATATTATTGACTTCCGATTCCACATAGACTTGAGTTCCTTAATCCAGATAGCTTTTTCTTTATATATACATGACAACCTATTCAGAAATGCAACTTTTTTCCACCAGATCTGTAGCCCGTTGAAAATAAATAACTCAAGTGATAACCTTTTTCATATTAGTAACTTGAGTGGCGATCTTGGACCTTCTGGTGCTGTCATCATTTATTAAGATGAGAAGGGAGAGGTGAATAGTAGCTCATTGGAGATGATCAAAAGGTTCTTATTTTTTATGATTAGATGATCATAAAATTCTTGAAAATGAGATGGGAACAATTGAGACACGTTGACAACAAGATTTTGGATTTTATTTATTTATTTATTGATTTTGAGAAGATTAGGAGATCACATTTAATCTTTTTTTAGTTCTTGCACTTTTCTTGCTTAAGCTCCAGATCACCTAAGACCACACAAACCAATTCTATCATGTTTAGCTCTATGCCTTACTTCTTAATGAAGAGCCTTAACACGAATGCCACATACAAGGCGAGGCACAATGGGTATTTCAAAGCATCTTTAGAAGCTCCGTCCCTTCTTGTGGTATGATAATGGCCATACCCAAAAAATTTACATCCCACACTGAAACCCGGAACATGACTTATATTGGATGCATAAATAGACAGAGAGAATTAATTACTAATCAATGAGAACCGAGAGTATAATCAGAACCTATCCAACTCTTTATTGGAAGTAAAAAAGCAGCAAAAGAGTATAACAAAGCGTGAAGTTCAAAGCATCAAGAGTATAAAGAAGTGAGATCTTACCCGCTCTAAGAAATAACTAGCAACACTAGGTAGCATTTGAAGTTCACTTCTACGGTTGAATGTGGCCTGAATGGCAGCATCGTTCCACAACTCTTCGACTAGCGGTGCATACTCACGAGTAGCAGCGGGGAAAATGGCTTCCAAATTACCTGACGCCATAACTTTGAGAAGCCAATCGGAGAACGACTTCAGCCTTGGGCCAATGGAATAGATAGTACTATCATCCAACTCATCGGAACTTCCTGTTGTTAACAAAATGATGCTTTTAGACTCATTTTCCATCCAATATATCAATGTCTCTAGGCTCTTGCCAGATGCCAGTCTCACAAATTGTTTACTATGAATAAACATTTAACTCAAAAAAATGAGAAACAATCAATCGACAAAAGAAGTTTTCGAGTTTGGACAACCACCATGGTAACAAGAACTTAGGAACAAATAAGTTTTTTATGAACCATCAGAAATACCAAATGGACAAAAAATGGTATTCTAGTAAAACTATACTGTGACTGAAATTACCACAATAGCCTCTTACTTTAAGTAGAAAAACAATTCTAGTCTTACAGAAATAATTTATGTATATCATGCACAAATGTACATGCAGCCCACCAGTACATATGGAAAGGATTTACAAGCATTACCCTGAGCATCTAATTCCAACTGGAAAAGTAATATTGCAACCTTTAAGTACATTTTACTTAGTATGTATGTAGAATGATAAAATAATAAAGAACTCATTGTCAAATAAAAATACATTGAGGAGACTACTATCTGGTGGGATATTGCAGTCTACTGTAGACTTCAAAGGTCTTCATTCGAGCAAGTACAATACAGATCCATTCAGAAAACTTGATAAGGAATATATTACTTAAAGATAATGCCGAAGAAAAGAATAATATCATAGAAAAAAAAAATACTGCAGAAAAAAGAGTTATTATGAGTTTTATTTAACTACATTACAAACAAGAGGATAAAGGTCCCAGTAGTCTAAGCTTCTGAGTTATACAGAAACAGAAATAGCTTAAAAAATCATAGCAATGGACAGAGTCTGTCAACCACATTTACATCATCAAAAGAACGATTGACATATACTTTAATTCATGGAATTGTAAACAGATGAGATGCTTCTTACCAAAAATACAATCAATTCATAGTTAAAAAGTATATTATAAATGAAGCAAATAAGATGTTATATTTTGAATACATGAGTAAATATACAAGATAAAGACAAACCAGCATCCATCTGAACTTCTTGAAATCATACCTATAGCATCAGATTGATCAAGTGACTGTTCTTTCCTCATTTCACTCACACTTTCTTCTTCAAAACCTTCCCGCCCCTCAAGTAGTATACCGAGATAGTGGTATACATTGCTTTGGATTATCAACTTGATGTTTTGACGCTCATCTTCCGAGAAAGGGTCGGCTTTATACAAAATCTTGGCCTGAAATAAGCATGTAATCAACTCAATCAAACAGAGTCTTCTGGTTTAGCAGAAATCAATACATTAAAATTCCTCTATCAGTATACAAGACCACTTACTGATTGCAATCCTTTTTTTAAGACATATTATTCACTACAAGTTTGTGCTCAAGCCATAAGTTTCTCCAAGAACTTAAAAACTACAGAACTTTTGATGAATATATGCAGTCTTCTGCAGCATGGACGAGGTTTTCATCATTCCAAACCTATCAATGTCTATTCCTTTTGCCGTTTATGCGATACAAATAAGCCCATGGTTGAACAGTTGCAATACAATACAACAATGGATAACAGTACAAATCCCAGCTTTATGGTATCAAGTAAAAATGGAAAAGAACTAACCTATCAAAAATAATGCAAAGATATTCAGGATTACTAGAATAATAAAACCATAAATAAACAGAAAACAAGTGAAATATAGCATTAGTTTGTTCCAATTAGGTGCTACCTGTTTAAATATAGTACTAGTCCCAGATCCATTATATCCAACCAAAAGAAACTTTTGAAGAATTCTTTTTTCAAAGTAGTCCGGTACAGCTCTGCTGACAAAATGATTCACTTCTTCTCCAGGAGTATTTGCAGCATTGGGAGGAATTGGCAGCGACAGAACAGTGCAAACCAGCTTTGATCCAGCCTGAATAACACCAACCATAAAACAAAAAAATATCTTAGAATGAAAATGAACAAAGAAAACACATGCATATCCACAACTAAACCACACCTTGCTCCAAAGATTCCCTTTTATATTCTTTTGTCCCTCTTCCTGGTACGACCCATCCTCATTCACCCAAAAGTGAGGATTTCCGGCACACTGGACTCCTACCAACTGCAATGACATGATGCCAAATGTTGATCTTTATCGTTTAGCAAATCAAATCTTGTCAGAAACTAAGTGTCTAGAACACAAAACCTGAAGCATCCGGAGCTCCACTTTTGTAATCTCCCGATTATTTATAAAGACCTGTGTGTTTCCATTGCTAGCATTTGGCGTGATAGGACCACCAACACTCAGATGGGGGCTAATGAACTTGCATGGTTTATGTCCTTCCTGTTAAATTTACCAAACTCAATAAACAATCACTAAAAATTAGAAAAGAAACCCAAAAAATGTTTCAAATATTCCAGTTTCACCTTTCCCCAAAGCCCCGATACTTTATCATACCAGTAGCGTCCTGGCTTTAGTTTTGTTGGCGGATTTGGGCAGCTCTGCAGTAAAACCAGTTCATCTTGACAAAGCTGATTTCCATTCACGAAAACATGCTCCGGTTGTAGCTGATTTGCCTCGCACAACTTCTCCACCTTCATTATCTGTTGGATTTCCAACTCACTAAGCAGTCGTTTGAGCATTCGAGAGCATTTACCCAAACCCACTCTCTTTGATTCATCGATCGGAAAGCCAATGCAAGGAACACATTTCCTTCCTTCTGGCATAGAACCCATTGCTCTCAGCACACAATTACCACAATATTTTGCATTGCAAACAATGCAAATCTCCTTTTCAGTGAACCGATTTCCTTTAAAGCACCGATAACACGATCCTTTCTTTACTTTTGTATCAGATTCCCTCCTTGCTAGAATAAGTTCGGAATCAACATGACTCAATTCCTCGTGACCTGTGTCAATCGATTCAGCTTCACCGAAGGTCACAACTGTTGTTCTTTTAGCAGGGTTAGGAGATGCATTACTGCAGTCCTCAGCCTTGCAAGAAGAAGCTTCAGATGACAATAACTGTGAGCTTGACGCTGATTCAGTCGAACCCCAATCCTGGAGACTTTTATCATTTAAAAATTCTACACTCTCCTTGCAATCTTTTGAGATGCCTGATACATCTAAGCTTCCAATCTCACCAGATTGATCATTGCTGTTAGAATTTCTGAATGTATCCGAGCTGCCTATTCTGCCCGACAACTCAGGGGAAAATTCTTGACCATTCGAGAACCCTAACACACCGGAGCTATCAATTACATCGGATAATTCGCAAGACTGATCATGACTATCTGAAAACCCTAATGTACTCAAACTACTTATTTCACTCAATAATCCACAATCATAACCATTTTCCCTTTGCCCCGAGTTGATCATAGATGATGGAGAAACAATCGAGTCGGTACCTAGGGTTAGCACTTTCAAGTGTTCTTTGTCCAGAGAATCTGGTGCAAGAATTGGTTGAACAACTGGAAAAGTCAATTTATCAGAAAGAGATGTTGGGGCGACAATGGAAGCAGTTGGGATCCGTTTGATATCAATAGGAATCGCTTGAGGAAGATCGTAGGTGACGGGTGGGCCCTGGTACTCCAGGGCAAATGAGTACTCAACACCATCTTCATTGTTGGGGATCGGAGTCGCAACCGGAAGCATTGTGCTCAAAACTCCCCCCTTCATTTCCTTGTCTCAAACTATTATACCGAGAAGCCCTAACCCTAGTTTCCAAAATCAGTGAAGAACACGGAAAAAAAAGGAGGTAAATCTATTTGCCTTTCTCTACTCAAAAACACACAGAATAGAATCGCCAACCAAGAGCTTCCGCCATGGAAGCTCCTCCATTCTCTAAATCCTCTACAGAAAAAAAAACCTAACCCTAATCCTAATTCCAGAAGTAGTTAGAAAACCTCATAAAATGGAGCTAGATCTGCAGATCGGTAGTGAACCGAGAATCGTCCATGAATGAGCATAAATTAAGCTTTTCATGATTTCTTACAGAAAACCAAAACCAAAAACCTAACCCTAGCTTCCAAACTCATAGAAGAACCCCAAAAAAGAGGGTTAAATCAAAAGGGGGGTAAATCTTCGCCATTCTCCACTCAAAAGCAAGCAGAATAGAATCTCCAACGAGGAGCTTCCGCCATTAAAGCTCCTCAATTCTCTAAATCTTTACAGAAAAAAAAAGCCCTAAATCCAGAATTAGTTTTGAAAAGCTTCTAAAATGAATATAGATCTCCAGATCAGTAGTGAACTAAGAATCATCCATGAAAGAGCAGAAATTAAGCTTCTTCGATTTGTGACAAGAAACCTAATCGTACAAATAAATCTCAAAAAAATGATTTTGTCGAGTCTTACCAGTAAGAGATGTTCGAAGTTATTTCTCTCTCCACTTCCAGAGAGAGAGAAAAAGACGCCAAAGAAAGAAAACCCAGACAACTGCAGAGGAGGATTAGAGCTTAATCTAATCTACTTTTTTATTTTTCGATTTGCTTCTTCGGATGGATCTATTGGATGACGTGGCAGACACGTAGGATTGAGTGGGGTTTTATTTCTGACTCGTCTGTTGTACAACTCGGAAGCGGTAGCTTAGCTGATTGTCCTTCGAATCTTCTGATTAACACGTGAGATTGCCACATGCGAAGGAGAAAAGGACAAGTCGTATGGGTCCCACATAAAAGTATACTCTCTTACTCCAAGAATAAAGTTAATCGAGTAACTTAACTTTGTCTGTATCTCTAAAAGCCCGTGAACCATATTGGATCCATATTTGTGGGCCAATATGTGTGGTCTCGTTACCTCGGTCTTCTATAAGTGACTAATAAAAAATGGCATAAATGCCCTCCTGTTCAACCTATAGCTATTTTTTTTTTTTTTTACGAAATTCTATTGCCATAACAACTTTTACTTACAACACACCAATCCTTTTGAAATCAAATAGTTATTTAATTTTATATATAGATTGGTGTGTTATAAACG
Organism: Akebia trifoliata; assembly: GCF_017979445.1. Lineage (NCBI taxonomy): Eukaryota > Viridiplantae > Streptophyta > Magnoliopsida > Ranunculales > Lardizabalaceae > Akebia > Akebia trifoliata. The sequence continues at coordinate 44,598,750 of NC_141378.1, read as the reverse complement.
AAAGCTCAATGTATTAATAGACCCTTTGATGGATACGTCTTTCTCAATTCTTCAGTATGAGTTCGGGGTGGTATCTTATCAGACCCCTCACCCAATAAAACATTGAACTCAAATCATCGAGATTGGCAATTCATATCATTGTGATCAACCGCTCAATAGTCAATCTCGATAATTTAAATCTTTGATCTCAATGATTCGTGTTCAAACGTTGAGATTGATGATTGTAGAAAAGTCGATCTCAACAATTTGGATTGTTGATCTCAATGATTCATATTTATAGAGGTCGAGATTGACAATATATAATCGTTCGCCTCGACGATTATAAAAGGTTAATGATAGCAAAATAGGAAGGAAAAAAATGGATATCTCAATAATTTGAATTATGGATCTTAACGATAGGGGGCGATCCACTATCAAGATAGTGAACTGAATTGACCTTAGAACCAAACCAAATCAAATAAAAAATAAAGACGGTTTGGTTTGGTTTGGTTTGATTTGATCCTTGGGTTGCTAACATCCTATAAACATGTTTTCGAACAACATAAATTTTACAAAATAAATAAATTTGAGAGATGGTGTGTTTTTGCATATTTGCGTCTCTATAGGAGAGAGAGAGAGAGAGATATTACCTTTTGTTATGAAGGAAAAATAGGAGTCACACAAAAATGTTTGAACTTTCACCCTAAGGGGGTGAAAGTTGAAAAGACTCTTTTTAGAGAGTTGGGGGGTTGGATGAGTTGGTAACTCACAAGTGTTCACTATTTCAAATGTACGAAATTAAGTAAATTTTGATGGTTGTCAACTCTCACTTCCAATAACTAGTCTTCAAACACACCCTCAATCTCTATTTTACCCTACTCATCATTTCAACCTCCAAATGTCCTGTACCTATCTATCCCTATGAACCAAGTTCATTCTCAAGTGGCGAATCAACAACCTAAATTGACTGAACCCATGAATTAGGTAATATGGTTCAAACCTGAACCAAATCAACTCAAATAGTCAAACCTACTTTATTTATTTATTTTGTATCAAACCACAAACTAGTTCGATCTGAATCAGTTCACGGTACAATTTGCTTGATACATAAATATTAGCAAACCAATTTTTTTTTGTTATTTTTTCTTATTTCTTCATACCGCCTCCACATGTTGATATATTAAGATATCCTCTTAAATATTTAATTTGATAGAATGCCCCTTTGATATTTGTCTTTATTAATAAATTGATGGAAAATGACCAAATACATTCATATTTTTGGGAGAGCTGTTATTATCACATCAACTTTGGTTAATGCCATGTCAATTCATATGTAAATCACCAAAGGATTACACACAATTGGTGTGATGTTAATAAAAGTTGTGTAAAAACCCATGGCCTAACTCATCCTCACAAAACCAGCTTGTAAGGTGAGGATTGCCCCAAGTTTATATACAGTCCAAGGTCATGATACTTAGGCAATGTGGGACTATTTCTTACAATCCCCCTCACATGTAACGTGCTTCCCACATCCATGTGGTTACTTTCTCTGATACCATGTAAAAATCCATGGGCCTAACTCATTCTCACAAAAACGGCTTGTAAGGTGAGGATTGCCCCAGGTTTATATGTATCCCAAGGTTGATTGTTGCCTGAGAAATGATAGATGATATGCCCAAATATATAAAAGATGAATAGCAACATACTCAACTCAAATAGGCCTCTAGGGTCATGATTAGTTTAGGAAAAATTGAAATCAAACGAATACTTATCCAAAATTGACTTGAGAGAGAGAGAGAGAGAGAGAGAGAGAGAGAATAAACGAGGAGTGACACGCTCAACTCAAATAGGCCTCGATTGGGCTAATTGTCAGTTTAGGATAGCCTGAAACGTGATAGATTTTTAAAATCTGAACGTGATAAAACTGCAATGGACCAATGAATATGCTCAATGTCGACACTACCTTGGGTTCGATCATTGGCAATGGCCAATATGGGCCTTACAACATTAGGCTTAAGCTGTCTTATGATACCCATAAGCAACAGTGTTGAAAAGTTTTCACATATATATATTTTTTTTACACAAACAAAAGTAGGGACAAATCAATTGGGCATAGATGGGACAAGCAAATTGAGATGGAATTGGGTATTGGGCTCACTAGTCATGAGCCTATGGGATTTGATGTATGATAGAAGTTTGGACTAATGTGAACTTTAAAACGGTTCAGGCTTGGGCTTGAGAAAGGCCAATTAATGTATTTAAAGCACCCATCAAAGACACAAGGCATAGATAAGGATTTGATGGCATTTAGTGAGAACCCAATTGGGTTTTTGTCTTAGACACACAACCCCACCAACCATCTAAATGATTGTGAACAGGTGGACTTCATTCTTCAACCACAACTTCAACTCAATGAAAAGACTTTGAAAAAAAAATAATCAGGCTTGATAGACAACAATGATACCATCTGTCGGGCTCTAAGATCTTTAAAATTTGATTAGATGCTCTGATACCATGTGAAGTGTAGACAAAACTGAGTTCCCAGATTAACTTGCTCTCTGGTGAGACTTCATTTAAATAGAGAACAAAGTACAAGTTAGTTATAAAATTACCTAAACTAAATCAACATTATTCTCACATCTCGATCTACCTTATACAATGCACCATAACTATCCTAATTACACGATTCTGCCATCTAGATACATCAACGTAAATCTTTAGATAACAATTAATTCTCTGATAAGTTGGTGTGGCAATAGTAAATTTTCTACTCATCACTTCAAATGCCCTCATCTCTGTCCACCCATCTGTACAAAGTTCATTCTCAAGTGTTGAATTGAAAATCACAATTTGAACTTTGCGAACGGGGGTAACATGATTACTATAGTTCCAAAACTTGCCCAGTGTCGTTCATGGACGAGAATAAGTTGTCTCGGATGAGTCAATTTGTATTGAATAAGTTAAACTAACTCGTTTTATAATTATTTATTCATATATATTAAAATGATTATATTAGCTTTTAAATAAGATAGATTAGAAGATATTTAATCATAAAATCATATTTTATTTCTGTAATAGATATTTAAAAATTAATTATTTTAATTAAAATATACTCTCGTATGAGATTTTCAAAACACCGTCCAAATCATCTCGTTTGTGTCGCGAGATTTTGCACACGTGAGACACCTGAGTCATCTCGGTCCCGGACGAGATTTAAAACCATGACAGCTAGAGGACCATCTCTGCTATTCCTTCCTCGTCTTCATTTACTTCTTCGTGGAACCTTTCTTTCATCATTTTTCCTCTCTAAAATCAGGGCAATTACTTCAAATTCAAAATCGATTTATCTGATTCGTTTTCAGTTAATTAATGGCGAAAGATCGATCTCACAGACATCTGGTTTCCTGAAATTTGGAATCCAATTTCCAACAATGTTCTCGATTCGTTCAAAGTTAGCTACTCTGTTACAGCCATGGCTGCAAGTAGAACCAGACCTGGAGCTGAAATTAGGGTTCTTACGTTCACACGGAATTGCAAAGAACCTCTGTTTCGACATCTCCGCGCTTAACCAACTAATTGATGAGTCCTCTAGTTTGTGTTTCCAAGAAGTCAGGATTGAAGAATTAAGTGTTCGATTTTCTTCTTGGTCCGTTCCCGCATTTACAGTTGAGGTGCGAGGTTTCAATGTGACGTTGACTGCAAGGTAAGTTGATCGACGAGCGTTATATTTTTATGTAATTTGAAACGAAAATTTTGGATTATAATTTGTTGTTGATGAGTTTTTTCAGTTCTGTTGTTTCTGACGGATTCTTTGATGGTTTCAAGGGAACCAATCGATGAGAGTTGTTCGCGAAAGACACGGAGTTCGACTGATTGGTCTGTCAAGGAGAGGAAGGAAATTCTTTCTGTCATTGATCCTGAGGTATGTAATTTAGTTGTTTTACTTATAGTAACAAAATTCTCCGAAAATTTTGAAAATTTCGTAAAGATCTCCAAATAGGAATCAACGGATTAATTGATCCATTAGTTGTGGAATATTGTAGGGTTTTTAAACATTCAAATGTTTAAAAACATCATTTGACAGAAAGGTAGGGTTTTTAAGGAGGTTGAAGAAAATGATTGGTTTTGGCACGAAACCAAAAATCTCATTTGTATATTCCACCATTTTTTTTTATATTATAAAATAAATGAAACTTTCCGGACATTTTCCCAATTAATGGAATTGAACCCCCACTGAACAATTATTGAACCTGAACTTTGTTACATCTCATTGGCATTTTTCTTGTACTTGCAAAAGAAATGCGTATAAACTGAGTTAATATAGGAGTTTCCAAGCCTGGATTTGTTTTGGTTGTTTCGAAGCTTGGATTATTCATTTGAGTCACGAGTATTTTGAGGCTAAATAAAACATGAAATCTAATGATCCAATGGGGAGGGTCCATGAAACGGTGCTCGTCCATGAACTTCACGTCTATACTTCGTCCATCCACGACGACTTTGGATGTCTCCTCCTCTTCTGGAACACTCTGAAGGTTATGCTTGTGATGTCCTCATCATTGTCTAGTCTTGATTATGTGCATATCATACTGGCTTAGGCATGCTCCAAGAGGCCACTCATCTATTGGATGGTCCAGATTAATGACAACATGCACCATTCACCGGATGAAACCGATATGACTTGGGTTTGTCATCTTGGCCTTAGAGGCATCTGAGCAATATTTCCATTGTGACTTGGAGATCTCAATGACTCATATGAGACCCTATTCATTTGATCTCTGCCCATTGAGACTCGGGGCTAGCCTCACTAACATTGCCAGACTCACCTTTTGGATGTGCTATGTGTAGGGAAAACTGGTTACCCCATGTATTGATTTACCGGGCAATTGGCAGTAATACATGGTGTGTGCAGAAGCGTTAATCAGACTGTGAGCCTCTTGACTAACATACACAGGCTCCCAGCAAGACTCACATTTTGGGTGTGCCACATGGAGTGAAAACTGGTTACCCCACGTACTGGGTAATTGTCTTGTTAGCCTCTTGTTTGTCGTCTAGATTAGGCTTTGAAAAAAAAATCCTCCCCAAAAAAGCATTTTTTGGCATTGGATCTTGAGTTAAAAAATGGACGGTCATTGAACTCCTAGATTTAAAATTTAAATCCAACAGTGAAAAAAATCTCTTTTTTCAATTCTGTTTTTTTTGTGAGTTCATAAAATTTTATGCTCAACATACATGTGGTACCTAATGGTGTATTTGGGCACCATGTTGACATGTGGTCCATAGAGATGGATGGTCCTTCGGTCCATATAACCCCATCTCAAATACATATATATTTAAGAATGTAAATGTCTGTGACTATATAAAATCACCAAAGCAAATATATATAGAGTCAAGATCCGTTGACTCATGGAAAGAACACGTAGTCCTAACCATTTAAATACAGAATCCAATTATTGTGGTTTATCATCAAGATAACCCCATCTCATATACATATTTGACAAAATCCTAGACAATATTCTAGACAAAATTTTGTCTTACATGGCTAAAAAGGTTCGGAATGGGCTGGTTTTTTTGTGAGGATGATCTCTATAGTCTGTAGATCATCCTCACAAAAAATCAGCCAATTCTGAAACTTCTAACCCCATGAAAACTGGTTGCAAACTAACGGTAAAAATTGACGGTTCATGATTCTTCATCTTATAAACTAGGGTTATAAATTTCAGAATTTGCTGATTTTTTGTGAGGATGATTTTCTCATCATAGAGATCATCCTCACAAAAAAATCAGTCCATTCTGAAATTTTTAGCCCATATAAGACAAAATGCTTTGTCTAGAATGTTGTCTAGGACTTTGTCCAAAGAACTCCACCTATATATATATATATATATATATATATATATATATATATATAAATGTCAGTGACTAAATAAAATCACCAAAGCAAATATATATAGAGTCAAGATCGGTTGACTCATGAAAAAAACACGTAGTTCTAACTGTTTAAATACAAAATCCAACAATTGTGATTTATCATTGAGATAAGTATCTTTGAGATGTGTTTTATGGATGTATGTATAAATCTTGGCCGTTGGATTTTCTGTTTAAACAGTTAGGATCACGTGTTTTCTCATGAGTCATTCTTCACAAGTCAGCGGCTCCCAAACCATATATATAAAATGATGACACCATTGTATGTTGAAGAGATTCTCACAATATGCATACATGACTATTTACATATAGGGAAATGTTCAACACCCTATGCTTTACCCTACACTTTACCCAACATGTTTTGTCCTACATGGGTTAGAAGTTTTGGAATGGGCTGATTTTTGGTGAGGATGATCTCTACGGTTAGAAGATCCTCCTCACCAAAAATGAGCCCATTCCGAAATTTCTAGCCCCATGTTTACAAGTTGAAAATTCGTGGACCATCCATTTTTTGTAAACTATTTTTGATGGTGTTAGAAGTTTTGGAATGAGCTGATTTTTGGTGAGGATGATCTCCTCTCCATAGAGATCATCCTCACCAAAAATCAGCCTATTCCAAGACTTCTAATCCATGTAGGACAAAACACGTAGGGTAAAGCATAGGGTAAAGTGTAGGGTGCCGAACGGGACCCTTACATATATAGTTTTGTTTGACATTATTCTAGCTCAACTATTTTGAGTGGTTCTCTCCTGAATTTCAGGGTACTGCTTTACATGACATCATTGAAAGGTTTTCAGTTGTCTCACCTGGAAGAAATTGGCGTGCGATTTCTTTATGGAATGTTTTACTCAAACATTGTCGGTTACAGATGCATGATAATCATTTAGAAGTGCAGTTACCTGTCACGGGTGATCCCATTGCTTGTGTATTGAAGATAAAGGAACTTAGTGCAGAAGCTTTGCAACCTGGGAACACTTGTTTGCTCAAAGGACTTGTTAGAGCCTTTTTTGTGTCTCAAAAAGAGTGCTCTTTGGTTTTTAAGGGCACCGAATTGGAAATTGGACTCAGGAGAGGGGAACATGGCAACACTATTTTTTCTTCGAGTGATCTATCCACTTGCATCAAACTGAAAGATCTTCAATTTCTTGGTCTTCATGGTTCTGCTCCACAGTTAAATTTTGCATTTTCTCCTGTAGATCTACCTATCCTCCTAGCATTTGATATGTTATCATCCAAAGAAGTCAAGTGTGTTAGAAATGGTAGGGATCTCTGGAACATTGTTGCAAGAAAAGTTGGTTATTTGTCTTCAAATCCTAGGTTATCCTTGCATAAGGTAGTAAATGTTGTTGGGCTATGGCTGCGCCTTCTCCATGCTTATGAATCTTTGCTATTATTAGTTGGATATTCTGTAGAAACAAGATTCAGACATTCTGCAATTAGGATGTCCGTCGACAACAAATTTTCAGCCCAAGTTAAACATCAGTGGAAGGTGGTTTCTGATATCGAAAAGGAGTTGCCTGTAGAGGCTCTTGCATGTGCCCGGCGAATAGCACGTTACAGAGCAGCAATGCATGTTCAACGTACTGAGTGTAATAACTCTGAATCATGTGTAGAAGTTCTCGGAAAATTCTTAAGGAAGATCCTTTTACTGTTATTATTTCTTTCGAAAACCATATTCCTCATATTCCAATCAGTTATATGTTTCTTTGTTGCGGGGGGTATAGTCGATGGGCCCTTGGGATTTGTTTCTGACTATTCCTGTTCACATTATTGCTTTAATTTTGGAAGAATTTCGATCACTGTATCTCCAACAAATGCACTTCAACGGTCTGTTAGTGGAAAGTCAAAGTTACAATTTGGGAGCTCTCACTTAAAGTTACTTTCCTTTTGTATGGTAGTTGATGATTTCTTCTTGATTTACACGGCTGACAACACTGTACAGTCTTTGTTCTTATCTTGTGGGGGTTTGAAAGTTAACTCTAATTCTTCAACGAGTCCACTTACAGAGCGAAACATGAGAAAAGTGACACGTTTATCTTTCAAAGGAGGTAAAAAAGAAAGGATCGATGATTTGAAGACAATTTTATGGAGTGAGCCTGCTCCACAGTCCCTCCACTTGGAGAAAATCGAAACTAATTCTGCTAATTCTAGTGGAAACACTTGGTTCTTGCACTTGGAAAGTTATTTAGAAGAAATGTGGATGAATTGGAAAAATATTCGAAGGAAATATGAAGAAAGTGAGGCCCAATATGTTGAAGATCCCTTCCTTGTTTGTGAGATTAAAAGCTTTCTTATGGATCCAAGCCTCCATAGGTCAGATAATGGCCTTTGGAAATGCAGTTTGTCCATGGGAAAATTGAATTTCGATTTGGGGTCTTCATCAATAATGTCTGTTTCTTTGTTCCTAAGGCAGATGCACCATATTCTATGTTGGACTGCTAGGACAGAGGTGCTTTCACGTTCGCCTAGCATCATAGAGGTGCCAAAAGAAATCAAATGGGAGGATTGCTACAAGTCTTATGAAGGTCAAATGAAGATGGCTATGCTTAGGAAGATACCGGAGAAAAACATACAAATTGGATTAGCCTTAGCTGGCATTAACATCAGAATGTCACTGCAAGAAGCGGGTTTTTTCGGTGCAAAGGAACAAGACGTCAATCGTATTGCTAATGCTACTCAGGGTCATGGTGGTGATTTCTACATTGTATTTCATCTGCAGAGTGTTGAACTTGCTCTTTGGCCTACTTCAAAAGGTGATTTGACAACTACTGCAGAACCAAGATTAGATGATGCAGAAATGGGAAACTCGAAGAAGCCTCAGTTTCAAGAGATTCTTAAAGCAGATTTAAGTGAAGATTATATTTCTCGAGGGCGATTTGGACTGAATTATTGCCTAATGATTAAAGGCTTAAATGCTTACCTAGAGGATTTAGAAGAAAATCAGCCTTGCCAATTTATTGAATTAAAGTCAGTAATCATCCACTCCTCATCCTGCAGGTATGAATTTTTAGATTTTCTTTTTACCTTTGTATGGTCCTTTTTAAGGATGCATTTTATTTGTAGATCATTCTGCTGCATCCTTGAATAAGGTGATTATCTTGACAGGACCATAATAATTATTTCTTGAGAATAATTTCCATTTTCATTTACAAATATCATAAAGGTTTCCTTAATAGAGCAAGCAATCATTAAGTAGCCTGAATTTCCTGTATAGGTGAAGCTGTATGCTGAATCTATTTTAGTCTATTTTGTGTGAGCACTTCCCTTTTACCTAAAAGTTGCATATAGCCCCAAAACATAGCCCATGTGGAAAACCAGTTATGGGTACTCCTCATGGCACTTCTATGCACTAATAGTTTCTTACTGAAATTGTGGACACAAATTACTAAAACATATGTACATTTGACCATCCGTTTCAGTTTTGTGACTTGCATGTTCATGTGGATGATGTACTGTTAATGTTTCCTTTATTAATAGAAGAGGAAGGAAACAAACTTGGGTTGTAAGAGGTAGGTAATTCTCTCATTATTTCTAGGGGGGAATACTTGTGTGATGCAGGTGTTTCTTTTGTATGGGCATTTTTTTATTTTTAATGACTGATACAATTTTTCTGAATGGTAAGATTTTTTGTCTCCCTGAAAACTAATATAAGAATTATTAACAATCTAAATGAGTAGGTAAGATAACTATATTACTTTTGGGCTGTTATATTGCCACTCCAATATTCTATAACTATACACCACACTAAAAAAAGCTCCTCCTATTTAAGTGTTTTAGGGAAGACAAAAAACGAAATGAAAAAGAAAAAAAACACCTCACTGAAACAATACTCGAACCCGATCCTTACAGAGCAATGTTAATCTTGGCTTGGGTGATAATTAGAGATACCTCTTGAGTTTTCAAACTGATGACATACTCTTTGACTTCAGTCTTGCATGAGAGACTAACTGAAATTACCAAAACACCCTCCTATTCAATCTCATGATGAAAACCTTTGATTTTTCCCCAGAAATCCATAGTCTTCTCTACCTCTGTGATATGTTGTTTTAACCTCTTCAAGCTTGTCTTAAACCAAGCACTTTTTAACTCTTGAAAAAATCCCCTGATTTTTCTTCCCCAAAACCTATTGCCTTCAATCTCTGCCAGGTTTGATGGTTGAAGACGATGATGGAAATTTTTAGCTTAGGAATTGAAGATGATGGAGTTTCGGGGAAAAATCAACTGTTTTTGGCCAAGGTTGGACTGTTGAAGATGAGGGCATTTCTGTCATTTTATGCACGCTTCTTGATTTTATGATCTAAAACATGATAAAATAAAACCTATTCCAAATAATAAAATTGGACACAACTAACTGGGTAACAGAGCCTTTCTATTGTCTTATAGTTGCAGGGGATTGTGGTCTATTTATTTGTGTTGGTTCTAAGTTTTCTTGAGAGGAAGTGTGGTTTCTGTTATGATCCTTATGCTTTTCCTATGTTTATTCTCTTATATGTATTATGCCTGTTTACTTCAGCTTACTCTGAGATAGTTTGGAAGTTAATGAAATTGTGGCAAGTAAAAAGGCTTCACATCTCTCTTTCTGGGGAATGTGCTCTATTCGTGCTTCTACATTTTCTTGAGTGTGGTATCTGTTATGATCCTCATGCATTTTCATACTTTTTTCCCCTCATATATGTTTTATGCCCGATTACTTCAACTTACTCTGGGAAAGTTTGAAAGTTCATGAAATCATAGCATGTAAAATGCTTCATATCTCTCCCTTTCTCACCGAATTGTGAAAAAGTTGCAGGGAGTATCTTCATTCACTCACGGAAACTGTTACTGCATTGTCAATGTCTCTGAGTGGGATGGCTACAGGAGTTACTGTTTTATCATATATGGACGAGCTTTGGGTTTTCTTTCAGGTGATTCTATTGTAATTCTTTTCCTTAGAATCCGATTTGAAACTATCTGCATTCCTGTTTTCTTGACCATATACTTCATTCAATATATACAAAATGATCTTAGATTCTGGTTTTGTTTCTTTTGATGTGTAGGAATTATTCATTTATACACTTTAGTTTTTTTTGGGTCATTCTACAGTATATCTCACCTTCCTTAAACATGAAGTTGTAAGTTTTTTCCTTTTTTGATCAGTAACAGGAAGTCTTAAGATTCTTAAGTGCCCGATTGTTTTTTTTTCTGTAACAGGGGAGAAAATAATCTGCTATGTTAATTTCTGGTATCATCACAATTCACGACTGGTATGATGCTACGGCATCTGTCTAAATTCCCTGTCACTATACGTTGACATTGAAAACTAAACCTATTTATTAAGTGCACCATTGGTTTCTTCTGTAACAAGGGAGAAAATAATCTGCTATGTTAATTTCTGGGAACATCACAACTGGTATGTGCTACAGGATCTGTAGTTAATCCCCTATCCATTGAAATTCAAAACTAAACTTATTTCATAATCAGAAATGATTAGTTCATTTATCATTTTGTGTTTGACTGGAATATTCACTAAATTATGCTGATCAAGAAATGTAATTGACTCGTCAACGAAACTAACTGTTGCCTTACCTTACTAGCATGGCTTTGGCCATTGATTTCTAATGATAAAAAAAAAGAATATTATCTCTTTTATGGTTTTATATTACTCCATTCTCTTCATGGGAGGAAGTGTGGTCTTTCTCCACTATACGAGTTGCTCTTTTATTTTGATCTTGATTTGAAAAGTTTCAGTATACCAGTAGCTTTGTAATTCTATAATCATATTTTGGTGTTTGATAACTGAAACTTTTTTCCCAGGTAATTGAATGCATACTTTTTGCAGCATCATATGCGTTTGTAGGTTTTGATTCTACAAGTGGTCTACATTTTCAAGAAATTATTCGGAAAATCGAGGGATCTGGTAAACAGGACACTGATGGGTTCACACAAGTATCCAAAGCACAAGTTTCAACCTTGATTCTTAAGAGCACACAGTTTGTAATTGATGCCAAGTTCGAGTTCGGGTCTTTAGTTATGATTATGCATAACTCGAGGAGAAACCATATTGTGGAGAATTGTATGAAAGCCTATGATGCCTCCAGAAATAAAAAGCTGACCACATTTGATGTTCCCGAGCATGGCATCCAGGTTTTTGTGGAGAAGCCACACGTTCAGATTTCCTGGGAAGAAGGACATGTAAAAGTACTCATTGATTTACCAATAATACAATCTATTATTTTCCGGTATGAAAATCAGATTGGAGAAGGCAGTGATGAGTACCAAGTAAACAATCTACTTCCTCAGTCCCCTAATTGCCTATATGAATTTTCTCTATCTGATTCCTCATTTACTCTAAGGGCCAGTTCCCACGGGGATGCCCCTTATTTTGGGAGAGTCGATGGTGCAGTCAACTTATCTACTTATGATATTAAAACTTCAAGTTCAACAGAGGATCCGACAAGTCTTAGTGAAGGGTCAAATGCCCAATCTCGTGGCTCTAATCTGAAATCGAGACAAAGTCAATTGACTACTTCAAATCTTTTAGCACCATCGTCAAGTTTTCAGTTTCTCATAGACATTGCACTTGGTGGGATTTTTTTGGCAGAACGCTCCTTAAAGAATGTTTTGATTGGAGCGCATCAACCAAAGGAGCTTTTGTCTTCGCTGTCCATTGGTAGTGAATTTCACGCAATCTCATGGACAATCCAGGTTGTAACTGCATTTCATTATTTTTTCAGTGCGTCATAAGTGTCAGTTGTTTATGACCATTCTTTATCACACTCTATTGATGTCATGGTTTCAAAAATTGGTTTGACGTCTTGTCTCGTTCATGGACGAGACCGAGTTGTCTTGGATGAGATAAACCATTTAACTCGTTTTACAATTATTTACTTGTATATATTTATATAAAAATAATTATGGTTTTTTAATAAAATAAGGCAGATTAGAAGATGTTTAATGATAAAATCATATTTTATTTGGATAATATTTAAAATTTAAAAAATTAATTATTTTAATTAAAATATATAAAATCCCAGTTGACTCGGATGAGTTTTACTGACTCATGAGATTTTCAAAATACCTTGAGTCATCTCATTTTTTCGCAAGATTATGTGTAGGTGAGACGCCTTGTCTATTCGTCTGGTTCATGGACGATACCGAGATGACCCGAGCGAGTCATCTCGGTCTCGGACGAGATTTAAAACCATGATCGATGTTCAACTCTTTATTCTTGTGAAAGGGATGATCCTTTAATATTTCATTCACCAGTCATCATTTATAAATTGAATTTTCAGACATTCTTTATTGCGTCAACCAAAATCACACTAAAATATAACCATATTTTGTTGAAACTATATATCAGATTAACTTTGAGCAGAGGTCTCCATTCAAGTACTTGTTCGCTAATGGGAATGAAAAATGATACTCCTGCACAGGGTGGGCTTGTTTTCTTTCAAACGACTGCATTTGCCATGTTTGTTCGTTGTTTTAGTATATACCTTCTGTTCATCACAAATGTCTCTACCATACCATCATGGGAGCACACTTTTTCTGGAAGACAATCTGAAATAGTTGAACCTGGTGAGGACATGGCTGGATCTAGTAATCATCCTGGCGAGGATTCTGCCCCCTTGTCACTTCCAGAGGCACTCAATACCTCCCCCGAATCCAAATGGCAATTATTGGAGGCTCTTATGATAAGACTGTCTCAGGTGTCTCTTGTTCTTGTCGTTACAGATGGGTCTGGTAAATACGTCTCTTTCCTAATTTTTTTAATTGATTGTTGTTATAAAATCATATCAATTGCCTTAGCATGCTTATTTCTCTTTTGTAGGTCAAGTTTGGGAATTAGTGTTAGAAGCTGACTTTCATTTAAACTTCAAATTCATAAATTTAAGAAGAAAGTTGTTATTTGATCTATCCCGCTTGACGATCCTTTCCCGGCGCCTTCATGAAAGTTATGCTGAGCAAACAGCAAAGGACAGTCAAATTCCCCATTTTTCCTCTGTTACATTCAATGGTTTGCCATCTCAATCCGTATCAGGAGATCCTCCTGCATTTCGGCACACGAAGAGTATACCTCCAGTTTTCTACGATGCATGTTCTTCAAGCTCTCCAGCTCCCGAGCAAGAATCTTTAGTGGGGAACGACGAATCTGGAGTCTTCCGTTTAAAATCTGGAAATTACATCTTGAAACATGTAGTTGCTTCTGTTCTGGTTGAGAAGACTGTGACAGGAGATGAGATGGGTCGTCCGTGGTTCAAGAGTGATTGGGTTGGCAGTGGTTCTGTTTCTGGTTTTGATTCAACAATCTCATTGTCTGAAATACAGGTGGATATATATTCCTGTTTCTTTGGTCTATTTCATTAATATTTCTATATTTGTTGTTATTGGAACCACTGAGTTTTATATTTTGTGTGAGTGGTTGTTTATCTTTTGATGGTTGTAGTGAAGTAAAGAGACAGCTTATATACTGGAAGAAAAAAATAAGTTGTGTGTTTGTCACACATGCACATATAGAGTACATCCAAGCGACTGAACTTTGATAATACATTTGGATCCTTTTCATCAGGATTAGATATTGTATTTGTAGTATACAGCATTCATATGACGCAAATAATTGATTCAAATTTTGGAGTTTCAATCTATTTTAATGAAACATGTTATGATTTATATGAGGACGACGATCCCAAGAAACATTTACTGGACTGAACCTACTGGTTAGTACGATCCAATTGGATTGGAAAGATAATCATCCTTGAATTCCCTAAATAGCTTGCACTGAAAAACCAAAAGATTCAATATTCTGTTGATCACCTCCTGAAGAGATTTTACCCATTTCATTGAAAATTCTGTTATTCCTTTCCTTCTAGATTTTCCAATAAACAACGAAAAGAACTATAGCCCCATAGAATTCTCCCATTGTGTGAAAAAGCTTTTATTTGCTACCTTTGAGACAATGCTATTGGAACTAGGAAAGACCCCAGGGGCATGAAAAACCCCTTAGAAAATGTGATCAAACCTCCATAACAAAGAAGCAATGAATAAAAAAAGGGGCAACAAATTCACGACCAAAGTTACAGAGGAAACAATAGTTAGGTACTGAAAGGCCTTGTTGATTAATGTTTATTGGTGAGAATCCTATCCAAGGCAGCTGGCCAAATGAAAAATGCCACCTTCGACCAAACCCTAGTCCCCAAATGGAAACTTAGTAAATTCCATAGAAGAGGCGCTAAGGAATTATAAGAATATTCTACATAAAATATCCTATCCTGGCTACATGTCCACAACTTGCCATCTCTTTGTCTATATGATCAGGACACGAATATATATATATAGGCCCCCGTTCAAGTGCCAATGTTTTGGCCAACACATTTTGTCCTACATGGGTTAGAAATTTAGGAATGGGCTGATTTTTGGTGAAGATGATATCTATGATGAGGAGATCATCCTCACCAAAAATCATCCCATTCCAAAACTTCTAACCTCATGTTTATGAGTTGAAGAATCGTGGACTCTCCATTTTTGTAAATCCCTTTTTATGGGGTTAGAAGTTTCGGAATGGGATGATTTTTGGTGACGATGATCTCCTCATCATAGAGATCATCTTCACAAAAAATCATCCCATTCCAAAACTTCTAACCCATATAGGACAAAACGCGTTGGCCAAATAGTTGGCACCCGAACGGCTCCCATATGTATATAAGAAAAAAATCTATTAATAAGGAAAGGGGCTGAGGTGCCCAGATACAGACAAGAAAGATAAAAGGAACAATTATAACCACAGAGATGAACAAGGAAAACAGCCCTACACAGGCACAAAACAAACCACAACAAACACTATGGCTCTACTTTTATGTGATATTACAAACATGATTCCATCTACACATAAAGTTTTCAATGAACTCCCCTTTAAACTTTTTGAGAATTTTGCCCCAACACACTACAAATGGGGTGCTTCACAATGCTTTCTTTCTGGTGGAAACCCATAATAGAAACAATAATCTCTTAAATCAGTTGCTCTCACTCTTTGAAAATGCGGGAATTCCTTTCCTTCCAAATGCCTCAATACAGTACAAATGGGATGATTCACAATGTTCTCTCTCTGAGGGTAACGTGCCATCAACTTGCTCAATGAATCCATTTGAATACCAACGTAACACAGAAATGCCTATTGTTGACGTTTCAAGTTACTTGTTTTTTTGTTCTTACTAGCTTTATTATTATTGGTAGTCAATAACTTCTTTTGGTATACATTTTTTTTTTTGCACTTAGTTATCTTACTAGTTTCTTCATCCTACTTCATACTATTTTCACTTTCATGATGGCAAATTACCATTTGACCTTCTCATGCATCAACGTTTTGAGTCTCATTATGAAAGTTCTTTTAAAAATGCAGTTTATTAGTTGATAACCTGGAGTTACTATCCATCTGCAGAAGCAAATTGTACATTGTCATAATTTAGAGCTTACTGACGTTTTAACAATGATGTGTGTTTCCTCACCATATTCTGGCTTACAGTATGTCTCACAAGGCATAGCTTACTTGCTTTGTTTCCATAGATGCTCCTGGCTCTAGTTGCACCCTTATCTGGGGTTCGTAGTGGGGAAGCTACTGACAACTCAAAACAAAGACACTGGGCAAGGAACCAGGGATGGGACAATGGTTCAGAAGATTCAATTCCTGATGGTATTTGGATTTATGAAAGTATATGTATTTTTAATATATGTTTCGTTTTATAAGTTTGAAGACCTTGACATTGATCTATGTCACGGTTTGAGCAGGGGCTATTGTTGCAATTCAAGATCTTCATCAGCACATGTATTTTGCTGTTGAAGGTGTTGATAACATGTACAATTTAACTGGTGCAATCCATTATTCTCTTGTTGGAGAAAGAGCTCTTTTCAAGGTACGGGAATATCTATTGCTTCACATTTCATTCAGCACATGCATCATGGCTTTTTTTTTACTAGGCACTTTTTCGGTAATTATCAATTATTACCTATTACCAACTTTTTCGGTTTCAATGATATATTGATACCGTGTGTTTGAAGCTGAGCTTCTCATGTAAATTTTGATGAGATATGGTTCAGATTGATCAGTGTGCACACTAAGAAAAGCTTCCTTTACGTGATACATATACATTTATTGTGCAAATCACGATGCTTTACTTTCTATCTCAATTTGTTGTATGGACTGTTTCTTTCTTTTAAGTTGTATTAGTGTCAGGGCAGGAAATGATGCGGCATGATTTCTTTCTTTTTTATCTTAATGGTATAATCATTCCACCAACATAGCACTCCTATCATCTATCAAAAACACCTAGCGCTCCTATTCTTGAACCTTCTACTCTTTTCATCCGTTACACATTCCATGATCCCATCAGAATTTCATATAACTTAAAACTACCTCCTATGGATTTGGCAATTTTGAGAATCTAGAAAAAATAAGCTCCGACGAACATAATCAGAGAGTAATTACTTTTATAAAATCTTATTAATTATGTAAACTTTAATATTTCTATACAAATGGTTTCTCTTCTCCGTTACTTAAAAAGGACCCTTATTCTCAATCCCACATTTTAACTCATGGCTGAGTTCTCTGTTTAATCGATATGTCATGTCAAGGCGATGGTAATTGGTTACTTCCTTGATGTTCTCATTTATGACAAATCATTATTTTGGTGATACTTATTTCAAAATTATTATTATTTTATTAGTAAAAGATTTGTATTAAAAGTGGTCAAGTTGACCAATACGGTACAAGGACAGAAAAAAAAGATCCATCTACACAAAAGGGATATTACAAACCCAATCGCATCTCCCCAAAAAGTCTTCAAAGAAAACCCCTTTAAACTCCCTAAACACTTTACACACGCTCGCACGTGCGTACACACACATACACAAGATTGAGATGATAGACTCCCGAATCGACTTGTCCTCTCCTTTAAACACCCGATGACACACACAAAAAAAAGCCCAAGATTGAGATGATAGACTCCTGAATCGTCTCATCCTCTCATTCAAACAGCCGACGATTCTTCTCCTACCAAGTACCCTAGCGCACTGCAAAAGGGACTACACTTTAGAGCATCCCCTTCAAAACACCAAAGTCAAAGCCGCAAGACAGCCATGACTCGAAAATAAGCCCAATTGAATGCAAAGGGCTGTTTGAAATACCACACAACATCGAGATATGATCCCATACTTGATGAGCAAAGGGGCAATGCAAGAGAATGTGATTTGTCGATTCCCCATCACCCATGCACATATGACAACAATTGGACCCACCCCCAAAAACCTCTATGGATAATCTTCTCCATAAGGAGAATTCTTCCTAGCACTGACTCCCAAATGAAGAAAACAACCTTAGACATAACATTTGGATCTTAGATAGCCACAACAAGAAAGGCCCTCGAATTGGGTTGCACCAAAGATAGGTAAAATTATCTAACAAAAAACAAATAATTTTAGTGCCCTTCCCAAACTCTCACATCCACACCCTCAAAATTGGTCAACCTTGTCATCGACTCAATCTCCCAATCATTAAAGGATCTCCCGAAGCCAAAATCCCATGAAAAATCACTCCTCGACCTTGACCAAAAGGACACAATCAACAAACATCTCTCTTTAGAAAGCACATACAACTTTGAAAATTGCTCCATCAAAGGTGAATTCCCACCCCAATAGTGCTCCCAAAACCAAACACTCACCCCCACCCCACACCCACTCTAAAACGAACTCTCATTTTGAAAACAAGCAACAGTTTAAGGATCCCTTTCCAAACCCCTCAATAATGCGTAGCTCTAGCAATGCGACTCTCCCAACTCCTATCCTTCACACCAAACTACGCCTCAACAACATTCCTCCACAGGTTACTCCTTGCCACCCCAATTCCCACAACCGTTTACCCAATGAAGGCGAATTCATCAACCTCATATTTCTAACCCCAAGCTTGACCTCCTTGATTTCTAGGCAAACAAACCTTTTTTTCATGTCACCAGATGAAACTTCCTTTTTTTTCCTTATTGTGCCATAAGAAATTGCAAAAAAGTTTGTTTAACTTCATTTCCACATCCCTGGGCATCGAAGGAATCACTATGCCTGTGTAGTGCTCTTTTGCATTTTGTCTCTAGTCTATAGCTTGCTTGGGGGGGGAGGTACATTAGGTTAGCAGCCCGTGTAAAATAATTTCCATGTCTTAACATGAATCATGATTCTTCACTTCTCGATAATGAACCTTCACTTCTTTTTTCCAACATCTATTTATGCGTTCCAGTAGCTCTTGTGCATTCTAAGCCCCGTATACTTAGAAATTGTCTCCTTAAAGGAAGATTAACTATGATGTGTTGGCATGGTCATATTGGTCATGTTCATTTTAGTATTTGAGCGAGATATTTTTAGTTATTTCTGTTTCCACACCATATTATGTTGCAAAAGTCCTAAAGCACCCAGAGTAGAGGGAAGTAATGTTTGAAGAAATGAGAGCCTTGGAAAAAGTGGGACATCTGAATATTTGGTCTTCCTAGTGGTAAGGAACTTGTGGGATGTAACTGGGTAGTACCCTTATGCCACAGAAAAATAAGAAACAACATGTTGTAGCTCATTCAAGTGCAGAGGTAGGTTTTAGATCCATGGCTTGTGTGAAATGTAATGGTTAAAGATTTTTCTTCGATAACTTGATTTCCTTATGGTTGGGCCCATGAGTTTATATTGTGATAATAAAGCAACAATAAGTATTGCTAATAGCCCAGATCAGCATGGTAGGACCAAACATATATAAATACGCTGTCACTTCATTAAGGAGAAGATTATGTTTGGAGCAGTGTGTACTCCATTTGTGAAGACAGAGGAGCAGCCCACAGACATTCTTACAAAAGGTGTCAGTGGTATCCAACAACACGAGTTCTTGGCAAGTTGGGCATGGTTGATAAATGTGAACCTACTTGAGGGGGAGTATTGCACGGGTGAATTGTTTTTTCTACCTTTATTTATCATCCCCAGCATACTTTATTATAAATAAGGGACCCTTATCATCTTCTTTCTTTCTTTCATTTTCTTCTTTAATTTTACTTTTACACTGATTTCATTTTTGCTAAGATGGGAAATTTACCGCTATATCCAATCTGGTCCTTGTTTTTAGCTTTTAACTAGTTTATGTTTTGGTATTCATTCTTTGTTTTCTAAAATTTTCTTATGCATAGGTGAAGTACTGTAATACAAAAAGATGGGGGTTGCCAGTTTCAGGTTTGTGGTTCACCTTGATATCATTGCATGCTAAAAGCAGCTCAGGGGAATCGTTACGATTGAACTGCTGTCCAGGATCAGGTTTTGTAGACATCTCTAGCACTGATGATAGTACATGGGCGCTTTGGAGGACATTTCCTTATAAGCCTGAAACTTTTGAGGCTGATAATGACCTGGAAGCCTACAATCTAGCTTCTAAAAATACTTTTTACCTTGTGAACAAAAAGTGCAATCATGCTGTTGCTTTCGTTGATGGGCTTCCGGAATTTGTCAAGAAGCCTGGAAATCCATTCAAGGTGAAATTGTTCCATGGTTTTTCTCTATCACGTGATGTTTCAAGACTGGATACTACTCCCGCAGGGAGGACTTCTGAAATAGATCTGCAACAGAACACAAATATGGATGAAGACTGGACTTCTAGGAAAACAAGCAATCTCCCTTACATAAATATTACTATGGAAAATGTTACTCTGACAATTGTTCATGAGCTTCCAGATGCAAGTGACATGTTCCCCCTCCTTCGGGTCTGCGTTGATAATGTTCAATTCATTGTACAAGTTTTATCTTCTAAAGCCAGGCTTATAAGCACATTTATTGCTGTGATATTTTGCTTTGATGCCCAACGAAATTTATGGTGAGTATTGAACTAGAGAAAAATCCTAATGGTCTTTTATTAGTCCCTTGCCATTTCTTTTGGACTTACGCTTAGATACACACATTTCTCCATTTAAACATGTTCCGTTCTTTTACTTTTGTTTGCAGGAGAGAAATCATTCACCCCGTTGAAAGTTATTTATTTTACCGCTCTAAATGGACATCTCAGGGTTCAGAAATTATCCCACAAGGAGTGCCTGTACAGTTCTATTTTAGAACTAAACAGGTCAAAAGAAATTTCTTGTGTCAAATTCCTTTTTTGTCATTTCAGTGTTAAAACAATGTCATATAAAGGATATTCTAAGAGCTCATTGTTGGCATATTGACAGGTGGATGTATCTCTGACCGAGCTTTCATTGGACATCCTTCTCTTTATGGTTGGAGAAGTGAACTTGGCTGGTCCTTATGCAGTGAGAAGCTCAAGGATTTTTGCTAATTCCTGCAAGGTTCTCTATTGTTTCAAATGAAATGTTATCATGTTTTTGTTTTTACTGTATAATACTTTACATTATTCATGCCATCATCATCATCTGTGCTTTGTCCCAAATACTGACCTGGCAACATGAATCCTATTTTTTCTATTCAACCCTATGTTAAGCTCTAACTTCTGTAAAGCCATTTGCCTTCAAATATTTTCTCATTTCTGTAATTAACTTATACAGTTACTGATAAAAAAGTTGTTGAATAGGAGGGTGGGGGAGAATGCCCTATGCAATTGTTCTGTATCTTGTTCTATTTTTTTCCCTCTTCATTTTCTCCTTTTCCCTCATCTCCGTTCTATAAAAACCCACCCTTATATTAACTTCACATGCATTCTATCTCAAACTCTTTTAATACATTCTTAACCTTGTTTACTGAATCCATATGGCAGGTTGAAAACCAATCAGGTTTAAGCCTTCTGTGTCATTTTTATGACAATCAAGATGCAACAGTAGCTGCAAAGCACTCTGCTTTAATTTTCTTAAGGTACCCCTTTTTAAATGCACTGTTTATTATTTCCTCATACATTCTTATATTGTCCTTCTTTCTTGTCATGTTGATAATATCACCAAGGCACTGCCATATATTGAATTTTCCTTATATTAAAAAATTATTTAAACTTCTTTTTGAGAGTTCTCGAAATTGGGGCTGGAATGTTACCATAATATGCACTCAGAACCATGTTACTATTATAAAATACTACCACACTTGATTGAGGTCATATTTACTTGTCTTGATTTTGCATGTTTTGTAAGGCGTGCAGCATTAGCAAATCGGCTTCCAGAAAATTCGTCGTTTGTGTCAATTCAGCTTGCTGTGCTTGGAGCTTTCACGACTTCTCCAATTAATGTTTCTCTTTTGAATGCACGAGTACTTGCGTGGAGAACACGTGTGGTGTCATTAAAAGGTAGTTTCTGCGTTGTTTTGTTCTTTGCAACATTATAAAATATTTGTTAAATCCATTTTTAAAGAAAGCTGTCAGACGATACATACAAGGAACACTTTTGTCAATACACGCTGATTGTAAGATTTGATCACAATGAGGTGTTGTGACACTATGATGGTCGTGTGGCTCTAGCCTACAATAGTCCAGTGCTAGAGTGCTTCTAGGTCAGGCATAGGGCTCTGTGGACTGTGGCAAGCCAAGCTCCCTTGTTGGAATGATGTTTCCTTTGAGTTATTTCTTAGAATTGATACCTCACATCTTGAGTTCGTAGATCTGGCATTGTGTAGTCTATACCATATAGTCATTTGAGGTCTCAATTTTAGGAAGTACCTCAACTGATCAGTATCTTTCATTTCAAACACAATAGTTCTTAGCTCGTAAATAGGTATTGGGTTATCTCCACTGGGATAGTATTCTAATGTATAATAGGAATTGCTATTCACTTATGCTAGGCTTACGTGTTGCAGGGTTTGAAATCATTAGTTGGATACATGTCAGCTCCCCCTTTTGATTCCTCTGGTTTATCTGTTTTACAGTAGTGAGACATGTTTCAACTGTCAGATATAATGAATAGTATAACCTCATTACTTTCTTGCACCCCCCTAGCAATAATAATTACGATGAAATCTTGAAATTCAAGTACCGGAGTTAATTATTCTGGATTATACTCTTATATGAAGTTGTAAAAGTCACCTGGCTTGGTGGGGTTGATTTAATTCACCTAGTTAGTGCATCTTCAAAGTTCTATGTACACACAATTATATATATATATTTGAATGGACAATGGTTTGTATGGTGAAATTGGGTTCAAGGGGATTTGAACCTTGGATGTGGGACATGTCTTACCAACTTAGCTAAGTTGGTGCAATTCTCCACAAATATGTCTTTTATATTTACATATGCATGCATATATGTATCTGCTCACTATATTGTATGCTGTTTCTCAAAACTGCATTTTGGAAACCTCTCTCCTGTCCTGTCTCATTATCAGCTCATCTTCCATTGTTCAGCTCCCCTTTCATGATATAGTTTTTCACCCATTATTTTATTTCTTAGTTCTTAATTCATTCTAATTTCAATGGACATTTTTCTGATTGTATGCGCCTCCCTATACTTGTATTTTGTCTAGTAAGTAATCTGAGCTCTACCAATCAGGTAAATGTTCATGCTAATGGGCTTCCTCACCTGAATGATGTACAGAGCTTCTTGTGCCTTTTGATTCCTACATTATCTGCAATTTTTCTCCACACCTGATCTTTTCTTCCTCGTCCTTGAACAGATTCAAGAACTCACCCAGGGCCATTTGTTGTGGTTGACATTTAAAAAAAACTGAGGTATCTTCTGGAATTGGAATTGGTTCTTTCATGTGTATAGATGATTTATCATATCAATAATTCTTTATTTTACAATTTGCAGGATGGTTTGTCTGTTGTGGTTTCTCCTTTGTTAAGGATTCATAATGAAACTGGATTCTCTATGACAATACGTTTTCAGCGCCCTCAACCACAAGAAGCGGAATATGCCACTGTTTTGCTGAGGACTGGAGATACAATTGATGATTCAATGGCGGCACTTGAAGCTATTACTTTGCATGGGGGAGTGAAGAAGGCATTGATGTCTTTAAGTCTTGGTGAGATTAAATCTCGGTTATCTCCTGATATTAATTCCAAAGTCCCATTATAAATTTATTTGGTATTGTTTAGCTTAGGTATTTTTCAAGTATGAATTTGGACTTCTTCCTAGTGGCTGAGATGCTTCATTTTTTCCAATTTAGGTTCTTTTTATTGAGGTATAGTCATAGCATTAAATTTCTACATATTTCCACGAAATATACTGAAATATTTCCATTTCCACAAGTTCCGACACAAAATCTAACCAACAGTTTCTTTTTGTATATATTTCGGTGGGAATAACTATTCATTTTGAGTAATATTTCGATGAATAGTGAATTTTGATCGAAATTATCAATTTTTAGGTATAAAATACAATATTTCGATGAATAGTAAATTTTGACTGAATTTAAAATAAAAAAAACTTATAATTTCTTTTAGAATGAACTTGTAAATTACACATAGTATTTACTAATAAAAATTGCATAGAACATTGATCTGTTAGTATAAATGAATTATGATTAGTTAGTTATATACATCATCTTATTTTAATGTATTCTAAGCATATTAGTACATTTATATAAGCACGCATACAATCAACCATGTTTCAATTAGTTGCATACATTAGCAATTTATTCATATTTATTCAAAAAAATAAAAGAAATATAGTAAAACATGAATGCAATACTTAATAGTTTCTTCATTTTAATGTCTTACATATTAAGTTGTGTGTAGTTAATGCAACATAATTATTCTTATTCCACTGCCAGCCTCTCAATACATGTGCGTATGTGTAGCAAAATGATGCTGATATTCAATTTCTCACCCCATATGTTAGTTTATTGTATTTTGATGACTTAATGAGTGTGTTTTAGTGCCTATTTTATTGTTTCCTACAAGGTTAATGAAAATTTCATCAATATTTCTGTCATTTCCATATTGATCGAAATATTTCTATTTCCAGACTAACTGAAATAGACACCGAAATCGAAATTTATTACCTTGGGTATAGTTGTTGCATGACATGAACTAAAATGATTGCTTTATGCAGCTTGAGTTGATTACAGATTTCTATATGCTTAATTTTGCAGTCCTTATGTGTAGGTTCCTACTATAGAAAGACCAGAGCTGTAAAAAACTTTGGTTTTTAATATTGTATAATATTAGTTGTTATTGGATATAATTAGCGGTAGTTAGTAGTTTTATCTTTCTTCAGAGAGAAGTGGGGTATATTTAAAGTCCTTGGGGCATTTCTGTATTTTTCATTTTCTCACTTCAAAATTTGGTCAACTTAATAAGGAGAAGGATTTCCTTGGCCATGCAATGGAAAACCTAAATTCTGGAAGCCCACACTAATATGACCTCAACAAATCCCATCTCCCTGTTTATGAACCCTTTGTTCTTCATCTCTACAAACAACCACATCTAAATCCTCACAGACCTTTCAATTCTTTAAAAACTTTGGCGTTTAATAAAGCATTGGTAGAGAAAATGAAACTGGAAATTGGAATCCCACTTATTTGACAGGATATCATTTTTCCTTGTTTTAGGTCTTAGTGAACCCCACCCAGGACCTGTTCCTTCTAATTAATATTGAAAATATTGTAAAACAAACACTTTTAATTGGAATAACGTGTCTGATCCTAAGATCGAATACTATATCCTGTCTAATAAACATGGCCTGAAAGGTCATCTATAAAACCTAAGGCTTCTTTCCGTGCTTTCTTCTTTTCTTCATTTTCTCCATCCTCTTCATTTCTTTGAATTCTTTCTTCTCTCAAGCCCCAAAACAGTTATAAAATCAAGTTGGTATCAGAGTAGGTCTTCATGTACCTCTGGTGACATTAGCATGAGGTGAGCATTTATAGGACTCATGTTGGCTGAAGCTATTTTCTTAAATCTATTGATTTGTAATGATCTATTAATATTATTTTAGAAAAATTTTGTTGTATTAATGGTGTTTTATGTGGTTTCATGAAAGAAAAAAGTCACGTTTTCAATTTTTTTATAAAAGATCTGAGAAAATGGCTATTTTTGAAGAGATAAACAAGTGAATGTCTATTAGAGGATGGGTCATTTTTTTTTCTATGGAAGCCATAGGAAATGGCTATTTTTGAATAGGGTAAGAATCAAGGAAGTTTGTTGTTTTCTCCCATTTTTGTGTGACCATGCTATGTTTTTTTGCTGAAATCTGTAAGTTTTGATATTGGGTTTTGAAGTTGCTTGACCTACCAAGAGTATTTCATTTTGCAGCCAGAAGTAGGCTGCTGATCTCCTTAAGGTTACCGGTATGCTTGGTTATCAGTCCTTGTCCATTCCTATGGACTAGAACCACTCCTTTCATGCGACTTTTGTGGACTTTCTTTCTAATCTTCAAGATCACCAACATCTGATTGGTTGATTGATTTACCTGACTATCACGAGTCTTTACATCACCCATGCTGTTAGTATTGTCAGCTAGTTCATGCAGTGACCACAAAATAGCCTAGTTATGGACTTTACTCTGCAAGTAGCCACATTGGCATTTCTGGCTATTTTGATCCTGATTATGTTAGCTCTGCTATTAATTGCTGCTCTATCAAGGATTCTACAAAACGGACAAACTTCAAACCCTGTCACATTTTACAAGACAATCTTCGAAGAAAACCTCTCTAAATTCTTTAAACATCTTGCCCCCAAAAAATAGGATGGCCAGAATTGAGGTAATAAGATCTTGAATTGAGGTAATAAGACCAAAGGGCACAAGAGTTCGAAGGATATGCTTGACCCCCAAAAACTGCCACCCACAAGACAACCAATACTCGAATAACGCCTGCACCGGAAGCAGAAAACAACCTAGCAGTCCAAACAAGGAGAGGAAATGGGACCAAATCTGTTGGGTAATAGAGCAATGAACTAAATTATGATCAGCCGGCTCTCTCTCCTCTTCAGACATACCACAATAACTTGGCATTTGGCTGCCACCCAAGATAATATGATCAACTGTAGCAATCACAGAGACTTTTGAAGGCACCTTCACGCCCCATATAAAAGAATCCGGAAAAGCATTGGAACGACAAGAGTCCCTGGCAAGATACATAGAGCGCACTGAGAACACACCCTCATGCATCCCAACCCATAACCGTTGGTCCTCTGCATCAACACACAATGGAATCAACCTGATAGCAACCAGGAGGATCCCCAATTCCCATTGTTGAAAGCTCACCTAAAACCGAAGTCTCACGACCCTTCATCTCCATCCCTAATCAAGAATGACGAGATGAGCTCTCCTTTCTTCAACAGCACCTCATAAAGAATTGATCTTTTAGGGAGGGATCCCTGCACCAACGATGCTCCCAGAACCTGACCCTATTTTCTTTACCGATCTTGAAGGCTTGAACTTCAATAAAAATTTAAAGATTTTAATGTCATTGTTCAACGCTTTGATCCTTTCAAAAGAGAAACTGTAAGCACTAGATTTGTACCTCAAAATCCACCCAAGATCACCACCAACCTCCCTGTGATCCCTTGAGTAGGCCTGTACTTTATAGTGGGGTTTGGTAATTTAACTATTTGTATTTTTGGTTTTTCTGTTTTATGTGTGCAGTTTGTGCTTCTTGCTTTCAAGGAGAAAATGTAAGGAAATGAATACATTTATTTGTTCTTGTTTTCTTCTGGAAATTCTTATTTGGTTGGTAAATTTCCTTGCAGGTAATTTCTTATTTTCTTTTAGACCTGAAATAACCGAATACTTTGGAAATCCTGGAAAATCAATTTCAATAGAGTGGTCAGAAGATCTGAAAGGTGGAAAGGCTGTTCGTCTCTCAGGAATATTTGATAAATTAAATTATAGATTCAGGAGGGCTTTTGGTGTTGAATCAGTGAAATTTAGCACTGTACATTGTTCCCTCAATGTTGATGGTGCACATGTCACTGATTTGCATTTCCTGATTCAGACCATTGGAAGAGACGTACCTGTTATGAAGCCTGATAATTTTAGAGATACAAGTGAGACTAGAACGTCACCAGTTGCTATACAAGAGCAAAAAGAAATCTTTCTCCTTCCTACAATTCAGTTCTTCAATCTTTTGCAATTGGAAATACATGTACTTGTAACTGAAAGTCATCCAGGTAATAACACAATGTTTTGGAATGAGAGTTGTCTGACAATGGTTTTTTTTTTTTTTTTTTTTTTTTGTGCTCATCAACTTCATTTTCTTGCAGTTCTATGTACTGCTGAAGGCGGTGATACTGGAAAGCAGGCAACTATTCCATGTGGATCGAGTGCTTATTTATATGGAAACCCTTCCATGATATACTTCACAGTTACTCTAAATGCTTTTAATTCGAGGTGCAAACCTGTGAACAGTGGTGACTGGGTAAAGAAGTTACATAAGCAGAAAAATGATGTCCATTCTTTGAATATAGATTTGGATTTTGGTGGTGGGAAGTGCTTTGCTTCCTTAAGATTGTCACGTGGGGACAGGGGCATGTTGGAGGTAGTTTTCCTTGTGGCCATACCATTATTCCTTGCATACACATTTATGTTAACCCAATAAGAATTCAATTTGTTGAATTCATGGTCATTTACAGGCAGCTGTCTTTACTCCATACACGTTTCAGAATGACAGTGATCTTCCCCTCTTTTGCTTTGCGTCCAATCAGAAGCCTCTGCCTAGGTAGTTATGTTCATCCATTTCAAGGCTTATTGCATAAATAGTCTGCTTTAATTTTAGTTGATTGCCTAAACTTTATGCAGGCCCGAAGCTGATAAATTTGGTTCAAGCCTTCCTCCTGATTTTGGCTTGCTTTTGCCTCCAAAATCAACCAGATCATGGTTCTTGAAGTAAGATTTGGTATTGTAAATATGTCTCGAATTTGAAGTCGTGTAATCAAAATACACTCTTGATAATCTGAGGGTAATTACATCTTGTTATGGAATTTTATCTATATTATGTCACCAGATCCAACAGGGTACAACTGAAATTGTTGGAAGAGAAAGCGTCTGTAGCATTGCTAGACTTGGATATCTTGTCAAGATTTGCAGAGTTAAGTTTGGAAGTTCATGAAGGAGCTAGACTCAAGCATATATCAAAGCTGGGGGTGTCACTAAAGCCATTTCAATCCAAAGTTGCCGTGCCATCGCAAATAGTATTGATTGTCCCAAGATATGTTATTTCAAATGAATCACAAGAAACTATCTTTATCCGTCAATGTTATTTGGAGGTCTGCTTCTAATGTTGTTAGTCTTTTTTCTTCATGTGTTGATTACCACTTTGTAATTGATATCTCTTCCTCCAATGTACCTCATTTAAATGTTATTATCTAATTTATGTCCCTTTGTCTGTGCTTGCGAAGGATGATATGGACGACATCATTGGCATCAACAGTAAACAGAAAATAGCTTTACTTGTGAAGACTGGGATAAGCAGGAGGAGAGAAATCAACTTCTTTGATTCTTTACTTGGAAAACATAAAAATGCGAATACAGAATCTTTAATATTTGTCCAGTTTCGCCTGAATGAGGTTGGATGCAGTTGGTCTGGGCCAATATGTGTAGCTTCACTAGGACGTTTTTTCTTGAAGTTCAGGAGACCCTTGGATTCTCTTGGGTATCAATCAAATCCAATTATCGGGCAAGAAAACAAAAATACAGAATTTGCCGTAGTCCATGTTGTAGAAGAAGGTTCTGCTCTTGTGCTGCACTTCCATAGGCCGCCGAATATTAGTTTACCTTATCGTATTGAAAATTTGTTACGTGATGCATCTATCACATACTATCAAAAGGTTTCGTTAAATCTTTCTTCCCTCCGTTCTTGGTTACAATTTTATAGCATGTGAATGGAAAAAAAATATTATAGATAATAATTTTCTATTTCAATTTCTTTCAGGATTCACTAGAGCCAGACACTCTAGGATCTGGAAATTCGACACATTATGTCTGGGATGACTTGAATTTGCCACATAAACTGGTTGTCGAAATTACTGGTATGTGCAGCCATATTACTACTATTTTTGGATCCCAAATTTATGCCCAAGAATTTTCTCAGGTCCTACCTGTGGTGCTTATTTATGTCCTCAATAGACTTCCTTGTCTTTAATCATTTTCCGATTTTTGAATGTTCTTTTTATGGAATGCTTGTTTCTAACATACAACGCATCTTTCAGCTTAGAGTATATCTATGTGGTTTCTATGTTTGTGGTTGTGCTTACCATGGTATTTCATATATTTGAAAGTTTTCTCAGTTCTTGTGCATCAGTTTTCTCTAATGTAAGTTCGATTACAACTTAGATGGTTCTATTTTGGACTGAGGGAGAATTTCTGATTGGAGATTGAACCTACAAGTTTTGATGGAATAGTGCCAATTGTCTTATTATTATAATAATAATAATTTTTTTCTTTTTTCCCTTTGATTGTCGCACTTAATTTATGCAGAGATGATGTTGTGCTTGTTCTTTGTATCACGTCACCTCTAATGAAACTGTTTGATTGATTCACACTTGACTCTCAGTCTGAGGGCCCAACAAGGCATGATATTCTAGATGCTCTCCTCTAATATCTTGCTTTAGTTTCATCCTCATCAACAACAAGGGAGATAACTCCCATTGGTGTCAATAACCTGTATATGTTATCACCATCATCATAAATTTTCACGTCCTTCAATCGTTGTAACAATGTTTGATTAAAAGGAGACCAAAAAATAAGAAAACACAAAAGAAAAAAAAGAAAACAATTTAATCTTTCCAGAGGTGTGAGAGAGTGATTCAACTTTTTTATAAAAGGTTTGAAACTCCATTAGAAGAAAAAAGGAGACTAGGAAAAGAAAGAAGATTACAATAGATGCCTGTATATGTTATCACCATTATCATCATCATAAATTTTCATGTCGTCCACCTACCATGAGCGCAACTACTGTTAGACCACTTGGCTAATGTACTTTTTCTCCTGGAATTTGTGCATCTTGAAGTCCTTCTAGGGATTTACAGTATTCTATTTTTGAAGATGTATTTGGCAGAGCTGTCCCTAGATTTTTTCCTGTTGGATATCTTTGTTTCTTTTTAATCTATATTCTTTCTTTAAAAAAAATGGAAAACAATCTGTGAGTTTGTACTCTGAAACATGTCTTACTTTTGAGATACTTCACTATGACTTGTTATGCTTCTGAATGGTCAGTAATATGTTCTTTGAGTGGTTGTTGCGACCATTGAAGATTATTTATGTACAGTTATTTTGCAAGGGAGTTCGATCATTTTATTGATTATTTGGTTGCCTTCTGTAGATATGCATCTGTCACGCAAAATTAACTTGGATAAGATGTGTTCTTGGAAACCTTTCTTGAAAGTAAGGCAGCATAGAGGGTTGGCATTGGATTTACCTTTGGAAAAGAAACCAGGAGACCATAAAAGAACTAAGGATGAATCACATGGCCTAGAGATGCTAAAGGTGGGATATGAAGTATATCCAGATGGTTCTACACGTGTTTTACATATTTCTGAATTTCCTGGCCGTTTCAAGAGAAGTACATTTTTTCTTCCATGTGCAAAGATTCAGCTTAGAGTTTCGTACTTTGCAATCCACTTACTAGAGAGTGGGAAGCAGGTTAGTCTCCATTTCTGCATCAAACAGTAATGGTTTATTAGAAATTCCTTCATTCTATTTCTTATTTTGACGTCTTATATTTCCTGCTTAAAAGTTTGGATCTCTCATTGTACCAAGATCTCCTTTGCCCCTCTTCTTATTTATGTCTGTCCAAGTGTTATATGACAAATTGGTCTCAATCCCCTTTTCCTAGACTTTCCATTCATTATATAGAAGAGATTTACATAATGAATGCCAGATTTCCAGCACCTAAATGCTATACAAGGTAAGTAAATGAATGCCAGATTTCCAGCACCTAAATACTATACAAGGTAAGTATTTACATAATGAATGCCAGGTTTCCAGCACCTAAATGCTATACAAGGTAAGTATTTACATAATGAATGCCAGGTTTCCAGCACCTAAATGCTATACAAGGTAAGTATTTCCAACTTATTTACAGCCTAATTCTCTGCTATGTACAATCTAGATATCAAGGAAAACATCCCAAAAATAGTATAAATCAAATCCCTAAATCATCTCCGTGACATTATATTGTGTAAAATATAATATTTATTTTGATTTTATACTCAGTGAGTTATATTATGAATGATCAGGAGCTTTGTTTTTCTCTTACTTTTCCTGGGTTAGAAGTTGGTTGCCAACCACCCTCAATGCGTTCTTTATGTTTTATTGATTGTATTGTCTTTTATGTGTACAACTGTAGGACCTAGAGATTGGACATACAAGCTTGATCCAAGATCAGTTCGTTATGTCGTCTCCGCTTTTGTTTCTTCCTTGGTCTTTGCTAGGTTGGGTAAATCGTGGTCTTAATATGTCAAAATCAAGCATAATTGGCTAAGAGTTTGAGATACGGTGATCATGCAAGTCTTTTTTGATGTCTAGATTTTTTAACTATTGCATCATCTTCTCAATATATTACCAACTTTTCTTAATGTCTGTCTCTCCTCTACTTGGTTTAGCTGGAGGTGTTTGCAAGTACTGCTTTGGATTTATATATTTGTAATTTTGGGTGCATTGCTCACCATGTAAATAATACTTGAAAAAATGTGTAGGAGAGGCATTCGAAAAGATCCAATAATTTATATTCAAATTTCATTTACTCTTCTGTGGCGCATTAATCAGACGATATTTATTTTCTGAAGGATGAAGATGCAAGTGAACCATTAATTGATTCCCCAATCATAGTTGCAAGGTTTGGAAACATTCATCTGGATTCAATGGTTACTGATCAGAGTAATTGTAATCAGATCCGAATACAGGTAATTAAATCTACACATGCCTTTGCTTGATATGCTTTGAAATAGTTCACGGAAGTACTTTTAAGAAATCTTCATACTATTTTCTCTTCCCATGTTTGCTGATCATACCAGAATTTATGAATTATGCAGTCATTGAATGTGGATGAAAAATGGGTAGGAGCTCCTTTTGCAGCACTGCTCCGAAGAAATCAATTAGATTACACTGACATGAATGATAATGTTCTGCAAATTATTTTCATTCTACTTTCAAGCAATTCCAATGTGAAACAAGTTCAGTACTCCTCCATTGTTTTGCAGGTAATGTCAGGTGGTACCTATATAGATTTAGTGTTAGATTGTCTTATATTATATTTTCTGTCTTCCTGTTAGCTTGTCAAAGAATCAATATCTTTGGAATAGGGCTGTCAATGGATTGGACAGACCCAAAATCCGACCCGTTCCGATCTGGTAACTTTGGGTCAGGTCGGATTTTTGGATTCTGATAAGGATCCTGGTAAGGTTCCAATCCGATATCTTATTGGATAGGATTTGAATCAACCATTTCCCGATCCGATAAAATGCTAGAAAGTATATAAATTACATGATATATTTGTTGAAATATATGAAGCTTATATAGGTTTTCAATATAAAAACGGGTTGGCCTGATCTCTTTGTTATTGGATTGGACTTGGATCCTAATATTGAGATCTGGTAAAAAATGATCCGATAAGAGTTCAATCGAATACTTGTTGGATCAGTCCCGGATCCAATCTGATCCTTATTGGATTGGTACCTAATCGACTCGATCCAATCTGGACCGGACCCTATCCATTGACAGCCCTACTTTGGAGGCAACAATAGTCAGCAATATGATTTTGGACTCAAATATAGGCACATGGAGTATTCTTGACTTACTGGTTGCTACATCTAACATTCTCATTTGATAAATCAATTTCGTCATTCACAGCCAGTTGATTTGAACCTTGACGAGGAGACACTAATGAGACTTGTTCCATTTTGGAGAACATCCCTCAGTGACTCAAATACTCCAAGCCGGCAGTTTTACTTTAAACATTTTGAGATCCACCCAATTAAGGTTTTGATTTTTATTCCATCCATGTATTTGATGTCCTAACTGATCTTCACATAAATTACCGAAATTCCTGCTGACCTGTATTTTTTATATGCTTATACAAGATTGTAGCAAGCTTTCTTCCAGGAAGTTCAGACTCAAGTTATAGCTCAGCCCAGGAGACACTGAGGTCATTATTGCACAGTGTGATAAAGGTGTTACTGAAATGCTTATAATAAGAGTAATCTAGAAGTTGGATTAGTACTTTACTGCTGATGATCATCATATAAGCTTGCAATGTGTTTTTGATGGATGTAGATTCCTGCCGTAAAAAATATGGATGTTGAACTCAATGGTATCCTAGTTACTCACGCTCTGGTAACAATGCGTGAATTACTTATTAAATGTGCACAACATTATTCATGGTAAGCCGCCTACTTATTTGATTTGGTCATTCATTCACATTTATTTGAAACAAAATATTTGCTTATAAATAAAATGGCTTCTAGGTATGGAATGAGAGCTGTCTACATTGCAAAAGGAAGTCGACTGCTTCCACCAGCTTTTGCTTCTATTTTTGATGACTCAGCTTCATCGTCTCTCGATGTCTTTTTCGACCCATCCAGTGGTTTAATTAACCTTCCAGGACTCACCTTAGGTATATACACTCTTTGTGTGTGTGTGTAGTGGTGCGAAGGGGTGTGTGTGTGTGCATGTTGTTAACCAACCAACTACTCCAAAAGACCGATCTGTTGGAAAAAGGGTTGAGCTATTAATATAAGAGGGGTTATAGGGCTTAATTGGGGTATGACACACCTGAGAGTGGAGGAAAATATATACTATTACACCTCAACACTCCCCCTCACCCATAAGGGTGGAAAGAATCAAAACCTTGACCTATACGAACCTAGCGCTCTGATACCATGTTAACCAACCAACTACTCCAAAAGACCGATCTGTTGAAAAGGGGAGAACAATGAATATAAGAGTTAGGATCACTGGACTTAATTGGGGTATGACAGATCCGAGAGTGAAGGAAAATCTACACTCAACACACGTGTGTGTGTGTGTGTGTGTGTGCGTGCGTGGATGTCTTGTGTGCTTTGGTTTTCTTGAAATTGACACTATAGTCTGTCAGTGTATTATAAATCTTATATATTGTTTAATTTTAAGCTATTCTCATTTTCAATAAAGTTGGAAGGTTGACCCATTTTGTTCTACTCTTTGATCTATGCTTTCAATGTTAATGGCAGGTATGTTCAAATTCATCAGTAAATGCATTGATAAGAAAGGATTTTCAGGGACGAAACGTTATTTTGGTGACCTGGGAAAAACAGTAAGTTTCATGGTCCTAAAATGGCAAAGATAAAATTTGGCAGTAAACAACACTAGCAGAAAATATCAGTTTTATTATTTGTTTTGCAGATGAAAACAGCAGGGTCAAATGTACTCTTCGCTGCTCTTACTGAAATATCAGATTGTGTTCTGAAGGGAGCAGAAACAAATGGTTTTAATGGAATGGTACTACTTCCTGTGAACACAATTTGTTTGTTTATTACACTTGAATGCATTATTTTTTCAAATTAACGATTGCATTTAAAGTAATTCATGGCAGAACTTAACCTTATTTTATTTTCTTTTTTATGGTTACTATGGTAAGGTGGGTGGCTTTCACCAGGGAATATTGAAACTGGCTATGGAACCGTCACTATTAGGGACTGCGGTTCTGGAGGGTGGTCCAGATAGAAAAATCAAACTCGATCGAAGTCCTGGGGTTGACGAGGTAGTTTTTGCCAACAAGTATCTGATTTACATTCATATGTCAAACTAGGTTACTCTTAATGACATTCTCTAGTTATTCTTTCCTTCCATCTTTCAAAATTCAGAACAAATTACCAAGCAAATGAATCAATGGATAATGATGACATGACCCCAAGGTTATTGAATATCAATGACCCACACCCAAAACTACCATAGGGCACACTCTTTCGGGCCCACTGACCCATGAAATTTGGGCCTACTCTTTGTGGGAATACTCACCCAAAAATCAACCTGATTAGATTTGCGCGTTTTTGTCATGAACCACAACCCTGTTGTCATTGAGCCACGGTCCATGTGAGAATTGGTCTAATGTTATTGCCTACCATATTAAGTACAGATAGAAAAGAAAGTGGTCCATATAAACCTGTGATCTATCTTAATGCACTTTGTTTCTGACTTTAAGTCAATATGTTTGGTAATGCAGTTATATATCGAAGGGTACTTACAAGCTATGTTGGATACAATGTATAAACAAGAATATCTCAAAGTGAGGGTCATTGATAACCAGGCAAGTAGTTTATCATTATCGATCTTAATTTCTACATTTCACATGGTTGTTTATTGTATTTTGATGATTTAGGAACGTGTTTTCATGCTTGTTTTATCATTTCCCATGATGAAAAATTTTCTCAATATTTTATCATGTCCATGAACATTGTATTAATTTCCACACTAATTAAAATATTTCCATTTCCAAGCCAGCCTAAGTAGATACCAAAATAGACATTTAATTCGTTGCTTGAGATCTGATCGAGTCGGGAGAAGCACTGGGATTTTCGATCCCCAAACCTGGTTCATTACAACATCTTAAAAGGTTCATCTCGTTTTATTTTTAGTTTTCCTCATGACCCATAGTTAAATACCAAGTTACTTCATATTAAATAATATCTCATT
The DNA here is from genome assembly GCF_017979445.1 of Akebia trifoliata. Taxonomy (NCBI): domain Eukaryota; kingdom Viridiplantae; phylum Streptophyta; class Magnoliopsida; order Ranunculales; family Lardizabalaceae; genus Akebia; species Akebia trifoliata. The sequence goes on along the minus strand of NC_141378.1, from coordinate 44,562,325 downwards.
GGCCTACCATTACCATCACCACCACCACCACGACCGCTTTTAGTGTGATTTAAAAAAGAGTGTGTTCATGAGCATTATGGCCACCTTTCGCTTAGTGTCCTGGAGCATAGTGTAGTCATTCTGTTGTTGTAGATTGGTGGGTGTTCCATTCTCTTTCGACATTTTAAAGGGTGGGAGAAGCACTGGGCTTTTCGATCACACAATCTGGTTCTTTATAACATCTTAGAAAGCTATCTTGTTTTATTTTTAGTTTTCCTTGTAACCCATAGTTTTTTTTACAGGTATATATATATAGGGAAATGTTCAGCAACAAACATTTTGGCAAAACATTTTTCAAAATATGGGTTAGAGGTTTTGGAATGGGCTGATTTTTGGTGAGGATGATCTCTACGTTGAGGAGATCATCCTCACCAAAAATCAGCCCATTCCAAAACCTCTAACCCATATTTTGAAAAATGTTTTGCCAAAATGTTTGTCAAAATGTTTGTTCAGAGGAGATCATCATCACCAAAAATCAGCCCATTCCAAAACTTCTAACCCATCAAAAATGGTTTACAAAAAATGGACGGTTCACAATTTTTCAACTTGTAAACATGGGGCTAGAAGTTTTGGAATGGGCTGATTTTTGGTGAGGATGATCTCCTCACCGTAGAGATCATCCTCACCAAAAATCAGCCCAGTCCAAAACCTCTAACCCATGTTTTGAAAAATGTTTTGCCAAAATGTTTGTTGCTGAACGGGACCCATATATATATATATATATATATATATATATATATATATATATATATATATATATATATATATATATATTTTCAAGTCTAGTAAGCTATTCTATATTTAACAAACTCTCATTCTCCTACCACCACCACCACAACATTTGAAAATATTGGTACTAAGGTGTAATGACTACACTACTAGGATTTTCTTTGTCTGTCTTTTTTATTTTTTTTATTATTGTTTTGGATAAGTAATGATGATTTATTGTAGAATAATGCTGAAGTGACCTCAAGATTGGACCTCATCACACACCCTGACGTGAAAGTGCATGGGAACCATAGATGCTTTCCTTGGGATACGAGTGAACAAGCATCTATGGTTCCCATCCACTTTCACGTCGAGTTGTGTCATATGAGGTCCAATCTTGAGGTCACTCCAGCAAGACTCTTTGTTATATTGATATTGCAAAAAAATAAAAAAAGATGTACAAAAAGAAGGAAGAATGTCTCAAAAAGTGAACTTCTAACAAATGAGGGACTCTATATGTAAATTTAGCGCTCGTGGAGTAATTATCTTTGGTCCCATACCATCATTATTCACTGTGCCCTTCTTGCTATATACAGTTTTCAATATTTCTTATTAATGTGTCCACTAAATATTTGACAGGTAATCCTAAAAAACCTACCTCCAAACAGTTCCCTCATAAGTGAAATCATGGATCGTGTGAAGAGCTTCCTCATAAGCAAGGCGCTATTGAAAGGAGATCCATCAGTTATTTCTCGTCCTTTGGACCATCTTCGTGGAGAAAATGTAAGTGTTTCCCTCCCATCTTGTGCTAGGTTCCTGTTTGGTCTCATAAGAATGCCTGGGCAGATACCTTTTGTTTCGATAACGATTCCAACTATTTGTCAGGGAATGTATTTGATATATCAGGATACTTTCTGTTGCAATAATTTATATATGAACAAAGACTACATTCTTAAATGCCACGTGGTACTCACCCATGAATTTTGGCCCACCTCTTGGTGGATGCACACCAAAAATCAGCCTGATTGTTGATTAATAACCGTTGAATTTGAAAATTATCATCATGGGCGAGGTCTTTGGGTAAAAGACATAGGGTTTCACGGCCATGATAATAGATGCTCTAATCATGTCGTGCAATATTGGTACTGTAAAGGGGTTGGAACTGGGAATCACTTTTCCAGTTAGGGTGGAATCGCCCATGCCAAGAAGGATCAATCTCTCAACTCCAGAATATAGCAAAAGTTGGCGGAGAAATTATGATTCCAAAGGTCTTTTTTATTTATATATATTTAATGTTAATCTCATTCCTTCGAGTTAGAAGGTAGTCCAAGAAACACTTTGGACTTGACTCTCTTCATACATACTTGTAACAAAGACTAGGACAACTCCCATTGAATCTAACACCTTTCTTAAAAATAATTGCTTAGCTAACTGAGCTTTCTGCAGGAATGGAAGATTGGACCAACAATACTGACTTTATGGGAGCATTTGTTCGTGAGTTTTGCAATCCGAATGCTGAGAAAACAAGCTTTTAAGTTCATATCTGGCATCAAATGGAAGGAAAAATTACCTGGCATCAAATGGAACGAAAAATCGCAAATCAATGAAGATAAGGCAATCGTCCCAACATCCACGGAGGAGGAGCAGAAAGTGAAACTTAACATAAAATGGGGGATTCGCAAGTTTGTGTTCTCAGGTATAGTTGCATATATCGATGGACGGCTATGCCGTTGCATTCCCAATGCTATAGCAAGACGAATTGTTAGTGGGTTTTTGTTGAGTCTTCTTGACAAAAATGAGGGCGAATGAATTTTGTTTTTTTTAATTATTTTCTTTCTATCGTTGTAAATATAATTTTGTTGTACTAATATCTAGGAACAAAAATAACTATAGTTTCTTAATGATTTCATTCTATTCTGCACTTAAATTATACGCAAAACTTGTGACATTTGTACAGGATTCATCATATGAGATGAATAATCAGGCTTCGTGTTAGGGTGATTGAAAAATAAGAGAACTGCTATCGGCACCCCCCAACTTTTACTTAGCACACCCCAATTCCCCCCCCCCCCCCCCCACCCGTCAAGGATCAAAACACTATTCAAACATAAAGTTTAAAATGGGTTGAATTTTATCCGAAATTCGAGTGGTCCGAATCCAATTTTTAGCTGATTTGGTTTCTTCAAGCATATTCAAATTAACTTGTGGGTCGGACATGGGTTGATGTCCCTTGACCTGAGTGGGATACAGACCCATCCCTATATCCGCCTATATTTGAATGATATATTATTTTGTATATTGTATGTTATATTTTTATAGTGTTTAGTCTATCATTCATCAACAAATGAGTGTTTCTAAAAAGGAGAGGTCTTGAGCTCAAATCATATTTAAACTGTATTTTTAAATAAATTACTTTGTAATGGTTTAAAATTATCCGACGGATCCGAATCAATTAATTTGGTTGGATCAGAGCCAGATATGGGTTTAATGAAAGTAAAAAAAAATCCAATATGGTTTGAGCTAGTAGGATTTGAGTCGGATCTGGATCCAAATTCGGACCCGAATTAAAATTCAAGATATGGATATGGGTAGACACATATCCGGTCCAAACCGATTCACTTTAAGCCCTATTCAAACATTACAAAGGTTTGGCTCAAATTATAATCTCAACATTACAAAATATCGTAACACTCATTCAAACAATTTTAGTAATTGTGTTACAATTATGATCATGCTACATAAGTCCTAAAGGGATTTTTCCTAAAATGCGTGCAACTTATGTCCAAAATCTGGTTTTGGTACTCTTCATTTTAATTCTCAAAACATGCATTTCGAGTCAAATTGTCACTTTTATAATCAATGAACTCATTGGTATACCTACGAATTCGTAGATATTAAAAGTGACGAACTCACGAGTTCGTAGGTTCTAAAAATGATGAATGCATGTTTTGGAAATTAAAATGAATAGTGCACCGAACTTGGAATTTCGTCATATTCAATGCACGAAATGAAGATTCGTTCCTACATCCAAAAAAATAAAGAGAGAGCTTTTATTGGCGCCCCACCTTTTACTTTTTCTCAACTATTCAGTTATTTTCTTTATTTTAATTGGGGTGTAATAAGTAAAGTTAGGATGCCAATAGCAGCTCTCAATGCTATTCTCTTACGATTAACAATCCCCCAATTAAAAAGAAATCTCAAAAATACCTATTAAAATCCTCGAGCCGATTCTCCAAAGTTGTAGCCTTGTGGAATTAAAAACATTGTTTCATCAATGGAGTGCAAACCCTATTTTGGTAAGCACAACTTACTAGGGCTGTTATAATTTCAACTAGAAGAGATGAAATTAAAAAGAGAATGCGTTTAGGAAGATGAAACCCTATTTTCCAATAAGAAGTAACTATGGTTATTCAATTTTTATCATCATCAACAACGGGCATTACTATTCTTTCATCGAATTGCTTGGGTATTAGTCAAATTTTGTCTCATTGACTTCTTCGAGTTTTACATACTAACAAGTGAGGTCTCACCTCCTACATTGGGGTGACCATGGTTTTAAATCTTGTCTGAGACCAAGATGACTCATCTGATTCATCTCGATAGCGTCCACCAACGAGACAGATAGACAAGTCATCTCAAAATCCTAAAATACGCTAAAGAGACTTTTCATTGTCTCATTGTTGAATGAGACAACTTGAACAAATCGGACGATTATCTCTTGTTCATGGAGGAGAACATGTTTCAAAACCATGGGAATGACTCCAAAGTCATCTCAATTTGTGATGAATATTAAAACCATGGTGTTTGACCCCAAATTAAAGGTGTGAATAGGTACATATTTAACTAAAATTGTTAGAATAGTCCCACATTGCCCAGGCACTATTGGGATGTATAATGTATAAAGCAGGGGTAACCCTCTCCTTGCAAGCCGGTTTTCAATGATGAATTAGGTCCAAGGCTTTAACATGGTATTAAAGCGCTAGATTGGTTTAAGTCAGGGTTTGAGTTTCCTTGAAGGAATTTTCCCCATTCTTATGGGTGATGGATTACTTTTTATTTGAACAATTTTGGTTCCATTTATTTGAGAACAGGAATCGATAAAATTTAACGGTTTTGGTTCAGGTTTAGACCGAACCGGAACCGACCCATTTACACCCGGCCCTAACCAATGTCCACTAAACGTCTACACCAAGTTACCAACACTTTATTTAAGGAAATATTTTCATTCTCTGCGCACAGCGATGGAGTTCGTAATTGAACAAGGCAAACACCTTCACGAAGAATGCTCCACCCTAATTCTGGTGCCAAACACTAAATCTTCTATAAAATCTGTCTCCAATATATATTTTTTTTAATATATATATTTTCCCCTCTTTTTTAGGGTTTTAATTTAAATCTTCAACTCCAGAGCATAGGTTTCAGTTTCACTGAAAATTAGGTTTTTTTTTTGTATGATTTTGTTTGTTTTTCTGATCTCAGCCTGCATTGTCAATTGGGAACGTGGGGCAACTAGCAATCGATCTCTTGGTTTCATCTATGAGAGCAGAACGAATTGGTTTCTTAGACGATCCTTCTGTTCTTCCCTGCGTTGGTAACGACGCCTATGGACTTGTTCCTCAAGGTGTCCTTGCTTTGCCTCTCGAAGGTTATTATCTAATTTTAGCCTTTTGAAGTTTTTCTAGATTTGTTTTTCGAATTATTTGTAGATAAATATTAGAGAAAATCCTTCATTGTCATACATTTCTGTAAAAAAAAAAAAAAAAATCGAAATATCGTTACTGTTAAATACAATTTCTTCTTGTACCATACGGGTAGGTGAAAATTGATTTTTTTTTTTTTTTAAATACCCATCGTGAAAAAAGAGAGGGAGAGTAGATATTTAGGTTAGACCATGTGATTAGGTCGAATTTCTCATAGTGGAACTTAGTGAATTATGGTTGGCACCTCCTCACATGTGATGCGCTTACTGGTATGTGTCATTATGATGATGTAGCGGTAGGGGTGGCAATGAATTCGGTTGTGTCTATGTTGAGGTAAGGGTATTAGGAAAATATACCAAACCCAAACCCAACCCATTTAATAATCATGTCAAAAAGTTAAACCTAAATCCAACCCATTTATAAATGGGCATACCTGACCCAGCCCATATATAACATATTTAATAAAATTCTAATCTTTATTGAAAAACACAAGTTCCATTTCTATCTTCAAAAATAAAATGTCATTATTAAAAATAAGGTCAAACGACCGTAAACTAAGTTCAATGGTGAAAAATAACCTTCTTTTGAAAAAAAATTCGAAGTTCGTAGAATTTCGTCTTTTATAACCATGTGGCATAAGATCATGTTTTTTGGATGCCATAAGGTGATGAGGTCAGAAAATTTTCTTACAAACTTGGTAAGGAAAGTGTTTTTCAATATTATTATTATTATTACACCTTCCAAAAAAATATTATTATTATTATTATTGGGTAAGCAAATTGTATTTCATTATCACATGAGACATAATAGCCTTACTTAGTAAGATCTTAAATCTTACTGAGGGTCATTTTGTCAATATTAGGAATCAAACACTACATACCTCTAGATTTTCATGAAAAAATGGAGTAAAAAAATATAAATATAAATAAATAAATTATTAAGAAAAGTGTTTTTTTTTTTCACTAACTAAAGCTTAATCATTTATTAATTTAAAAATATTTTAAAACACCCTTCCCTTTATATTTTATAGAATTTGATTTAAAAAAATTTATTATGAAAAAGTTATAGGGAATTCTAGAAAAAAATGAGTAATTTAAAAAAATTTTAAATAATTGTTGATATATTTAAAATTACACGTTAATGATAGAATAACTAAACATGTCCAAACGGGTTAGGCCGGTCGACGACCATAATCCAAACCTAACCCATTTAATAAACGTGTTAGACATGTTGATACTATTATGACCCAAACCCACTAACTTCGTGTCGTGTTCGCAGGTCGTCTTGAGATTGCCATCCCTATAACGGTGCCCGCTTTCCTTTTAGTGTAACGTGTGGTGTTCCACAGTCTACTTGAGTTATTCTAGAATTGGTGCATCCTGGATTTTGTCCATAGAGACAAAGTTGTTAAAATCGCTAGTTAGGGCCTAAGTAGTGGACCCTCTTAGGGGTAGGTGTTAAAAAAAAATTAATGTTTCAATTTTTTGTATGTAGTAAAAGTCATGTAAAAATTAATATAATTATATCATTACCAAGATAATACAAGTTACCAATTTTTTTTTTTTTTTTGATAAGCAAAAAACTTTTATTAGGGGTTTGTTAGATAGCATAGAAAACCATTTTTCATGGATTTGAGAGTGGAAAATTTGGAGGATAGAAAATACCAAAGTCCATTGTTTGTTTGCTTTTAGAAAATACAAGGTAAAAACATAGGAGGGGAAGAAGAAGAAGAAGAGAGGGTGGAGGCGGCGATGGTGGTGGTGGAGGGAGGTGTCAGGTATGACAACCTTGTCAAAGTTACTAGAGAACCTAGAGTAAACATACTAAGTGGACCAATGGGCCCAATTTGACAGCCCTAGTTTAAAGGTTAAAGGAGGTAGAATCTTGAGATTGAAGATGAAGTTAAAATTTCTTTAAAAGATGCGTTTTTCCAGAGAAAATTAATGATTTTGGCCATTTGGGTCATTTCTATTAAGTCTCTTAGATATGACCATAATCAAGGGTGTCTGAAATAATTCTTACATTTCAGAGGGTTATATCAAAATTACCCAAAAATTAGATGTGTATTTGGTGCAAATCACTGTCTTTCTACAATGCGATTCTCATGTAGAAATTTAATCATTTTTAGGTGTTATTATACTTAGAAAAATTATAGTCTGTCACCTATTGACAATGACACACAGGTTTTCTTTTACTGCCTATTTACTGCCTAATTCAGATTGTAGCCAAGGCCGGCTCAACCATCAGGCAAGTTAGGCTATTGCCTAAGGCCCTGGTTGAGAGAAGGCCCCCTTAAATTTATTCTTTGTAATAAACTCATTTAAGAATGTTTTAAAAAAGAATTCCTCTCAGTAAAAAGTCGCAATACAGAATGGTGTCCCATTTATATAGCAACATATGGTGTCTACATGGCACATCTCTGGGAAGAAAAATCAAGGATTTTGGCTAGAGGCTAAAGAATAGGGTATTCAAGTCTTTTTTGCATTAATCAATTAGAAAACTGATGTCAAGGGAAGCTTATCATCAGTTTGAAAACAAATGGGTATCTCTAATATTGACCAAAACTGGTATGTCTAAATACGAGGAATTTTGGAGGGCCTTTACTAAGAGGAATATTTTTTTAAACATTCTTAAAGAAGTGTCAACTTAGCTAAGTGGTAATTCCCACATCCTAGGTTCAATCCCCTTGAACCCAATTTCATTTGCTAACCACTAATCCTATACCTATAAAAGAAAAAGGTTTACTAAAAAAATAAAAATTTATGATGCCTTTTTTCAATCGAGCCCTTAGGCAATTGCCTAACTAATCTTATGGTAGAACCGACCCTGGCTACAATACGGATTGGATAGTAGATAGACAGTCAAAGAAAACCTTTGTGCGCCGTTCTCAATTGGGGATGAACCATGATTTTTCTAAGTACAGTAAAGCCTGCAAATGATCAACGTAATATTCTAGGAGAGAGAGGAGAGATTTGCACCACACACGCACCTCCCTATCTTTAACAAAAAATTCTCGAAGAATAGACCCTTAAATTCCTCAAAAAAATCTTTGCACCATAAGAAAAGAAATCCCATCATAGAAATAATCACTTCCAAAATCAAGTTCTTTTTTTCTTCACAAGACTTGTTAATAATTATGCAAAAAACACGTACTAATGTTCTGCTTTGGGTTTGCAGCTTATGATTCTCTTTCCGATGGATTGTCTCTTCTACAACAAAGGTCACCAATTATAAAGGTATCCCTCAATCGGCTTTCTTTGTCTTGTGTTTTCCTTTTTGCTATTTTTTTCCTTAAATAAATTTAAAGAAAAAATATGCAGTCCCATCTATTCTTATAAAAAAACTTTAGGTGCCTTAGGAGTGCAAATTATTAGTTGAAGCAACATCTGGAACTTAATATGTTATGCTTGCACATTTTTTGTGCTCTATTTATTTCTAGACGTCTTAGTGGGAGTTTGTAAAACCACCTTATATGATTCAATAGAACTATCGATTGGTGAGAATCATCTTTCGATGATTCTCAATCACCCTGAATGTGAGAGAGAGACACATCCATGGCGGAGGCTTGGTGATCAGATTCTCCCTCCTCAGCCTAGTGTAGGTATTTTGTTACTTATTGAGTTTTATGTTCATTTGAATATTTCTAGTTCTTGAAAGATTGACACAAAAATTACCAACAGGGAATGATGATTGAATTTGCAAAGAATTTGGCCAATTTTGCAGCTACCAATGGAAAGAAGCATATTGTTGTGCTTTCTAGCTTAGATTCTGGACGGAGACAAAAAATTGATACATCAAGGTATATGATCTTTTCCTCAATTATTCTACTTAGTCAATCATCATTGTTGTTCAAAGGCTCGTGACTCGTGTGTTTGCCTTGTTGTAATCTCAGTATTACACAGATATATTACCTCTCAAGTACCAATACAGATGGAACAGACAATGATTGTGAAAAGCTTGGGTGGACAAGACTCCAGGAGTACAACTCAGCACAAAGGCTGTGGAAGTATCTCGATGATTTTCCCGAAGGAAAGTCTATGCAAGAGGACAGTTCATGTTTCGAAGATGAACTTGAACCTGAAGATTACTACCCAAGTTTGCCTTTTGCGGCACTGTTCTCTTGTTGCAAGGTGCCGTTTCTGAAGCCTTACATTTAATGATAAAAGAAACCTTAACAATCTCTTAACTTAAATTAAATTTCAACAAAAAAAAAAAAAAGATGCTTTTATGTTTTACGTTCTATGGTCAAGTTTCTTGTTATTTCATCTCAGTGGTTTGAATTTCTGTCCTCCATTTATTCCTATTTAAAAGAAGAGTTGTTGTTGAATACTCAATTCTATGTTTGTTGCTATTTTTATTGTATATAGTTTTCTTAAGAGAGCTTTTTTGTTTTATGGAATCAGGCAAAAGGTTTAAAGGTCACATGCATATTATGCTACTGCTCAGAGGGAGACAATATATCAGATTCCTTCCAGTTGGCGGAGGCTGCATGCAAGCTTTTGGGGAAGAGCACAGACAAATTCTGTGGTGAGTATGCTTGGTTTTAATCTTCCACACTTCCTCTTTTATTTTATTTTATTTGTATTTTTTCCTGTTGCTTGTTCATCGAATACCTTACAGACCGTTTCTAGAGAATGAGAATCACATTAGGCTTTATGTTTTGTGGTGTAAGTTTTTTATTATATTGGTGTAAGGCCTTCAAGGACTTTTAGGGATTCTTCTTTGAGAATTTCATGTTTCAGTGAGATTTTATTTGTAAGGAGATTGTGTAGGGAATAGGGAAGATTAAGTAAGGGGTAGTGTCCACTTGAAGATAATGATCCTCATTCTGTCATACAGACCCTTCTTTCTAATTTTACTTTGCATTATAAAACCTTTGGATTTTGAATTCTTATGGATATTATTAATGCCCAAACAGCTAAAAATATATTTATATTTTTTAAAATGAGTTGCATTCACAAACATGGAAAACGGCTACATTTGGTTCCATGGAGGACCCTTTGGTGCACATGAAGTTTGTCTATGTTAAGCTAACCATCCATTCAACTGAAAAGATATGATGAGCAGTCCAGAAACAAAAAAAAAAACAAAAAATGGTCTTTAGATTGGGTGCTTTGGATCTTCAGATCGGTTAATTTTTGTTGTTAGAGCTCCTAAGTAGGTCCAATTTGTTGGTAAACTGGACCCTCTTCGTGTATCGTGTTCGTGTCCTCTATATGCAAAAACCAAAAGTTTTTTAATCTCACTTGGTATATCAGGCTTTGTCTATTTAGAAACATTCGAGTCTCCATCTGGATCTCACTTGGTTTTTCAATCAGAAGTTTTGCCGCAGATTGCAATTATTAATTTTTTTCCTTCTATTTTTCTACACAACTTGATTTGATTTCCTGTTCAGGCAATGAAGGAGATGGATGGCTCATTCCACTCTCATGGAAGACTGTGTACGGTCCACCACCAGATATGTCCCTCTTCTAGGCAAAGCTGACTGACACGACAACCCAATATGGTAAGGTTTCTATAGAGAGTGTAACAAGGATGTATTGGCAATTTTTCTTTTCTGATATATTGACTCAAATCTTGTTTCAAATTTGAATTCTTTGTTGAAAATCTATATAAAATCAAGAATTAAAAAGAGAAAATATAGATAGAAGTTAGATAGAAAAGATGTGCTGTGACATGGTAGATGTTTTAAAGCACGTACCCATTCTTCCTTATTGTAGTTTTAAAAAAAGAAAAAAAAAAGTCGTGATCAAGAACAGTGTTCCATTCCTTAACAAAACGTTACGTGTTTTGGCACATCTTTTTGGAATTTAGATACCTTGGGCTGCATGAACAGCTTGATTAGGAGCTCGAGGTGGTTTAGACACCAATTAAAGCATGCCACGTAGCACCTTTCCTATTTTATAGGAACGGGATACTGTATTGGATCCTAAGTCAATATATATATATATATATATATATGGGTCAGGTTCAAGGGCCATATGAGAAAACATATGTAAAAACTTTCGTTTTTAATAAAATTTTAAAATATGGGTTAGAAATTTTGGATTGAGCTGATTTTTTGTGAGGATGATCTCTATGATGGGAAGATCATCCAAAAAAATAATCAGCCCAATCTAAAACTTCTAACCCCATTAAAAGTGATTTAGAATGTGGACCGTCGATTTTTTATCAATTTTTATCGCTAATTTGTAGATCACTTTTGATGGATTTAGAAGTTTCTGATTGAGCTGATTTTTTGTGAGGATGATCTTTTCATCATAGTGACCATCCTTGCAAAAAATCAGCTCAATCCAAAACCTCTAACTCTTATTTTGAAAAACGAAAGTTTTTTCATATGTTTTCTCATATGGCCCTTGAACCGCCCCCTATATATATATATTCTCTTTTCCTAGATTGGCCAGCTATGACTGTATCCATATTCAATTTTTATTATTATTCAGAATCTTATTGGGATCCGAAACCCGATTTGGATCCTATTAGCTAAAATCATATTTGAACCATTTTATTTTTACTAGAATCATATTTGGATCAGATTGGATCAAATTAATTGATTGAGGCCAGTCGGATAATTGCAAATTATTCAAGGTTATTTCAATAAAAATTACTAGAGTTGTGACTTAAAACAGCTCAGGTTCTGGCCAGATATGAAAGTATCCATTTTTGATTTCTTTTTTATTCAGAATCATATTCAGATCCGCACTTGACTTGGATCCTATTAGTTAAAATTATATCTGAATCATTTAATTTTTACCAAATTCATCCAAATCTAATCGGACCAAATTAATTGATTTAGGCCAATTGGATAATTTCGAATCATTCAAGGTTATTTCAATAAAAATTATTAAAGGTGTGATTTGAATTCAAGACATTTTTCCTTTATTGAGAGAGGTTTTAGTTACTATACCCAACACTTGTTAGTTATAAAAAAAATATTTTGAAAAATATAAAATATAATTTATAAAATAATATATCATATAGATTTAGGTGAATATTGGGATGTATCTATATCCAATTTAGATTTAACTCGGATCAAGGGACATCAATTCATATTCGACCTATTTTTTTAATTCGGATGTAATTGAGGGAATTAAACCCACAAAATTTAGATTCAGATTTAGATAAAATCTTACCCATTTTAAGTCCTCATTGTCAATGGGAGAGAATGGGCATCGTGGTCTTAGTTTTCTTCTCTTCTGTATATTAGTTGGAAATAATTGGTATTACAAAATCTTTCCAAATTGAAGATACACACAAAGTGGCTATGATTGATTATACATAATCTAGGTCAGAGATTTGATGTTAATGATGGTGAATTCTCAATGTTGGATTTGGAGATTAGTTTCGTATGAATCTCTCAAGTTTTTTATCTTTTAATTTTCATATATCAGTTGTGGAAAATGGAATCCAAGCTTGGATTAGTATATTGTTATCTGATTTTTGACTTTTGACAATGATTTCAAGATCTTATATATTTGATAGAATCTCGAAGAAAGCCTTTCCCTATTGGGACCCTTGTTAGCAAATTCTTGAAAAATTCACCATTTTTATTTTTATTTTTAATGTAAGCATTATTCTTCATATTATTGAATTATTCTGAATAGTTCACTTGTTTTAAGTTTAAAAAAAATTAAAAAAAAAAATGTAATTTTTACAAAATTTTATAAAACTCGATCGAACAAAAAAATGTTATTGGAACATGTTGTATTGTTGCAATGTAAACTTGTAAGTTGTGACATGTAGTCGACTTTGAAGTAGTTATGCTTCAAAATTTTGGAATAATCCATTTTTTTAAAGTGATAAATGTTTTTTTTATCTTTAAAAAAATAATGGGCCATCTACATTTTATTTAGATTACACGTTTACTTTTTAAATTGATGACTTATCTTTTAACTTTAATCTTTTTTGTATAAATCAATAGAACAATAATCTCAATGCCATCATTATTATTGTCACCGTCACCATTAACAACACCTTTTTCATCATCTTCATTAACATCACTATTATATTACTGAATTTTTGAAATGAGACGGATAACACGTTAAATTTTGCCCGTATAGAATTCTTGCCGTGTTCCGAATTGCAATGGAGGGTTGGGACAAGTCAGTCTTCTTGTGGCCGTGTAGTCTGCGTTTCCAAGTTAAATGAGAAGATATTATAGCAAAACTGATATGTAATTTGCTTGGGGAAGTATATATTATATAAATGTCAAAGTCCGGAAAAAGACTGGACTTTCTCAATCAGTCTTCAAGTCGTGGGGAAACATAGCGTCGTAAGGAAAACGCGGTTATACAATTATTTGAAATGACAATAATGTCCTTGTTGAGAAGACTAAATTACTCTTGTTTGTATACTAATTTTAGAGAAACACTTTCCTTGTTAACTAAGTGGGATTTCAAAATCTTACTGAGGGTTATTAAACTCAAATGGATTTTACCACTTTTCCAAAAACACAGCCCAAAAACTCGTATATAAAATAATAATAATAATAATAGAATCGTGGTACTCTAACTTATCCACGTGGCATACTCAATCGACATTCCTGACGTGACATGCTAAAAAACTATAGAAATGTTCTTCTCAGGATACAAAACTACGGTTTCCCATAAAAAAAGTGTAATTTTATATCTCGAGGAGAGCAAATCTACAATTTTCGAGCCTATAATGTTAGGGGAGTCAATTGAGTATGCCACGTACCTAAGTCAAATTATCACGACTCATATATAATAATTTCTTTTGGGGTTGGTGTCATTAATATCCTTGAAGAAACTCAAGGCCTGGGACTTAACGATTGATGCGACTTGTTGGCTTTGAAGAGCCCATGAAGAGGACATCAATCACATTCTTAGTGGCTACTATTTCGCGAGATGGGTATGGACGAAAATTCTCAAGAAGTGCCTGTTGAGTAGAACTATTGGGGAGTGGGCTGAAACAAGCTTTAAGGGAGGTATCCTTATCCAAAGAATTAAGAAGGTGGTATTCTGTGCGTTTATATATCACATATGGAGATAAAGATGCAATAGGATCTATCAAGGTAGATTTAATGGCCCAGAACAAGTATTTCCAAAAATTGTGGAAGATGTTCGAATTAAATTTGAGGACACCTTAAACGAGATAGAAGATTCCGACTATAATAGATCTTTCTTGCATGTTTGAGGTACCAACGCTACCTTTGTTCACAAATCTAGTATTTATTGCTCTTGGTTGAGATCAAATCAGGGAGTGTATGCCTTTAACACTGATGGTTCGTATTCAGAAATTAAAGGAGATTATGGGGCTGTCATTCGAGACCAAGATGGTGAGGTTGTGGTTGCCTTAGTTGGGTGTGAAGACCCAAAATCGATTATATACCACGAGATGCAATGTATCTTTCTTGGGTTAAAACTTGCTAGATTCAAAGGCTACTCTAGAGTCCTAGTTCAATCGGACTCCATTATGACAGTTAAGATTCTAAATGGCAAATGGAGATCCCTTATGTACGTCCTACACTTGGTTTTATCGATCAAAAGCTTATTGGCCAGCTTCAATATAGTTAGTTTCTTACATGTATTTAGAAAAGCCAACAAGATGGCTAACTACCTTGTGTCATTTCTTCTTTTAGTGGGCTACTTGGAGATCGTTTGTGGATCTTCGCCTCCCCTTGTTTCTCTTTTCTCTCAGGATAAAAGAGGTTGTCTTTTCCTGAGATTGTAGTTGGTCTGGGTCTGCCTTAGTCCTGTTGACCTTTATAATAATAAAAAAAAAGGCGTCTGATAATTTTTTATTATAGCTTTTTATCATAGTTTCCCTATAAATTCCTAAAAAAAATATTAAGAATATGAGAACCCAATATAATTTATTTTAAATCATAAAAAACTTGACTTTAGACAAAGTGAAATGAAGGAAAAATTATTTGTCTAACCAATCTCATATCTTTGAGACAAGGGTTTGTTGTTGTTGGGGTTGTTTTAGACCTTCAAGTTCAAACTGCTGGATGCTTTTGTATTCGATGTCGTTGGACATTATAATTATCCATTATCTGTCAAGCTTGAGGTTTTCGAACCTCACACATTAACATCTAACTGTCTAAATCAGTCAAAACTCGAGACATTGATGGGATATATTTAGCTCCGTGTAAGCCATTTCAGCCACCATATACTCGGAGTTTCAGATTTAGTTCTATCCAATGAAAACATTCCACGAGGGGGAGCATATATGATATCATGGTACTGGCACCACAATATCATCAAAGCCATTTTCAAAGAAAAAAATTCTCGTTTTATTTTTACGTTTTGAAGAGACAGATAGGAAAGAACCGAAGAAGCTTTCATGAAATTACATAAGAAAAAGAAAGAGAAAGAGAAAGTTAGGGTTTTGTTGATTTTTCTTCTTTGATTTCTCAACATTGAAGTTGCAGAGATAAAGATGATCAGAATCATTAAAAGTAGGACAGAGAGAGATCTTCTCTTCTATGCGTAATTAATAAGACATAGATGGTCAACTCAGCTAGCTATTATGGTAAGAATTCAACTCTCCTGACTTACCAAAACAGAGAAATTTAAAGTTCTTCCATCTCAGATTTCCAACAAAAACAAAATTCAAATCTTTCATCGGTTTTTGATTAATTTACAGAGGTTTTCAAACTGATCTTCTTCTTTTTTGAGAAGAAAATGAGAACTCGACTCGGAAAATTCAATTAAATTTCTAACCAATTAAAAATGTTACAAAATTATCGAGATTTCGTTCTTCTCCTTGTGATTTTGATCCTCCATCACTTGATCACTGTTCAATCGTCGTCAAACTGCAAGCAATCCTGCAGCGACACCACACCGAATCATGTCCCTTTCCCATTCGGCTTCTCCGAGAACTGCAAAATCCGTCTAAACTGCACCAAAGAGGGCATCTTTATCAACCAATTTCAAGTTCAGAACGTCACACCAGACAATCTCTTAGTTAAAATTCCAGCAAATTGTAACCGTTCGATCGAAGATTTGAATCCTCTCTTCGAGCGAAACTACGCTCCAACGATCCAAAACGGGCTTCTATTACATAACTGTAGTTCTCCGCCTAATGGATGCAAGATACCGAAAGATCTAATGGAGACTCAGTTTCCGTACCAGTTCGAATCCCGAGGTTGCAATCAAACGTATTGCTTCCCGAACAAAGAGGAAACAAAGCGTGAAAGTGGTGGTTTCATGAATTTTAATAACGTGCTTCAGAGTAGTTGTAAGCTCTTGTTCTCTTCGATCGCCATTGATGCTGAAAATGGGAGCTCTTCGGTTTCTCTCGAGTTTCAAACGATTCAGTTGGGATGGTGGTTAGAAGGAAATTGCAGATGTTCTGAGAATGCGAATTGTACGGAAATCAAGTCTCCGATCGACGGAAGTTTAGGATTCCGGTGCCGGTGCTTGGACGGTTACGAAGGAGATGGATTTTTGGCCGGTCAGGGTTGCCGGAAAGGTAAGATTCGTTCGCCGGAGATTTTGTTTCTTAAATATATGGGTAATTTAGATTTACTACTTTGGGTTTTGATGAGTACTTAGATAACCCTTGCGTTTTTAAAATTGAAAGTCTAGATATACCCCTTCTTGACAATGGTCTTTTGTGAAGGATTAGTTTAAAATGACCAAAATCCCCTCCTCACCCCTTCTCTAAACTTCTGGCCAACATGATTTTTAAAAAACGTCTGAGACTGAGATAACTCGGGCGAATCAGATTTTCGTGAATGAGACTAGATAAGAATATCAAGTTCCTACTTTTCTTATTCTCTTTGGTTCATGCATCACTACAATCACCATTGTTTCTTCTGAGATATTGAGATGACTTGTACAAATCATCTCAATATCATTCGTTCGTGAATTGAGTCGATTTCCCTAGACAAAAGATTATGCTTGCCAATAAAATCTTTGATTTATTTGAAGAAAGAAAAATATAAAAGGTAAAAATTGTATGTATTTTCTTCTTATTATTGTAAAAGATAAAACAATGACAAGTGATAATCTAACACTCCCTAACCTGATAGTTACAAAATTATAAATCTTTTTCTTATGTATCCTAAAGCAAAGGATCTACGATTCTGTGATGGGGGCATTTGAAAAAAGGAGTGTTAGATTATTACGAATCTAAAACAATATAGAAATTTGAGGAATAGAACAAGTGGCAATATTATCATCATAAAAGGAATAGATGGATTTTGAAGAAAATCAATGGTTTTAAACAATAGGTTGAGTATAGGGGTATTTTGATAAATTTTAGATTGGTCTTTCTTGAAAGACCATTGTCAAGGTATATGTCATCAGTTTCAAAATATATAGGGTATCTCAAATAATTACGGAAACCCAGAGGGGTCTGTCTAAAGTCTAAACTATCCTAAATTTATTAATCTATTATTTTAATAGTTATGGGACTTGGTCTAATCAGACAGCTTTGAGAAGGTGCTTTCGTTAAGGCCATGGTGGACACACCACTCATTTCAGTCTCTTTTTTTCTTCTTGATATGTTTGACAAATTCATGGATAAAGCCTTGTGGAATGACCACAATAACCTCAATTGTACGGTATTTTGATTAAATGTCCGACTAGCCTTACTAACATAGTGAGAAAGAAAAAGTCTTGTTAACGCCCATCCACCGTCAAAAGACTTTAAGATTCTTAAAAAAATCATCGAGATTCACAAAATATCTTTGAGGTCTTTTTGATGGTTGATGGAGCTTTGTAAAGCATTTTTCCTCTCTATGTTAGTAATGAAAGTGTTTATGGATATTTTACAATAAAACAGGAATTTTTTATTGTTGAGCCGTGGTGGGGTAACATGGGATTTACAGTGATTCTCACAATTCTGATGTGGACATGGATACATAATCTTAGATGATTTTTACTTAATATCAAAATTTTTACTTAGTATCGTGAGGAAATACATCTATGGTTATGTGCACATTCCACGTCGGATTTGCGAGAATTGAAGTAAATAACTATAGATGTGTTTTCTCAAGATACGTGAAAAAACCATCTAGGCTCATGTATACATGTCCACATCAGAAATGTGAGAATCACAGTAAATCCTGTGTCACCCCAGCACGACTCTTTGCAGTTTTGACCTAAATGGTACTCGCCGCTAATATAGTTACTGAGTACTGACACGATAAATAAATAAATTATAATTAAGAAAAGTCAAAAGTCAAACTTTCTACGATATTATTATCTTAGAGACAGTTGGTGTCTGACCCTCAAATGTCAAAATTCCCTTCTTTATAAAATGTTGGGCAATTTATATATACCGCGTCATGTTTTGGTAATATTTCAGATACCTGTGTTTTCAAGTTGATGAGATGCACCCCCTAACCTTGGTCTTCTCTCATTGACTAATGTAGAGTGACCTAAATGTCATCATGTTCAACCTCTAGCTCCAAAACCCTAGATTTTCCTTCCCAAAATCAGTCATATTCAGCCTCTTCGGTAAAAATATTTCAATCTATTTTCAACCTATAAACTTCAAGAACAAAATCGGATTTTTGGAGAAGTAGAAGATATAGACTTTTGGATAGAAAAATCAAGGGATTTTTTAAGAGAGGTTAAGGCGAGGTTGAAAACGATGGATTGAAGACAAGGTTCAAGGTGAGCGTATTTAATTTATTTTTATTAGTCTATAAAGAGCACAAAGGTCAAGGGAGGCATGTCATTGGTTTGAAAACACATGGGTATCTCAAATAGTCATCAAAACATGGTGGGTGTGTCTAAATTACCCTAAAATGTTTTCTATGATCTCTCCTAGCAAATGTGGATTTTTGAATTGCTTGTCACTTAAGAATTTACATCTAATTTAAAACTATGTTATATCTACTAATCATTTATCTTTCATTTTAACAGTTTATTCTAATTGCAATCCTTCAAACTACATGTCCAAGTGTGGAGGATCCTCCAGATTCGGTGTTCTAATGGGAGGTAATTCTTCTTTTTCTGTATTACTATTTTTCCATATTTATTTGAGAATTATAGTTTTCTTGTATAGATGTAAATGCTAGGTGAATATAAAATAGATTAGAGTTTTCTTGGGAGTTATTGGAATCCTATTGACACATTTTCGTATTTGTATGTTAGTTTGATTTTGAACAACTCTGAACTAGTTGTTCCATTAACTGATACTTTTTAGTTATTATCATTCAATTCTTTTGAATTGGAAAATGCCCATGAGAAATTGTTCCATTAAGGCCATTATATGTTGTTTCATTTGTTGCCTTGTATTCTGTTGGTGGTAAGTGACTTTGCCCTTGGGACAATTTCGTCTTTGTATGGACTATAGATTCATAATAAACTCATTTTAGGGTTTCAATGATGGAGATTTTCAATTTTAATGCGAGCAAGTGAAAGTGAGAGATTATAACCCTTTTTTGTATCACAGAAGAAGTAAGAGAATCTCATCATCACTTGTGGACGTAGGTAATCTTGCCAAATCACATAAATTTGTGTCTTGTGCTCTCTTTATTTTGATCTGCATTGCATTGTTATTGTTGTTTCTTTTGCTGAGTTTCTACATATATGAATCCAGAAGTATATGTTAATAGAATAATGCTGAAGTGACCTCAGGCTAGAACCTCAAGTCGCACTTCTTGACATGAAAGTGAATGGGAACCATAGATGCTTTTCATAGAGATATAAGTGAAATATCATCTATGGTTCCTATCCACTTTCATGTCAAGAAGTACGATATGAGGTTCCAGCTTGAGGTCACTCCAGCACAACTAATGTTAATATCCCTGAAATAGTTAATACAATCATATAGTGCGTTCAAATATTTAAATCATATTATACTCTCCATCGCCGTGTTCAAATCATTTTCTCATTGGAGTTAGTGGATTATGTAAGTATGCTTGAAAACCCTCCTATTTGTAAGATCTGTGAGAAATTTCTTCAATGATCAAGAGATAAGTTATTCTTGCAACTATTGATTGTCTGGCATATACTTCTAAATGCCCATAAATTTAAGTGATGCAATGCAAAGGAAAAAACTTTGATTAAGATTTTACATATTTCAAAACATGTGATTTGAGATCGCAACCTTGTTTCGATTTTATTGATTAAGTTAATTGAATATTTCTAATGGAAAAGTGTTCTTTGCACAACAATGCTTTTATCTAATGAGGCCCATTGGATCTTAATTTAACTAAAATATGTGTTTATTTGTTCTCTACATCATATGAAATATTGCTTGCATTTCTAAATACGAATTTTTTTAACAGGCATTGTTGTTGGAGCTTCTTTAGTAACCGGTTTGGCTCTTCTGTGCTACTTAATCAGACGACGGTCCAATTCTTTGAAGACCAGAAAGAGCTCCAAACATCTTCTATCGGATGCTGCGGGTAACTGTAGTGTCCCATTTTATACCTACAAAGAAATTGAGAGAGCCACGTATGGCTTCTCAGATAAGTATAGGTTAGGAACCGGGGCCTATGGGACAGTTTATGCTGGAAAGCTCTATAATGATGAGTGGGTTGCCATAAAAAAGATCAGACGTGGAGACAAAGATGGCATAGAGCAATTCAAAAATGAGATCAAACTCCTTTCATCTGTTAGTCACCCAAATCTAGTCCGACTCTTAGGTTTCTGTCTAGAGAGAGATGAACAAATCCTAATTTATGAGTTCATGCCAAATGGCACTCTATCACAACATTTACAAAGGGAGAGAGGCACAGGCCTCCCTTGGACAATTCGCCTCAACGTTGCCTCCGAAACTGCTCAAGCCATCTCTCATCTTCACTCTTCCATGGACCCACCGATATATCACAGAGACATAAAGTCAAGCAACATACTCTTAGATTATAGCTTCAACTCAAAAGTTGCGGATTTTGGTCTTTCTAGACTTGGTATGACTGAGATTTCTCACATCTCGACGGCTCCACAAGGGACTCCGGGGTATCTCGATCCTCAATACCATCAAAACTTTCATCTTTCCGATAAAAGTGATGTTTATAGCTTCGGGGTAGTTCTTGTGGAGATCATAACTGCATTGAAGGTCGTTGACTTTTCTCGGCCTAACAGTGAGGTAAATTTGGCTGCACTTGCTGTTGACAAGATAAGTAAGGGGTGTGTCGATGAGATAATAGATCCGTTCCTTGAACCACATAGAGATGCTTGGACCCTTACGTCTATACACAAGGTTGCTGAGCTGGCATTTCGATGCCTCGCCTTTCATAGGGACATGAGACCTTCTATGATGGAAGTGTCAGCTGAGCTAGAACAGATCAAGCTTAGTGGGTGGTCCCCTTTGGAGGAGAACATTAGCAGATCAACATCAATGAAGTCTTGTTTCTCTTTGCCATCAAATGGAAGTGAGAAGTTGCAAGAGGTGACGGTTAAGAAAGTGGAGTTGGAGAGTCAGAGGTTAGTTGAGCTGCAAAGCAAAGATTTTGTGAAGGATTACTCCCCCATTTCTGTACAGGACCCATGGTTTAGTGACGAACTTCACATTCGACAAACAGCTTACTGAGTAAGGTAATTCATTGAGCGAACAACTGCTTTCCTTATTCTAACGTATGGTTAGCTTCATCACATATTGTGTATACACCAAAGGGTATTTAATTGTTTTAGTAAAATCCATCTCTCATTCAGTATAAATCTCTTATAGTTATGATCTTAAACTCCAATGTATTATTTCTAAACCTCATAAAACTGGTGAAAAAATATTACAATCATCAAAATCTTTGAGAATTTTAAAATAATAGAAAGTGTTAGTCATATCTTGAGTAGAGTAGTTTCTTCAATTCTTCCTGGATTTGTGTCAATATTTTATGTTCGGTCATCAACTTATATTATTGAATTGGCCCTCATAAGCTTAGGTCTTCTGACTTAGTCTGTCAGGTTAGTGTTCCCTTTGCTAAGAAGTGTACAACTCGTTTCAAGTCTTCTAATTTTGTCCTTAGTGCCCGTTCACCATCTCTACCCTCTAAATTGATTTTGAAGCAAAAAGAATTTGTTAGATCTTTATGTGGAATGGAAGTGTTATTATGTCAATATTAGTGCCATTAGACAAGTTATGTGCAAATAAGAACATATGTGGGTCTTATTTACGTCGGATACCAAATATAGATAGATAAGGTCTTTTCATATTTTATCACTTATAAGAGACCCTTCTATAATATTGATGAAGTCTTTATCATCATAAGAGGGGATTAGGAAACCGTTCTACTGCCTCTGTCACCTGTTCTGTTGGGGGGTTTCTTTTGTCTCAATTACGGGTCTTCTTCCCTTGAGGCAATTTTGTCTTTGTACATATTATATGTTTAGTGAACTCATATTAGGGTTTCTACGAGGGAGATTTTCAGTTTTATTTAGGGGAGGTGAGATTGAGACAGTAGATCATAATCCCCATATTTTTCACTGAAATAGTGATAGGATCTCATCATTGCCCGTGGACGTAAAGCAATCTTGTCAAACCATGTAATTTCTATGTCATTTGCACTTTTTATTTTCAATTTGTATTTTTCCAATTGTTATCGTTGTTTCACATGCCCAATTTTCACCATATTTTTTTATTATATCTTCTTCATTCCCTTCTCTCACAAACCCCTAAAAACTATAGCAAACGAATAATAAGTTATTATTTTGTTTGGACCTAAGAGAGATCATTTAAATAGTGACAGAACAACCCCGAGACACTACTGTTGAACTACCTGGCATGCTTCGGCCAAGCGAGCAAAGGCATAAAGCTTTCAATATCAGAGAGCTGCTATTGCCACACAAACTTTTACTAATGCCACATCAATTCTTATGTAAACCACCAAAGAATTGCACACAGTTGGTGTGGCAATAGTAACTCTCCAAGATTAATAGTGTGATTAATAGGATAATTAGGTGGTTAAATAATTCTTGAAAGCATCTAAGAAAATATATATAGAAACTGGTGGTCTTTATTGCTTCATTCCATTATTATTTGGCCTAGTCTGAAAATAAAAACACACAAGAATGTGTCAACTATATGTATATCGATGAGCAAGCTCTAGACTTTGCATCCAGCGCTGCAATCAGCCTCGTCGCCATAGCAAATATCAGTGGCTTGACAACACCAGCAATTAGAATATTCAATGACACAGAATTTCTTGATGCATTGATCTCCCACCGCATCAACCATGTCTCTACCACTTGGACCCTCTCTGCCTGAAAAATTAAAAAAACAACAACAAATGAATTATTTTCTTTCATTTCACTTTATCCAAAGTCAAGTTTTCTCAAATGATAATTTTTTTTAGTTTTCTTAAGAAAAATTCTATTGTCATATAAACTTTTGCTAATGCCACCCCAATTCATCTGTTAATCACCAAAGAATTAGCATATATCTTGGGGTGGCATTAGCAAAAGTTGGTGTGGCGTCAGAAGCTATCTTTCTTAATTATTCAAATATATGACTTCAAATTTCAGTTAAGTTACAAGCTAATAGGCCCTTTACTACTTGGTATTTTTCTTCCTTTCTTTGCTATAAATCTAGAGTGTTGCTATTGCCACACCAACTGTGTGCAAATCTTTGATGAATTATATAGGAATTGGTGTGGCAATAGTAGATCTCTAAATCTATTTGATTTGAATTTGCTTGCGAGAAAAACAGAAATAGTTAGAATCACAATATTCAACCTGTTATATACGGATGTTCGTTACCATGAGAACAATAGGGCCCCTGTTTGGTTTGGTTGATAACTCTATTCAAGGAAAAAGTTATTGGAGTATATTTTTTTCCATGGGTACCTCTACTCCTCGAACCAGACTACAAAATAGCTTTTATGACACTTTAACTAAGGTAGAATAAAGTTATCAAAGCAACCAAACACCACCTAAAGTAACATAGCTACAGCTGCAAATGACATTAAGTGAGTATTTCTAAGAAAGCGAAACCATGGTTTTAAAATTCGTTTTGACATCTCCTCTAGGACAAGTGTTCCGATACGTTTAAGTCATCTCGTTCAATAATGAGAAAAATGAAACTGTGGTTTTAAGTCTCGTCCGACACGTTTGACTTGTCAATCCGTCTCGTTGGCAGACGATACGGAGACGTGTCGGGCTAGTGATCTTGGTCTCAGATGAGATTTAAAACCATGAGTAAAACTATAGGGGCTTAACTTCAAACCATTTCCCTCGAACCCATTAATCTTAGATCCAAACAACAAAATAACTTGTGTGACAATATTAAAGTCTATTAGAATAGAGTCGTGTTTGCAACCAAACACAACCCCAAAAGAGAACGTAGCCTAGAAGAAGAAGAAATACTAACAATGGTAAAGAGCAAACAGACTTGCAAGGACAAGGAAGATGAGAACCAATTGGTTTGACTGGAACCTGGCCATGGATGGGACTTGGAAGAGATGCTGATAATGTGAAGTGTTTGTTCTTATATAGCCCTGGTTGGTGAATTAATATTTTACTAAACAGGATATAAATTTTTAGGAAACTAAATAAATATTTTGATATGGTAGTAATATCATGAGATCTTACAAACATAACGACAAAATTTTGCAATCTAAAAAAATAATCGCTATTAAATCACAAAAAAATTGAAAAAAAGAATGTAGTTTTTTCAAAAAATCTTGAAGTTTTTGTAAAAGTGCTTTAATAGGAAATTTTTGAAAAAAAAAATGACAGATTATTTTTATTTTCACATTTTTGAAGTGTTGTTTTATCATTTGATATATGAAATACATATTTTTTATGGTTAAAAAATTTATTTTAAAATTTGTCTAATGTTTTCCTAACTTTATTGATATAATTGGCCAACTTTTTTCGAAACTTTCTCTTGTTAAATTATTCCGGAGTTTATTTGATAGGATTTGATTAATTCGGATAATTTTATCTCACTCTCTTGACAAAATCTTACACAGAAGTAAACAAAATAAATACTTTCATATGTTAGTAATATTACGAGATCTTACAAATAATGAAAAAATATATGGGGATTCATATTCCTTAGGGCATTGGTAAAGGCTAAGTAACAATTTGATAGGGTTCAGTTAATTCAAATAATTTTATCTCACAATCTTGACAAAATCTTGCACACAAAGAATCAAAATCTGTAAGATAAGGTTAGATTGATTTGATTGAGATTTATTAGGAATAGAGTTTATCTCTAGATATGATTTAATTTTTATAAAATCTTATTAAGATTACTGTAATCATTATCTAAGAGAATCAATTATATCTCATTAGATTTTTTATATGAACAAAATCTCCAACTCCTATTCTACAATTTCCATTTCCTTGATAGGCTTCTTTGCCCATTTTTCTTGTGATCAAACCCATTATCCATTTGTAACAAACAAAAAATAAATAAAATTGCTTCTGGGTATAATCCAAAGCTAAGCCTCTGAATCTATAGAGATCAAGCTCATCAATGGTCCATAGAGTCTCGTTTCCAATTTCAAGGCCCAATACAGGTCATTGCTAATAATCGAACTCTTGGAGTCGACATTGAGCACATTTTCCTGGTCCGTTGGATACCACATTTTAGATTAAAATCCGATAGGTTTCTGTATTTCCTAAACCAATCATGGCCCAATGGAGGCCCATTTGAGTTGAGTTATTTACTTCCCATTCTTTACATTACATTTGGATTGCATCCTTATTCTCGGGAAACATGCTACATTTAGAAAATTAAAGTGGATTTTGATGGGTAAATTTTTTTTTTTTTTATATAAACAAGAATTGGACAAATTAAAATGGTTTTTGATGACTAACTTCTTCATCAACAAACACTTGGTTGTAGGCAACTCTTCCTCGACAATTGCATTTTTAGAGGTGGTAGATTTCAACAAACTCACAATGATCTTCGATCACCATGAGTTTGAAGGAGAAATGTTAGAGTATTATATGTGAAGCATTGTAATAAGGTGTACAATGTTACACCGAATCATATCTATGGAGATTTAGATATGATTGATTAGTTAAAGATATTGTGATTATCTTATTTGTTAGAGTTTGTTATCATTTTCTATATAAATCCTATTAAGGTCATGTAATCATCATCAAAAACAAATTAATCTAACATTCTCTTAATTTCAATAGATATGATACCTTGTACCATAGTACACCGTATTACAATGTAATATAACTAATTACTCCAATACATGGTAACAAAGGTTGGATTTTGTAATTATTTGATGGATTTATTAAGAAAGTTTCGGGAAAGTTTAATGGGAAAAAAAAATGGGAATTACAAAAAGATATTTTTGGGTTTCTTACCAAAATCTATCATCTTAAACCTCCCTAAAATCCATATTTTATTCTTGAGCTTTGAATGTTGAAGAAAATAAAATTTTAAAGATAAAGGGTAAACATGTTATCATATTATTTGATTAATCTATAATCATCAATTAATTTTGTCATTTCATCTGGAGTCGTGCAGGAGTAATAAAGAAAGTGACATTGTTTCATACATTGGTGTGCATAGAACCATATATGCTTTTCATTCATATCTCGATGAAATGAATCTATGGTTCCGTACATACATCCATGCCAGCAATGTGTGAAACGATGTAAGTTTCAATGTCACTTCAGTATTCTCCTTTCATCTTATAGTATAGAATAAATTTTAGAAACTTTTAGAAAATTCTGAGAATTTTGTGACTATGAGCCTGGTTAATATAGTCTCATACAGTCAGGCTCGTGGTCTTACTAAGGCTTTCAACTGTGTTATTGTGGAGGTTTTCCTTCTGTATGGTGCACTAGAGGGCTTAGTAAGGCTTCTAGCCTAACTAAGACAGTCAGGCTAGCAGTTGCTGACTATAGCCAGTGTTCCCTACACGTGGTGGTGTTCACAAATAAGGGTGCTTAGCCATGGTTTCAAAACTCATCTTAGACGTATTGCCCAAGTCGTCTCGGTATCAGGCATGATTGAGATGGACAAGTCATTTTTTCAGACGAGATTTAAAATCCCACATTCATTTTTCTCATTTTTGAACGAGACATCTCAAATGTATCGAAAAATTCATTTGACGCGACTTGGTATCTGGCATTTACAAGACGAGACAACAAGATAGGCAAAACAATATCAAACAGGGCCATTTTCGGTGTATAGTGGGTTTGGCCCAGATCAAGAGCAATGTATCCCGGCAAAGCTTCTCGACCGGGCCCATGGGGTGGTTATATATGTATTCTTTAGACGAAAGTCATCTTAAGGTTTTTGTATTATTTGGGAGAGAGACTTTTTCGACTCTTGACCTTTGCTAAAGAACTCTCTAGAGTTGTAATACAGGAGACTATAGTGTGATTTGTATTTTGTTCTGATCCGTGACCGTAGGCACACTGTTGAACCACATAAATCCTTGTGTTTGGCCGATTGTTTATCTTCTCTTTGTTGTTTTATATTTCATAGCACTGACACATGCATCTCATGCATAGATAAGCTTCCACACATCTAGAAAAGACCATGTCTTGAATTTCTAAACATGAATGATAAGGGAGAGGGTCCTCTTTAGCACTCTTTTCGAATTGCCCTGTAGCGCACTTAGACGATTGAGAGAGTGCCACGTCACCCACAAACTTAAAACTACACTATTAAAATGTGTTTGAAAATTGGAGGTTATTTTCATTATCATGGATCATCTTAAAAAAGTCTCTTAAAAAAGTCTCTTTTTAAATTAAAATAAAAAAAATCAAAGCTGATCCGAATCATAAGTACAAGAGATATGAATTGTTATTTATTTTTATTTTTTAAATGATGTTTTGTGGGCTATAAAAGAAGTGTTACAGAGGATCTGTTCCTGACTGATAAACACAAAGGTATAGAATTTTCATTCTAAAAAATCTTATTATTTTACAAAAAAAATTTATTGACTTGATCATCGAAGTACAATTGTATAATCAAAGGAGCTGAAGTTTATTATCTGATAAATCCATCTTTAGACCAAATGCAATAAAATTGAGGATAGAAAGGATTTGACATAAAGATATTATTCAAGAAACCCAATCCAAATTTTTAGAGAGATGTGCACGTGCCCAATGCATCGTCACCCAACGCTTGGTCAGCTTCATGCGTATCTAAAATAACTATTGGGTCACATGGAAGAACCATATGAAGAGAAGGATAGAGAAGATGAATATGTACAAATAAATATATACCTTCAGTCAAAGCAAGAAGACCCATTATAAAGATAGAAAACACAAGGAATGGAAGAATGGTATTTCTAGGGTTGTCCATGATTTTAGTAAGACCAAAGTGTTCATTAGGTTTGCTTTAATAGTAAGTTTTTTTCAGTAGCTTAAATTTAAGCAAAGAAATGATGAATATATAAATAAGCTTTCAATGCTTGGGTCTATATCCGGCTTAAAGTTGTTCTAACTGGACCCAATCTTTAATGACCTAAATAATTTAGGCCCAAGCCCAGTCAAATGTTAAAGATAATGCCACTAAAATTGGGCCTAAGCTAAGTTTTCTAGAGGACAAGGGATTGCTCTTCCACTAATTGGAGAGCCCAAGACAGGGACATGGAAATGGAAGGCTACCCTAAAATTATTCAATCTAGCCCAGCCCATTAACACCCATAATAAAAATACAAATTTATATTATTCCTTAAATTATTGGAGTTATTATTTATTAAATGCAAGGATATAGTTGGACAGTGCTAAGTAGCAAAATTGTAAATATCATCATCAACTTACGCCTTATCCCAAATATTAGAATCGTAACACCGATCCTATTTCACGCTTTATATGCTATGTTATTTCATTATCAATCAGGATTTCATTTTCATATATATATGAACCCCCCCCCCCCCCAATAAATATGTGCAATTTTGTATCCCGATGAAAAACATATGATTCTTACACGTGCCGTGGGTGTATGTCAGAGGGGGGGTGTTAGTTTATCGTTATTCTTTCTTTTTTAACACTTTATTGTGACATTTTCGGCTTCTTTCATGCCCACCTAGTTTTTTTTTTAATAACTTATTTAGATTTAACACCTCTCAATCAACTTCATCTTTTTCTTTTTTGCGAAAATTATCATACAAGTAGTTTGGGACTAAGGGAACGAAAAAAAAAAAACTAGAATGGTGTACTAAGCCCAAGTTGAGTTGCTCATTGCACCTTATGTCTGAGATTAAACTGCTATACTCAAAACTCCCCGCCAAAGATTAATTTGAATCCTTTCTTGCTTAGCAATGAACGGGTTATTATATTATTTTAAATATCTTGTAAATGAAGAACTTCATTCAATTTCTAGATCTTGTTTGGAGGTGAATTTCAAGATCGTATTTATTTTTCTATCGGATTCATGCACTATTTCTTATTGGTCATAGGAGGAAAAGACACCAATGTCCGTAAAGAGAAGTATAATATGATGATGCAACCAGTGACTTTTCCATTGATATTGTGTAATATTTATACAAGTAGATCAAGTCATGGTTGGTATACAGAACCACAGTTCAAGGCTAAATATATGTGGGTAATTTCCTAATAAGCATAAATCAAGAGATTCCATTAATGTGAGGAATCTGCTTTCCTAATATTAAGCATAAATCAGGGAATTTCATTAATGTGAGAAATATGTTTTCCTAATATTAAGCACAAATCAAGGGATTCAATTTATGTCAAAAATCTGATTCGTAATAGTCCGAACCCATCTTTCCAATGCCCTTTGTGTCAAGCTACGATTCCTAATAATCTTCAATCTCTAGATTTGCATTTGATACACATGAGACAGATTTTCCACCTATATGTCATATTAGCTCGAACAAGATGTTTGTTATTGTTCAAGTGTCTTAACTTTTCCCTACTACGACATCCTTGGCTCTAAGATTCGATCTTCCATGTGCATAACAGATCAATCTAAATCTTTTAGATGTTTTTATTTAGTTCCTTGAATTTGTACTTTTCCTTCTTTTTTCTTTTATTTTTATGTGGGAACAAAATTTAAATTTAAAACTTTTTTACCTTCTCCCACAATGTTAGCTTTCCATCCATAGCCCAAGCCAACATATATTTATGGAGTCGGGGTCAGATCCACCTAGGTTGGAGGATTGAAACCCTCCTCCCACACCTCAATAAATGCCATGTAAGCCTCAATTCAAGGAATTAATACTTAAAATAAATAATGCTGAAGTGACCTCAAAATTGTACCTCATATCTCACTTTCCTAACGTGGAAGTGTATAGGAACCGTAGTATACGATTCCTACACACTTCCATATCAAAAGAGTGAGATATTGTTGGAATTTAGAGGGTTGAATTTGAAAACCCTTTAATATTCAATGGGTTTAAACTATAGGGTAAATCAATTCCAACTATTTTTTTACTTTATGCTTTATGTTTTTGACCTTTTGTTTTAACCTTTAGTTATTAGTATTGATTTTACCTTGTATAATTTTAGTCTCACATCGACTAGAAGAAAAATTAATTTGCAATTCTTAAAATAGTTGTATTTCTAATAGTTTTAAAGTTGATAGAAATAACGGACAAGTTCACGCGTACACGTGGGGATCCAAGAGGAAAACTCAAGGTTCCAATTAAGATTTGAATCCATCGGTCCATTGCAAGGGTGAATTTTGTTTTAGGACAATGCTTTGTGTTACATTTTAGGTAACATTTTTCCGTTACATTCAATTCAAAAATCAAGAATTATTTCAAACTTCTTCTCTCTTTCCATAAGAAATCAGTACACAAGAGAATAATAGATATGAGGTACACCTAAGGTCACTCCAAGTACGACTCACCTAAATATCTCTTTTTTAATCCTCCACTCTGGCTGCATACGATTTGGACTCATATTTATGATTTAGTCATGATTTTCTGGCGCCCCCTCTAACCTATGCTCCTTGACGTGGCATTGATTATAATCATAGATTTCCTCGGGATACACAATTGCATATCCCCATATATGTGCAATTATATATCTCAAGAAAAAAATCTATGATTCTAGCACAAACCACGTAAGGAAGCATATGAGGGCATATGTCAGAGGGGTGTATCAAAAAATCATTATTCTTTATGATTACGTGTTCAAATCTCATCTCTATCCTTTCCTTTCCTTTCCTTTCCTGCCATCCTCTATCCTTAAATTTATTGTCTAAAGACTTTCACAATGTTTCTTGTTCAACTCTTTCAAAGTAATTGGATGTTGAAAGGCCAGTCCTTTCTTCCACTCTGTCCAAGAGGGCACCTTAAGGCCCAAGACTTTAGTGATGAATTAAACTGTATTGTGGAAGATGATGTGAATGGACGATCCTAACACACACACACACACACACACACACACACACACACACACCCCCCCCCCCCCCCAATAACTTTAATATATATATATATATATATATGGGTAGTGTTCAAGGGCAAACTTTTTGGCAAAACATTTTTCAAAAAATAGGTTAGAGGTTTTGGAATGGGCTGATTTTTGGTGAGGATGATCTCCTCAAATGGGCTGATTTTTGGTGAGGATGATCTCTACGGTGAGGAGATTATCCTCACCAAAAATCAGCCCATTCCAAAACTTCTAACCCCATCAAAAACAGTTTACAAAAAATGGACGGTCCACGATTTTTCAGCTTGTAAACATGGGTTAGAAGTTTTGGCATGGACTGATTTTTGGTGAGGATGATCTCCTCACCGTAGAGATCATCCTCACCAAAAATCAGCCCATTCCAAAACCTCTAACTCATGTTTTGAAAAATGTTTTGCCAAAAAGTTGGCCATTGAACACCCCCCTAATATATATATATATATATAGGGTCTCGTTCAATGGCCAACAGTTTGACAAACATTTTGGCAAACACTTTTTCAAAACATGGGTTAGAGGTCTTGGAATGGGCTGATTTTTGGTGAGAATGATCTCTACAGTGAAGAGATCATCCTCACCAAAAATCAACTCATTCCAAAACTTCTAGCCCCAGTTTACAAGTTGAAAAATCGTGAACCGTCCATTTTTTGTAAACCATTTTTGATGGGGTTAGAAGTTTTGGAATGGGCTGATTTTTGGTGATGATAATCTCCTTACCGTAGAGATCATCCTCACCAAAAATCAGCCCATTCCAAGACCTCTTACCCATGTTTTGAAAAATGTGTTTGCCAAACTGTTGGGCATTGAACGCTACCCACATATATATATATGGGTAGCGTTCAAGGGCAAACTTTTTGGCAAAACATTTTTCAAAACATGGGTTAGAGGTTTTGGAATGGACTGATTTTTGGTGAGGATGATCTCTACGGTGAGTAGATCATCCTCACCAAAAATCAGCCCATTCCAAAACTTCTAACCCATGTTTACCAGTTGAAAAATCGTGGACCGTCCATTTTTTGTAAACTATTTTTGATGGTGTTAGAAGTTTTGGAATGAGCTGATTTTTGGTGAGGATGATCTCCTCACCGTAGAGATCATTCTCACCAAAAATCAGCCCATTCCAAAACTTCTAACTCTTGTTTTGAAAAATGTTTTGCCAAAAAGTTTGCTAAAAAGTTTGCCATTGAACGCCCCCCTATCTATATATATATATATATATATATGGGAATGTTCAGCAACAAACATTTTGACAAACATTTTGGCAAAACATTTTTTAAAATATGGGTTAGAGGCTTTGGAATGGGCTGATTTTTGGTGAGGAAGATCTCTACGGTGAGGAGATCATCATCACCAAAAATCAGCCCATTCTAAAACTTCTAACCCCATCAAAAATGGTTTACAAAAAATGGACGGCCCACGATTTTTCAACTTGTAAACATGGGGCTAGAAGTTTTGGAATGGGCTGATTTTTGGTGATGATGATCTCCTCACCGTAGAGATCATCCTCACCAAAAATCAGCCCATTCCAAAACCTCTAACCCATGTTTTGAAAAATGTTTTGCCAAAATGTTTGTCAAAATGTTTGTTGCTGAAAGGACCCTATATATATATATATGGGTCCCGTTCGCCACCCTTAGTTTTACCACACACTTTAACAACGCGTTTTGTCTTACATGGGTTAGAAGTTTCGGAATGAGCTGATTTTTGGTGAGGAGATCATCCTCACCAAAAATCAGCTCATTCCAAAACTTCTAACCCCATCAAAATTGATTTACAAAAAATGGACGGTCCACGATTTTTCAACGTGTAAACATGGGGCTAAACATTTCGGAATGGGCTGATTTTTGGGGAGGATGATCTTCTAATCATAGAGATCATCCTCACCAAAAATCAACTCATTCCAAAACTTCTAACCCATGTAGGACAAAAAACGTTTGTTAAAGTGTGTGGTAAAACTTAGGGTGCTGAACATTTCCCTATATGGGTCCCGTTCGCCACCCTTAGTTTTACCACACACTTGAAAATTAACGATTGTATTTGTTAGAGAATTGTATGCAAGTATATATATATATATATATATAGGGTCAGGTTCAAGGGCCATATAAGAAAACATATGTAAAAACAATGTAACATTAATAAAATTTTAAAATATGGGTTAGAAATTTCGGATTGAGCTGATTTTTTGTGAGGATGATCTCTATGATGGGAAGATCATTCGAAAAAAAAATCAGTCCAATCTGAAACTTCTAACCCCATCAAAAGTGATTTAGAATGTGGACAGTCAATTTTTATCAATAATTTGTAAATCACTTTTGATGGATTTAGAAATTTCTGATTGAGCTGATTTTTTGTGAGGATGATCTTCTCATCATAGTTACCATCCTCACAAAAAATCAATTCAATCCAAAACCTCTAACCTATATTTTGAAAAACCATTGTTTTTTCATATGTTTTTACATATGGCCCTTGAACCGCCCCCATATATATATATATATATAAAAGGTCAGGATCAAGGGACATGAAAAAACATATGTAAAAATAATATAACATTAATAAATTTTCAAAATATGGATTAGAAATTTCAGATTGAGCTTATTTTTTGTGAGGATGATCTCTCTCTATGATGGGAAGATCATCTGGGAAAAAAATCAATCCAATCTGAAACTTCTAACCCATTAAAAGTGATTTAGAATGTGGACCGTCGATTTTTTTGTCAATAATTTATAAATCACTTTTGATGGATTTAGAAGTTTCAGATTGAGCTGATTTTTTGTGAGGATAATCTTCTCATCATAGTGACCATCCTCGCAAAAAATCAACTCAATCCAAAACCTCTAACCCATATTTTGAAAAACCATTGTCTTTACATATGTCCCATCAACCGCCCCCACATAGGATTAGAGGTTTTGGATTGAGCTGATTTTTTGCGAGGATGATCACTATGATGAAAAGATCATCCTCACAAAAAATCAGTTCAATCTGAAACTTCTAAATCCATCAAAAGTGATTTACAAATTATTGGTAAAAGAATCTATGGTCCACATTCTAAATCACTTTTAATGGGGTTAGAAGTTTCATATTGGAGTGATTTTTTTTTTAAATGATCTTCCCATCATAGAGATCATCTTCACAAAAAATCAGCTTAATCCAAAACTTCTAACCCATATTTGAAAATTTATTAATGTTACATTGTTTTTACATATGTTTTTTCATATGTCCCTTGATCGGTTCCTATATATATACATGGGGACGGTTCAGCAATCCTAAAGTTTGCCAAGTTTGGTGTCAAATATTTTTCAAAATATGGGTTAGAAGCTTTAGAATGAGCTGATTTTTTGTGAGTATGATCTCTATGATGAGGAGATCATCCTCACCAAAAATCAGCCTATTCCAAAACTTCTAACCCCATCAAAAGTGATGTACAAAAATTGGACGATCCACGATTCTTCAACTTGTAAACTAGGTTAGAAGTTTCAAAATGAACTGATTTTTTGTGAGGATGATCTCTTCACCGTAGAGATCATCCTCAAAAAAAATCAGCCTATTCCAAAACTTCTAACCCCATCAAAAGTGATTTACAAAAAATGTTTGACACCAAACTTGGCAAATTTTAGGGCTGCCGAACCGCTCCCTATATAATATATAAGGAAAATCAAAATCCCTTCAAATTTACTGCGAATCGAATTCTAGCATACTTGAGATTAAAAATCATATGGACCACATTCAACGAATTGAGATTGAAAATCATCTTAATTTTGCCGTAATCACTTGAAATTTTGTCCTTTGGATCTGTTCGAAGTATTAATTTTCACAATAACAAATTAATTATTACACCTTTAGATTGTTGGAAAATAATAAGTAGTTTTGGTCTCTATATTTGAAATGAACAATTACTAATTAACAAAATGGTAGTTAACCTATGTCTATAGAGTTGGAGTCGAGGCTCATGAAAAAAAAAGAAAAAATGAAATCCAACTATCAAGATAAAGTCTCTCTCTCAAGAATAAAATCATTTAAAATTCTAATTGACATAACCGAATGATTAAAATATATATATATATATATATATCCCAATGAGAAATCATTTCCCCCACCCATAGTCACAAAATTCTCTGAATTAGTGGTTAACCGATTAATTCAAAGACTCGACAAATTAATCGACAATCCCTCAAATAATCATAGAATATGATATTATTTATATCTCTCACCACCAAAATTTTAGTTTTTTCAACATTCAAACATCAAAGAAAGATAGGATTTAAAAAGTGGTTAAAGATAATAGGTTTTAGTAAGAAATTCAACAAAATATTTTGTATATAATCTCTGAAATTTTCTCAATTTTCTTATAATTTTTCTTTTCGAATTAATCAAATTGAACCCTCACTGAATAATTGTTGAATCCAATCTTTGTTACTATGCCTTCACATTGGATTAAGTGATGATCATAGAAATACAATGATTTTGAGTAAAAAAGAATTATTTTAAATTTTGTTAGACAAACTGAATGATTAGTTATAATGTGAAAATGGGATCAATGTGAAAATGGGTTCAAGGCGCTTTGACCTTAAGTCACGAGATCAACTCTTCACATGCCTTTTTTTTACCAATTAGCTAAGTCGGTGCTTTCAAGTACAAATTAATTGTCAACAAAAGAAGATATTAAAATGTCAAATCAACATTAAACTCACACACACACACTTAGAAGTAAAAGGTGGCCTTTTTAAGTTCAATCCACAGTTTATCACACTCCTATATTAATAGAAAATTCCATCTCCAATGGAAATCCTCGTAAGTTATTCTTTCTTGGTAGTGGCTATGTGGTATGTGGTTAAGGAGACATCACAATCGATTAGCTTTTGGAAAAAATGAAAATTATCATTTCACTTGGGTCATCCATAATGTGAGCAAAACTGCTTGTGAGTAACACGTGATTTTTTTGAGAGAAAAAGTTTCTTCCACTCACAATAGCCGACAAGTGGAGTTATATATATAAATATATAGATAATAATACAAGAAAGTGGATTGCAGCTGGACTTATTAAGTCCACCTAGATGGAAAATTGTGGGTTAAGAGTCACCTATTAATAAACTTTAATTATAAATTTTTTCTTCATAAATCTTATGATTCTATTCTAACGATCAACTTCGTAAAAAATTTGATAACGTGATTAAATATTTTTGAGTGAAAATTAACGATTGTATTTGTTAGAGAATTGTATGCAAGTGTATTATGATACATTAGATAAATTGTATCATTGCAAAGATATCTCATTACAAAAAGAAAGTAGTGATGGAGAATAATATATATATATATATATAGTAATATTAATTAGGATATTCTATATTATGAAGTATTATTAAATTCAAGGGGTGGAGTTAGGATTTTCTTGTTAGTAGGGGCAAATTATGATTAGTTGTATAGTTGAAGAACTTGACGATGAATGATTTTAAGGAGAAATTCAGAGGTTTTTTTATTAAAAATTGAAGAAAATGATATTTAGGTCATTTCCAATTAGTATATGAGAAGGTCGAACAAAAGGCAATGTCATCAACAAAAAATTGAGGAAGGGGGGGGGGGGGGGTATGGGGGCAAATGGGGAGAGAGGTGAGGGAGTGGGGATAAACTATGATTAATTGTATAGTTGAAGAATTTGAAGATGAATGGTTTTAGGGATAAATTAAGAGGTTTTTAGTTAGAAGTTGAAGAAAATGATATTTAGGTCATTTCCAATTAGTATATGAGAAGGCCTGGTCAAGAGGCAATATCATAAACAAAAAATTGAGGGGGGGAAGGGGGTGATTGGAGGGAGGTGAGGGTGTAGGGGCAAATAAGGGAGAGAGGTGAGGGAGTGGAGACAAATGGGGCATGTAATTAGTTGAAAATATGAGAGTGCCTCAAAGTTCTGTGGAAGCAATTACCCTCACCAGCTCCTGAGTAGCTCCGCCCCTGATTAAATAAGAATATTTGTATTATTAGGTTAGTTTTCATATCTTGGTTGATGTAATCTTTATAATTTAGGGTTCATATATGTCCATCCAAAAAAATTCAATAAAATTAATTCTTCTGTAGTATCTTATTTGGATCTTATTGTATGATTCATGTTGAAAATTATAATACATGATTCTTTCAAGACTTAATCATGCATGTGTGGATGTTTGGTTGTGGTGTTTCTACTTCATCTAATTGTAATTACCTAATTGCGTCGTGGTTTGCTCATCACTTGGGATGAACCCACCATTTTTGAACTTTGGATCCCGATTTTCATCATATTTTGACAATATCAAAGATTGTACAGAGAAAAAATTCAAAACTTCACTTTTTTTATTGTAGGATGATGGATGTGGATTTTCTTGAGGTAAAATCGGAAATAAAATTCTTGCACTTAAGACAATTTTCTCATTCTTACATAGATTTGATTTTGAAGATGGTGACCACGATGATGTTTACAACGTGACAGAACTTTAAGACATAATTCTCCTTGCTCCTACTCTGAGTGCGAAGTGTTTAAATAAGAGAGTTATGGGCCATTGAATTTAAAGTGATCATAATTTACTTCCAAAAGACATAAATTTTTCTTTATTTTTGATTTTATTTTTAAAAAAATTAGGGTTTATGATGCAATAGAATCATGTATTGACGAAGGATGATGATGCCTAACAAGTCACTATTAGGGGTGTCAATGGATTGGAATGTTACTCAATCATTTCTACTAGTCTGATCCATGAACTAGTACAAAACGAGCCACGAACCTATCAAATTTTGGTCAGGTTTGATGAACCAAAACATTGGGTTCAACGAACCAAAGCATGAAATAGGATTTGGATCTGATCAATTTTAGTTCTAAACCGATTTTCATCAAATAGGATTTGGATCGATAATATTAAAATTTGATAAAACTCGATAAATTCGGACTATCTCATCCGTCCCACGTCGAATTAAATCTTATCAGATTGGTCCCAAATAGAAATTATATAGACCTAATCCATTAACAACCTTGGCCACTACATACACTGGGATCATGGAACCCACAACATTTGGGGGATTTACCTCTTGTCAAGTAGGTGGAGATTCCTTGTTTGCTTGCACTAATCGCGAAAAATATAAATTCTTGGAAAAATTACTTAAAGAACATGGTGGAGGGATTTTTTTCTAAATAGTCCCTAAGTTTTGGGCTGTCTCTTAATAATTCATTTAGTAAAATTTTCTTTTTTTAATAGTCCTTGGACTTTATCTCCTACATTTCTCACGATTGAATGCCTAAACCCTTCGAACTCATCATTTTCATAAAAAAAATGATTTTTTGACATTTACAATTGACTTTTGGAGATTTCATTCCTTTGGAAAGGATTTAAGAAAGAAGAAAAAGTCATTTTCAAAAGATTTTTTTTTCAAATATTTTAAAGATGTATGTAAAAAACAACCTTTTTATTTTAATTTTTAAATAAAAATTAACCAAGAATGGTTCTTTTAGTATGAAATTATCTAAACAAGTCATTATCACAAGTTTTAAGTTGATCTTTTTCTATGTGTATTAATCGGAAAAACTCGAAAATCAAAATAAAAAATAGGTGGGTTTTACCAATGTCGAGTTTAATATTTTATTTATTGTCGAGTTTGGCAATGAAAAAATAGTGGTGAGTTCGACAATAAAAGTTGTAAAATAGATAATAGATAAAAAGTGGTGACGTCGACAATAAATAAAAGGCGGTGAGTTTCCTAATAATGAGCGACCATAAAGAAATAAAAAACTTACTAAATGTCCTATCAAGCTACTGTCCAAAACTTGGGGAGTATCTAGAAATAAATCCCTCAACCAAGGTCTTTTAAATAATTTTTCTTAAATAGTACATATACAGAGAGAGGGTCCATTTGTTGACCACCAAACGTACTATTTTTATTATTCTATTCTACATCGTATGTCATATTTATTTGTCCATCCAAAAATATATGGTTAATTTATACATACCACTCCAAATTTTTGTAAACATTTGATAATACCCATTTTCGAACTTATTAGCGATATTTCCCACATTGACGAATACAAAATGTCTTAAATGCCTTCTTCTGATAAGGTCCGATTTTTTAAGATGAACTTTTGGAAAGAAAAATTACGGAACCAAAGATAAGGTCAAATTGGTCCAAATTTTTTTTCCAGGAGTTTAGAGAACAAGTTTTTTTTTTTTTTTATTAAAAAAAAAATTATTGAAATAACATCAAAATTGACATCGTTTCGCACATTACTGACCTGGATGTATGTACAAAATCATATATACTTCCCATGAAAATACGAGTGAAAAGCATTTATGATAACGTCGATGTCAATTTCAATGTCACTCTTGAACGACTCAAAACAGGAAATTTATCGTTATACATTACAGACAGAGAATACGTGGTAACAGGAGGATGAGAAGAATAGGAAACAATGCTCATTTATTTATTTTTTAATTTTTAATTGAGGTGATTTGACAGATGCTTTGGGGGATATGATTGTCTTTTTAATTTTTAATTTAAGTGGGACAGTTGAGGATTGAAATCCTTGATGGTAATCTCCGTTTTTTAAATTATTGAATTATTCTAATTAATTTATGCATTTTAAGTTTAAAAACACGTGCACAGGCGCGCCCCCACACACTTTTTTTTAATGAATTTTTATACGGCAAATATCCCTTTTATCTTTAAAAAATTAATTATATGACGCTAAATATTTACTTAAAATTTGATCTTAATTTTTAAAAAAATTAGGGTATGTTTGATTGCATAGAAAGTCACTTTCCATGAAATTTGAAATCCATGAAAAATTAGTTGTGAAAAATAAGTAGGGTTGGAAAATCAAATTTCATTGTTTGATTTCACTTTGATAAAATCATAAAAAAATATGAGAAAAAAGAAGAAGAAGAGAAAGAGAAAGAAGATGAGAGGAGGAGGAGAGGAAGAAGAAGATGACAAGGAAGAGGGAGGGGGGAGGATGTGGCGATGAAGGTGGCGGTGGCGACGGTGACGGCGACAACGACGGCGGTTGCGACAATGACGATGGTAGTGGCGATGACGGTGACAGCGGTGACGAAGGTAAGTGAGGAAGATAGGGGGGGAACGCACTGGTGGTGGTGGGGGAGGAGGTGAGGGATGGAGAAGAAGAAAAAGAAGAATAGAGAGAGAGAGAAGGTGATTGGAGACGGAGTCGACGACGACGACGATGGTGACGACGACGGCGAGATTAATGTAATGGTGGTGGTGGTGGTGATAGGGAAGAATTGAGGATGAAAAATATGGGTGGATTTCATTTTCCCACCCATATAGGTGGGAAAGTGCAATCCATGATTTAATGGACTTTTTGAATGGGGTGAAAAATGAATTTCCATGTCCATGTGCAATCAAACACTTGAAAAATGTCATTTTCCATGGAAATTGATTTTTCACCCTATTTTCCATGTGCAGTCAAACATACCTTTAATGATTTATTCTTAATTTTGATCTTTTTTTTATAAATCACTTGAAGAATAACCTCTATACCCTCACATTCACCATTATCATTAACATCACAAATTTCATCATCCCATCACTATTAACATCACTATCACATTATCGAATTTTTTATTTTTGAATTTTTAAAATGAGATGGATAATACACGTATGCCGCATATTTTTCATTTACCGAATTTTTCACATATCAAATTTTGTTCGTATTCTGGATTGCTAACAATGATTGAGATATGGACACCGATAACAAAGTCTTTTGATTATAATCTGAAAATGAGGGCATTTAGTTCATTTTATTTAGTCTCTCTGAACAGACCAAAGTCCAGGGATACTTCATCAAGTATCTCAGAAGTTCGTGAACATATATATAAGTGGTGGGAGTAGTAACGGGTAACAAACAAATTTACTAAATCAAAATTCAATAGTGTAGGATAACAATTAAATATAAATTTCACGTCAGCTGTGGGTCCTACCACCAATAGCTTATATTTATACACAGAGTGCATCTGTGACTATCACACGTCCACCTCATTTGGTCAAATACGTGTCCCTCAAAAAGAAGAAATCGGAATAACTTCTAATGCCACACCAACTTTTACATACTACCACGTTTAAGAGACGTTAATTTAATTGAAGGGCCTAACGGCGAAACACCAACTTCAATCTCAAACGAATCGTAACGGAGAAAAAACTCCACAACTAAAAGCCTCGCTGCCAACACCACAAAATCCTTCCCTGCACACTGTTTATTATCCACCGTTGGATTCTCCGTCTCTGGTCCGTTAGACCACAACACGTGTTTCAACAGTTTCTCTCCTTCTCCCATAAACCGATCCGCTACAAACTCTTCTCCTCTATCAAATATCTTTGAATCTCTAGTCGCGAATGGCTGAAACCCAAACAACAACTCTCCTTCTTTGACTTCAAACGCTGAATCATGACTTTCGATCACCAGATCTCTCTTTGCTCTACCGTACTGTAACGGAACTGGTGGTTCGATCCGAAACGATTCGTAAACAACAGACTTCATTAACGGCATTTGTTCCATAGCAGCCATCGTTACTTTCCCACCGTTAGATTTAACGGCAGATCTGATCTCTTCAGCTAACCTTCTATGCAAGGTTACACCAGATCGTCCAATCCATTTAAGCATATTTGGGAACAAAAGCTTCATTCCACCGAAGGAATTAAAACAAGTGGTGAAAATCAGATTATGGCAAGCTTCGTCTCTCTTGATCCCTAACTTCTCTCCTTCATCAAGAACCCAACTAGCAGATTTGTAGAAGAAATCGTAGAGTTTCTGATAATCAGATTTAACGATAACTGATGGGAGACGAAAAGTATGGATGAGGAGATCTTCTAGAAGCCAAGGTAACCCTAGAGTAAGAATCGGACTCAACTGAACCAAAACCCATTTACTCACCAGTTTCGGTCCATCTGAACCGAGTTTCGTATCAGCCGGGTTCGAACCGTAAAGAGATCGAGCCAGAAAGTTAAAGCTGGCTTGATCGTTCGCTTTGACAAAATCGGCTCTCCCCTTCGCAGCCAACTCGCTCTCTAGATTCTCGAACAAATCTGTAAAACTGTTTTGGAACTCTGGTATGATTTTATCGCGACGAGATTTGAGTAGAAAGAAAACGAGTTGTTTGAGTTTGGCGTGACTGGGTTCAGACGGGTCAAGATATGAGAGGACTCGGTAACCTCCCGTTAACTCGGTTGACGGCATGTAGGTTCCTGTGAAGAGATCTTTCTTCTCAACCTTTGAGGTATCGAAGAGGACTGGAAAGCTTTTTCCGTCAAGAAGGACTACGACGTTAGGGTTTGTAGCGATGAAGGAAGCTGGTGGCATGTTGGCTCGAAATACGGTTGAGTCGTATTTTTGGATTCGAGACTTGAAGTATTCGTTTCTTCCTTTGAAGTAGAAGTAATCGAGTCTATCTTTTAAAGGTGAAACAAAGGGGATACCATAGTCACCTGGAATCTTTCGAATCGGGAGTTTAATTGGAGCCGTTGATGGAGTTACTGATGGTTTCTCTGATACAGATGCAGAGATCGGACGGATAGAAGAGCGACGCGTGTATGATTTCGGTTTCATATGTAGGTTGTGTTGCAGGGAAGGAAAAGCGAAGGAAGAAGAAGCCATTTTTCCTGTTTTACCCTTGGACTGCAATTACAGCGAAGGGGTATTTGAGGAAGAAATGGTGATCTGATGAAGGAGGAGGAAGAGAAATGGTTTCTGTTTATGATTCAATGTGACATGGGGTGGTGGAAGTCATTATATAATCAGAAAAGTGGTTCGTTCCACGTGTGTGGTGGTTTCCACGTGGCATGTGTAATAGGCACGTGTGATGCACATGGAAGTGTGGATTAGATTTTACAGTCAAATTAAAACAAAACTTGAGCATGAAAAATATCGAATATCCATTAGATTCAACGGTCAAATAAAAATAAAAGTATAAACATGAAGGTTGACTTTCGTCAAATGGTGTAGTTTCGGACTCCGTCCATTTCCTCAATATCAATATCTTCCGTGTTATGGACGGTAGGTGAGAACAGAAGCACTGACTGTAGTTAGTGGGACCCATGAAGTTTTGATTTTCATTTGAAGAGCTTTTTTTTCTCCTTTTGTCGGGATCGAGAATAAGGCGGTGTTTGTTTGCGCTATTTTTCAGTGTTTATTGCTGAAAAAAATTAAATTTAGCACTTTTGTTAAAATAGCGCGTTTGTTTACTCGTGCTTATTGCTGAAAATAAGTGAAAAAAATTCAGCACTATTTTGATGCTGAAAAAAAGTGCTGAAGCGGTAAGCACTTCGCTTTTTTCAACACGGACAAGTATGCCCTTATTCTTAAAAGGATATTACCTCTTATATCCCATGAATAAGTATATAAACACCCCACAAATTAATAAACCCACACCATAGCTAAATTATTTTATCTTATATGGGTTAAAAGTTTTGGAATGAGTTGATTTTTGGTGATGATGATCTCTACAATGAGGAGATCATCCTCACAAAAAATCAGCACATCTTGAAACTTCTAACCCTATCAAAACAAGTTCAAGAACCGTAAATTGTCCATTTTTTTTTTTTTGAAAACTATTTTTAATGAGTTAGAAGTTTCAAAATAGATTGATTTTTGGTGAGGATGATCTCTAGACCATATAGATTATCCTCACAAAAAATTTGCTCATTCCAAAAACTTTAACCCATATAAAACAAAATAAAAAATGGCTATAGTGTGGGTTGCCCTTATTAATTCATAGGGTGCTTTTATAATTACATATCCTTCATTTCCATTGAAAATTATTCATCCAAAATTAAGTTCTTTTA
Source organism: Akebia trifoliata (assembly GCF_017979445.1). Classification (NCBI taxonomy): domain Eukaryota; kingdom Viridiplantae; phylum Streptophyta; class Magnoliopsida; order Ranunculales; family Lardizabalaceae; genus Akebia; species Akebia trifoliata. The sequence goes on along the minus strand of NC_141378.1, from coordinate 44,517,849 downwards.
AAGTTGATTTCAAATTTTGGTGACTTGTTTGACATTATTATTTTTAATTTGAAATTTGTGGGTTTTTATAAATAGAAATTATTATTTATAAATTGAAGATTTGAGTATTATTTATTATTTAAAAATAAATTGTATTTTAATTTTATAAGAAATAATATATTTTATTGTGTTTGATAATAAATAAGCATTTGAAACATGTAAACAATGTATAATATGATTGTAAGGGTAACAAAGACAATTTATCAATTTCAGTAATGTGTAACAAATATGATTCAGCATCTAAACAAACAACTTTTTCAGCACTTAAATTCAGCGCTTATAAGTTTCAACGCTTAATGCTATTCAGCACTTATTTTTTTCAGTTTAACAAACAGCACCTAAGAAAATTTGCTTAAACAATTTTTTGGTATTTGAAGTTTACCCAAAAAAATAGGGTGATTTAAACATGGCCCCATGGTTTTCAAACTGATGACATATGCCTCCGTTGACCTCTTCTTAGTAGATTAATAAAAAGACTTAAATGCCCTGATCTTCAATTTTTACTAAAAAAATCTCGATTTTCTTCTTAAAAGTAGTAATCTTCAATCACTTTTGGGTAAAAAAATTAACTCACATTTGTGGGCTTATGATTCTATCTACTTCACCCTTCAAACCCCAAGGGAAGATAATTGTTGAAATGTAAAATAATGGCATTTGGCTAGGTAGAAAATGATGAATTAGAGATACGATTGAATAGATTGAAGTTATTTTAGAGGTGAATCCAAGTTACCTCTATCAACTCAGTCCTGATGGATCGCTCCTAGTCATGTTCGCTTGTGAGCACTAGTGTATGGTACTTGCCTAAACTCCTCTGACAATTAAGTTAGGTCTTACAATAGGAGAAGAAGAAGAAGGAAACTCTTTACTGTGCTCCCCCCTAATTGGAAAGAGAAGAACCCTTTCTATTCCGTTCTATATTCTATTTAAAAGATAGTCCGCGCATTTGGGTTCTTTATTCTGCTCTTTCTAGTTCGGGATCAGACTATAGGAGATTCCATGATCTACGTAATCTTAACTGAAGTTGAATCATTCCTTTCTTGATTTCCTGAATCTTGGGATTTTCCCTCGATCTTCGTAGATCAAACCTGTCAAGTCTATCATGTTCTTCTTCCTTTACTATTAGAAAAACCTAATCTAATTGAGTTTGACTGGGTTGCATGGATGATCTAGATACCACCTATTTAGAGTCCTATTTGACCCCTACTCTCATTTGGATCTAGACACCTCTACCCAAATCTGTTAAACCTTTTACCCTCTATAGGTACTATACATAGAGGTTGGGGATGATAAAAAATTCTCTTCTCATCTCAATGATTTTGAGCTTTGAGTTAATTAATTAATTTAAGAGAGCTTTTATTGTCGCACCAACTTTTTCTAACACCACTCCAAGGTGTGTGCTAACTCCTAGTGATTTTAGTAAAAGTGGGTGTGGCAATATAATCTCTTTAATTTAAATTGTCTTGTAAATAAAAACAATCACACAAAATAAATCAAATAGCCATGATTCATCATATTTTACGTGGAAAATACTTCCAAGAAAAAATCATGGGACCTCGTCTAGAACAATGAACTATAGTAAAATTTTGAGTTTACATTTTTCCATGTTCAAAATTGATTGATTACACTCAATGCCTTGATTCCACGTGCCGTTTGTAACTCTACAATCCGAATCCATGAATCACAACTTTACTAACAAACAATCCGAAATCCATGGATCACAACAACACTTGTTTCAATTAGCAAACTCCAACAAATCTTCGATTTATGGTTATATGATCTTGTGGAGGTATTTTTGAACCTTCACTCCTCGAGATAAATAATACCTTTAAATGGGTAGCTAGATTTTGGTCTTCAAGCTTCTTCTTTTGATTATTGTTAATATGGATGACTTCAACTCCTTGAACAGTTGAAGGTAGAAAGTAGAGGCCTCAGTGTGTTGCATGCGAAAGATCCTCCAAAGATTAAATCAATGATAATAGAGGTAGGAAAAAATGAAGATGAAAGTTTTAGAGACGCTGATGAATAATGAATGTATAAAGAGAATTTTTCTTCTAACTCTTTTTCTCAAAATGATTTTTCCAATCTTCTCTCAATTTTTAGAGGGAATGTTATAGTCCAAACTCGGGAACAGGTGTCATCACCTAATTGGTCCAGGTGTCATGCTAACTAGGGATGAATAGAGGTTATTTGATCCTTTCTTGAGATTTGTGTTTATGTATTATTAATATTGATATTTAAGTTTGATTGATATTGTCTCAGCACAATTAATATTGAATTGGTATGATTCACTGTTTGGAGGTAGGTAAGTCAAAGAATGTCATAACCATTTCAAGTTTTGTTGACGCATGGAAAAAACAAGAACTCTTATCTCATTAAAATATATCTTATTATAATTACACTTTTTTGTCTGAGTCCTTAAATCAACCGATCCGTGAGAGTTTTTCAAGCTAATATTACTTTCATACCTACGCTCAGTTTGTATTTCAAATTATACTAGCTATTTTGTCATAAGGATGTACTTTCTCGGTTTTTACCACCATGTCTACTAGATCTCTTGGACTAGGTTGAGATGGCATTTTCCCTAAGATCATTTATTATTTTATTCAAGTCTTACACAGACCTCGGTAAATACTACCTTTATTAGTAAATGATGATTCTACAATATTTGCAGTTACTAGCACAATATTTTGCCTTATGATTGTTTTTTCAAAAAGACACGTGCCATTAACTAAGGGTGTGGCAATACTATCTCAATTACACATGAATAGAGAAAGAAAATTTTGGACTTTAGAGGGTTGTTAGGGTATGAAAAGTCCTATTTATAGGTTAAAATTTGGAGTTTTAAAATATTGTACTGTATATCGATTGATCGGAATTAACCTTGTTTTGATTGATCAGATAACAATGTTGACTGATTAGTTTTAACTCCAATTTGATCGATTAGATAATGATAGTCAATCACTCTAAATTGTATTAAAGGTGAATTTAAAAAAATATATATTCAAATACTCTATTTCCCATAATTAAAGTTATTTCTGGTCTCTAAGTCACTCACCATCCTAAAATAGAAATTAATGATTTGCGGGATCTCGTACAATACGTTTGAACCTTTGACTTTATCTTCAAAATTTTAGGTGACTAATCAATGACTAAAAAATTTTGAAAATAGAATACGTTAATAAATATAATTCTAACATTTTAATTTTTCTTCAAATAATATACGATTTTTGGGAAAGTAGAAAAGGATGAAGTTTTGAACAGACAAATCTAAGGCGTTTTTTGGTGAAAAGGATATTGCTTGGTTTAGACTGACAAAGTGTAGTTCAGGCATGGTAGATTGAAAAAAGATACCATACAAATTAAAGAGATAGAATATGACTAGTTTTAAGAAACAAAATTCAATAATATTTTATTACAACTTGAAGATGAGTGCAATTAGGTATTTTTCATTAATTCATTAAGAATATCGAGGATAAACGAAACATGTCGTTAGTTTCAGAACACACACAGCGGAATGGTGGATGTCTAAACCACACACACACGTACGCACATATATATATATATATTATATATATATATATATATATATATATATATATATATATATATATATATATATAGGTCAGGTTCAAGGGACATATGAGAAAATATATGTAAAAACAATGTAACATTAATAAATTTTTAAAATATGGGTTAGAAATTTCGGATTGAGCTGATTTTTTGTGAGGATGATCTCTATGATGGGAAGATCATCCAAAAAAAAAAAAAATCAGTCCAATCTGAAACTTCTAACCCCATCAAAAGTGATTTAGAATGTGGACCATCAATTTTTTACCAATAATTTGTAAACCATTTTTGATGGACTTACAAGTTTTAGATTGAGCTGATTTTTTGTGATGATGATATTCTCATTATAGAGAACATCCTCACAAAAAATCAGCTCAATCCAAAACCTCTAACCCATATTTTAAATAACCATTATTTTTATGGTTAAAAGATCCTCCTCACCAAAAATCAGCCTATTCCAAAACTTCTAACCCATATACGACAAAACACGTAGGGTAAAATGTAGGGTAAAGCATAGGCTGTTGAATGGGACCCATGTATATATATATATCAAAATCTATGATAATGATTTTTTGTAAACTACTTTTTGACTGGGTTAGAAGTTTCAAAATGGGCTGGGTTTTTAGTGAGGATGATCTCTATGGTGAGGAGATCATCTTCAACAAAAATAGTTTATTCTGAAACTTTTAACCCTGATTTACAAATTGAAGAATTGTGGATCGATAATTTTTTTATAAATCACTTTTAATGAGGTTAAAATTTTTAGAATGAGTTGATTTCTTGTAAGGATAATCTCTATGGTGAGGAGATCATCCTTACCAAAAAGCAGTCCACTCCGAAACTTCTAACTCATATAAGACAAAAATTATTGTCATAGATTTTGTTACAATTATTGTCCCTAAAAAAATGTTCTTGTCAAAAATACCCCAAAATTTTGGAATTTTTTTTAAGGAACCATCTCCATAGAAGAAATACTTATGAAGAGAGTTCCTTCAAATTTTGAACCTGATTGCTCGCTTCAAAGTCGTACTCAAAATTTTGAAGTGGGTGGTTGGCTTCGAAGTTTATTCCTGCTATTTCCATGGTGTATTTAATGCACCTTAATGTGTTCCTTATGGGAATGACACACATTAACAAAATCCTATTAATAATAACACTTTCCTGACTAACATAATGAGGAAAAAAAGGCCTTAGTAAACCTCATCCACCATAAATTATAATAAATAAATAAAAGATCTTGAGATGTATAAAATAAGACTTTGAGATTTATTATGAATCTCAATGATTTTATTTTTTTTACAAATTTCAAGGTCTTTTTGACTTTGGATGAGGCTTAGTAATCCCTTTTTCCTCACTATGTTATTAGTAAGACTAGTCGGACTCTAATAATAATATTAATAATAAATGATTTGGAAGTGAACGTGGCCAAGGTTTAAAACGCCAATGGACTATGGAACAATGAGGTTTTTGTTATATTATTAAACTCATTTATTAATATTTAAGGTTTAGAACTCCACGTGATAATTGAAAGTTTTTTTATATTTTTCTTTATGGGACAAATGATCAAGAGAAGTTTAATTCAAAAAGCATGTGCATGTACCGATTAGGAGTCTTTGAGTACATGACCCGAACTCCTAAAGATTAAAAAAAAAAAAAAAAAAAAAAAAGAAAAAAAAAAAAAGAAAGATAGATACGAAGATTCATGTGGAATTGTCGTGTACATAATAATTTATAGGATAATGACAGATTAAAATAAAATGATTGCAAAACATCATTTTTTATCTTTCCCAAAAATGTTTGATTTTTTACTTTTTAAATGATAAAATAATACGTCGTCTTTTAATGACTTCAAAGATAACAATTGTTAACCTTGTTTTCGACTTAAAAATTCCCTCTCCTTCAACCATCAAATCTTGAGAATAAGATAGGGTATCAAGGAGAGGTTAAAACCTATGAATGTAATTTTTGAGATCAAAGCTTGGTTAGTGAAGAATGGGAACGAAGTCAGGAATTTTTTTGTAGTGGGCGCAAACTGTAGTTGCCTGATAAGGTTCAAGGTATTGAAGATGAGTGATTTTGAGGAGAAAATTGATGGTTTTTGTTTGTTAGAGATTTTAGAAAATGACATTTAGGTCATTTCTTATTAGTTTATTAGAGAAAACCTAAGTCAAAGGGTAATGTCATTAGTAGGACTAAGAGAACCTATCAAATATTAACTAAATAGAAATATAGATGCTTGATTCTTCATTATGAATGTCACTTCTACGAAGATTTAGAGTCACCACTATTCATTTCGTCAGAAGGGGTGAATGGTCACCCGATGTACATTTTTAGGAAAATCCTCTCAAACAAGCCATGCAAAGATGTCTCCCAAGTTTCTTCAAATCATCTATCTCGGATGGTCTTTTTTAGGTACAATAGGTCATAACTTAACTAAATTGCTTGCAAAACCCACAAATACATTATTGTGCCCAATCCTAAATTGGGCCCATCTTGGGTCAAGGTAATGGGTATTTTTTCAGTCCAAAATCCAATCCAGTAAGATCTAGATCTCAAGCCCAATACCCAATTCATTTCCCCACCGCGATACCATGAGTGAACCCAAAGCCAATCTTCATGTTATGTCCCACAAGAGGCCACTTTTGGTTCAAGCCTAATTAACTGAGATCATTTTGACTAGTCTATTTATTTGAACCTTTGACTCTTTTATGATCAAGCTCACCTAGCCCATTCTCTTTTAAATCCTACAAAGGCCTTTGCTAATGATCGAGCCCATGGTAGTACCAACATTGTCCCTCTTAATTGGTCCATTGTTGATCATTTTATTAATTCTCGGATTAAAATTCGCTAGGTTTCGGTCTAGCCTAAATCGATAATGACCAAAGTTAGGCCCATCTGAGTTGAGCGTGTCAACAAACAAATGGTGATCTTCAAAATTCACGATGGACAATTTCAACTATTTATCAACAATTTAATTATTGAAACAACGGTTTACATTTGTCATGGTCAAAATCTTGCATTAACAAGCTCAAAATTCCCAGTCCCATGCACACACAAGGCTAGAAAGTAAGGATTTGCACCCCTGACATGCATGCTGTACGTGCGCACACACATTAAGATTTCAGTTCAGTGGATCTAAATTATAATTGGATCCTTGTGTTTACCCCCCCCTCCCCCCCCCCCCCCTTCTCTCTCTCTCTCTCTTCCCCCAAAATCTTCAATCCCGTGTAGAAACACATGGCTAGAAAGCAAGGATTTGTACCCCCGCCAATTTGTATTTTAAAATGCCTAAAATGGTTAAGATTACAACAAAAATGACCTAAAAACCTTTATCTTCAACCATAACCTATGATTTTTCTTTCCTAAACTATAGTCATCATCACATCAAGTTTTACATACTTTGAGCCTCATGAACAAGATATAATTTTTTTAAAGCAGTTAAACACAATGGAATTTTAAGTAGAGAAATCAAGGATTCTTTGCAAGGGATTAAAGCAAGTTTAAAAACAAGGAAGAACTTGTGGGATTTAAAAGAGAATGGGCAAGGTAAGCTTGAAGAACTTGATTATGAGGTTGAATAAATTAGAAAAAATATATAAATTTATAGTAATTGAAGAACTTGAAGATGTTAGATTTTTTAAAGAAAAATCTAAGATCTTTGGAGGTCAAAGATGAGGATGTTTAAGTCAATTTTCATTGATTAACATAACAGAGAAGATTAGGTATCTAATATTCACCAAACCATAGAGAGGGAAGGTCATAGGGAAAGATGAGAGACGAGTCATGACTTATGAGAAAGGGGTAGACTTCACACGTTATCTATATATATTAGATTTTCTTCTTTACTATTACTAGAAGGTGGCTTGTGCAAATGCACACGCATCTGAAAGACTTATTTGTAATTTAAAATATTAATTCAAGAATGACTTTGAAGATTCTATAGTAAAGACTTTTTTTTTTATTTTGAAAGGTAACCAATGCGATTTTTGGGATGATTGCAATTTTCTTGATTTTTGACCAAATTAACCCTCATTACATCAAGCTTAATCGTTAAGGTGGGGGCTAATCTATTTGAAGGGTTTATTTATAATTTAAAAATTAATTAAAGCATGATTTTGAAGATTACCTAATTATTTTTATAATTTTAAAAATTAACCAACGTGATAAATTTTTTAGATTTCTGACTAAAATGACCATGATTCTATTAAGTGTTAAGATCAGGGTATTTTTGAAATCTAAAATTTGATTTCAAGTCAGTTCTAATCCACCTTCTCTCATTATAATAGTAAAAAAGATAATGAAAAAGGGTGAAGTAGACGTTGTTAGACATCAAAATTTGAGTGGCCATTAATGCCTTCATATTGAAGTGGAGCTACGTAGGGACAAGTGGGGACTATAGTCCCACTTAACTTTTTAAAAATAATAAATACTGATTTACCTCCTCATGGTTTGATCATTGATGAATGTCAAATATACCCCTGTGTTTTTCAATCTGACAAACATGTTATAGCCCCACTCAAGTTATTGACGAAAAGAGGCCACCCGCGTTTTTCAAATTGGCATACACGTTACAGCCCAAAGCCACTCGTGCTGGACTAATGTTGAGTGACATCAACATTGACATTGTTTCACACATTGCTGATGTGGATGTCTACAAATCATATCCACGTCTGTATTGTGTGAAATAATGTCATTTTTAATGTCACTTTAATATTTTTCAAAAATAAAGACGCATTTAAACCCCCTCCCAATGTTTTGATCAATATTAGATATACACCCCTATATTTTTCAGACTGACGACATATATCCCTTGTGTTTTGGCCGGCTGAACTTCATTTTAAAAAAGGTTCAATTTAGTTCACTAAATATTAATGGATATTAAAGAGATCATATGATATCAAAATGACAACACGAATCCTAGGCCTTGATCTTCTCAGACTTGTATCATATTTAAAATTCTCCTAATTTTTCTTAAAAATTATAAAAGTTCCAAATTAGAGACTAGCTGATTAAATTGGTAAATGAACAAAATAATCGATGATTTGTCGATTAGTCATTTGAATATGATAATAATTTTGCCCTTTACCCTCAAAATTTCATTTTCTTTTGAGGAAGGTTGAAAATGTTGAGTTTTGTTAAGAAAACCAAAAACATTATTTCTATATTTTTCGAAAAAATTTCATTTTTAAATATAAAAATTTCAAACTTATCTGAATGAATTGAATCAACCCCTACCAAATAATTTCCGAATTTGTGCTTTGTTACTAAGATTCATGGGAAATGATTTATAGACCCTTTGCCTTCAACCACTATCCAAATTTTAAAAAAATTTATATAAATGGCAATTTAACTCCCCCCATTATTTGGATTGATATTTGAATTCCTTGCCAAAATCCATACTATTGATCGACCATTGTCACCACTTAGCACTAGGGGTGCAGTTTGATCCGGTTCAAATCAAGAACCAAACCAAACCGATAGCTTTGGAGTGGTTTAGTTTGGTTTGGAACAAGTTGTGGTTTGATTCCAGGTTACGAATTATTAAGAATTATTTTAGAAGTTAGGACATACATTAATGATCTTTTATAAATAAACAAATAACTTTTTATTAATAGATTTGTGATTTATTGTATGAAATTTATTGTTTGTTTTTTCATTAAAAAATTACTTACAATTTATAGAATATTGGTAATTTGTAGAATTGAACCGAATCAAATAGACTTTTAATTTGGTTTGGGTTGGTTTGGTTTAAATGGAATTTGGTTTGGTTCTGATTCTTATTTAATAGAACCCGCCTATATCGGTTCGACTCCAATTTGGCCTCAAACCAAACATAGTTGCACTCCTACTTATACTCTATTCGGAAACACCTTTGCACGGCTAAAATCACGCCAAAGTTGTTCTGGATTTGGAACTTGAGTGTTTGGGTTCGATAAGAAGTCTTTTTATATTCCGTTTCATTCGGAAAATCATCCGACTCTCTCAACTACCAATACTTCAACGAGCCTCCGCAATATCACACGGTTCAAAAAAATAAAATAGAAAAACTTAGCGTTATCCCTCTCTCTCTTACAATAAAGAACCTCTCTTTCCATTCTCATCTCTGTCAGGTAGGCAACCGTTCCTCTGTTTTTTTTTTCTTTCAATATTCAAAACCTTAAATTTCCAATCGACAATTGCTCTCCAATCTCTATCCTCTAACTATCACTTTTGATCATAATGGAAATAAGAAAAAACTAAAGAAAGATAAATTCTTTAAGTAGGAAAAAAAATCTAGGATTTTGTTTTGAAATTGAATTGTAAAGTATGAAGAAATTGGGGACAAACCTGAAATTTTGGGAGAGATTGAGGTTCTCTTGAGAGGAAGATAAATCTTTAAGTGGAGATGGTAAGGGTTTGTACACTTTGCAGTGAAGAATTTGTGGTAGTGGTGACGGAGATCAACATGGTGGAGGACTGGTTTTTGGTGCCTTTTTGTTTTAGAAAATTTGAGGTTGGAGGAGGAGATTGGACTCTAATGTATGCCTCAACCACAAAAACCGATTGGGTTATAAAGAGAGTAAAAAGAGAGTTATTATTGCCACACTAAATTTTGCTAACGCTATACCAACTATAGCAATTCTTTGGTGATTTATATATGGATTGGTGTGCAATAGAAGCTCGCTATTTTTAAAAACGAACACTTTCATATTCTTTAATTTTTATTGAAAAATTTTAGTGTCCAACAAACCATTGAGATGTAAAGATATTCCCAAGAAATCTAAGTGTGTTCATTTATGTTTTTAGTATTTTGTTGTCGTGTGCCTCTTTAGGGCACACGTTAACAAGACTTGTGTTTTTATTATCTCAATTTATTTTGTTTTAGGTTTACGATTGAACCTTTTTTTTTAATTGTAAAAAACTATTGAAAATATTGAATGAGTGCTATAACATTTTATTCTTGTTCAAATTGTAATTAGAGGCAAACCTTAGTAATAAATAAAGAAAATAGGTAAATGGTTTTACATAAGTAACGTTGGGGTACCAATAGAAACTTTCATTTTTTTTCCTTAGATTTTTTGTTTTAGGTTTAAGATTTTATATGAATTTTTTTTTTAATTGTAAAAAAAATTTTTTTTTTTTTGATAAATAGTATTGTATTTCTGAAAAAAACCAAGTCGGACGAGATGACCAACTTGGAAGGGCATTACAAAACAGCACTAATTACGAATGGAACCGCAAACCCCATCCCACTTGTACAAAAAATCCTCAAAAAACAGACCCCTAAACTCCTTATACACTTTGGACCAACAAAAGATAAGCCAAGATAGACATGATCATGCTTGGACATTCATTATGTTTCCCCTCGAATATACGCCTATTCCTTTCCAACCACCCCCCCCAACAAATTGCAAACGGTGTAATAGTCCAAAGCAACCACTTTGTGCCGCCAAACGAATAGCCAATTGATGACCACCAATGAAGATATCTTTAACTGATTCCGGTAAGCATGTTAAGACCCCATATAATTTAAAAAAATGAGCCAAATGCCATGCGAGAACTTGCAATGGATTAGGAGGTGATCCGATGATTCTCCATTTTCCATACAAAGTACACAACAACTCGTTCCGCACCAACCACGCCGCATCAACAAATCCGTCGTTTGTATCCTTCTAGAGCCGTCGTCCACGTGAAGAAAGCAACTTTGCTTGGCACCTTTGGACCCCAAATAGAGACATAAGGAAAAAAGCGAATCCCCATTATTGCACAAGGATTGGTAGAAAGCGCGTACCGAAAATCTTCCGTCCTTGCTTGCCGTCCATATTCTCTCTCTTTCTTCCCATACGAAACACGATACTTGAAGCCTCACCAACTAATCTACCAACTTCTTGGATTTCCGTGTCATCAATGTCCCTACGAAATCCAAGGTCCCATGCCCATTCTCCACCCATAAATCGCCGGACGGATTGATTGGTTGCCCTTCTTTGAGGATATGCAATACAAAGTTGGGAATACCTCCATTAGAGGCCGATTGCCACACCATGTGTCTTCCCAAAATTTTACTCGGTTGCCTTGACCCACTCTGAATTTTATTCTCATTTTGAATAGTGGGATGATCTTCATGATACCCTTCCACAACCCGCATCCATATGGTTGTCTTGTTGATCCGCTTTCCCACCCTGTCTTGTTCACTTAAACTTACTCTCTATAACTTGTCTCCATAAGCTATTTTCATCGTTCCCAAATCTCCACAACCACTTGCCCCTCAAGGCCACGTTCATCTCCCCAAGTCTCCTAATGCCGAGGCCTCCATGTTTCTTATTTGAACAAATTTGTTTCCAACTCACAAGATGGTGTTTTCTATTCCCAACTCTGTCATGCCATAGAAAGTCGCGAAACAACTTGTCTAACCTTAGTTCTACACTTCGAGGCATTGAGAGAAGAGAAAGAAAATATATTGGAATGCTGGAAAGAATACTTTTAATCAAAGTCAGCTTACCTCCCTTCGAAAGATAATTCGCTTGCCACCCTGCTAGTTTCCTTTCTATTCTTTCCACTATCGGGTCCCAAATCGCCACCCTCCTATAGGGGGCCCCCAGAGGCATCCCCAAGTAGGACGAAGGAAGACTACCCACTTGCCAACCCAACGATGCTGCCAGAAGGATTGTGCATCTAGCCAAGCCGATCGGAAACACCTTACTTTTTCTTGTGTTAACTGGAATGCCAGACATCGCTTCGAAACAACACAGCAATCCGCCTAGCCTCCTTGTCTGATCAATGGAGTCATCTAAGAAAACTAATGTATCATCAACAAATTGGAGGTGTGAAATGGTAACCGTGCCTGCCCCTGCTGAGAACCCTGAAAACGATCCACTTGCTACCCCTCTTTCCATCATCTTACCAAAAGCTTCAGCCACTATGATAAATAAGAAAGGTGTGATAAAGGGTCTCCTTGCCTGAGACCTCTCGTACTCTTAAAGAATCCGTGAGGCGTTCCGTTCACCAAGATCGAGTAGGAGGGGGAAGTCACGCATGCCATAATCCACGATATCCATATCCTACCAAAACCCATATTCCCCAGTATATATTCCAAAAATTGCCAATTGACACGATCGTAGGCCTTCTCAAAGTCCACCTTACACACCACACCCGCTTTACCTGATTTCAGTCTAGAATCTATGCACTCGTTTGCAATTAGAACCCCATCTAGGATCTGTCTCCCTTTGATAAAAGCACTCTGATTACACCCTATTAGTCCTTGAATGACCCCTTTCAATCTTTTAGCGAGGATGCTCGTGATGATTTTGTAACTAGTGTTCACCAAGCTGATGGGCCTCAGGTCTTTAATATCTTCAGTTCCAACCACCTTTGGGATCAGAGCGATGAAGGTACAATTGGAATCACAATCCAGCACACCCTCTTTAAAGAACTCATCAATAAGAGCAATGAAATCACACTTAATGGTCTCCCAACAAGTTTTGTAGAGCTCCACAGGAAAACCATCGGGTCCCGGTGCTTTATCGCTCTTCATGCTTGAGATAACATCCCAAATCTCGTCTTCTTCCACAGGTCTCTCCAACCAATCTCCTTGAGCCTCAGATATCCTGTCAAACTGTAGTAGATCAGGTTTTGGTCTGTTATCAACTCCATCGGTATACAGTTCCGAGTAGAAATCTACAATCCCCTTTGCTACCGCCTCTTCCCCTTCCAACCATTCCCCATTAACACAAACCTCGTGATATGGTTGTTTCTGTCTCGGGCATTGGCCATGCGATGAAAAAATTTCGTGTTGCCATCTCCTTCTTTAAGCCATCTAATTCTGGATTTCTACTTCCAACTAATCTCTTCCATAAGTGCCAATCGCTGATACTTCTCGCGAAGGTTTACTCTCATTGTCCTGTCGTTTATCGAAATCGAATTCATCTCCTCCCTGCGATCCAGATCTTCAATACTCAAAAGAATGTCCTTACTCTGCGCATCCACTCTACCAAAGGATTCTTTGTTCCATTCTTTTAATGCCATCTTTAACGCCTTCAACTTCTTTCTGAACACCTCCCCTGCTGTTCCTGCAAACGAGAAACTCCTCCACCAATTGGTTATCAGCTCCTTGAATTTGTGATGTTTCAGCCACATCAATTCAAAACGGAACGGGATGGGCCCCTACTGAGAGGCCCTGCTACCAACTGAATAGGGCAATGGTCAGACACTGGGTTTGGAATAGCCGTTTGAGAAATCTGACAAAAGATCGAAGTCCAATCATCTGACACTAAGAACCTGTCTAGTCTGTTGAGGGTGGGCTCAGCTTGATGATTGGACCAAGTATAACTTCTGCCTTGAAGTGGAATGTCCATTAAATTATTACGGTTCACGAAATCCCCAAATCTCCTCATCTTGGTTGTTATCCTCGATCCTCCTTGCTTCTCACAAGCAAATCTAATGACGTTAAAGTCTCCTCCCAGACACCACGGACGGTTCCAGTAATTGCCCACGTCATCTAGCTCCTCCCAGAACTGCACCCGTTCCCAATCTCTCGTAGGCCCGTACACTCCCGAGAACACCCAACTGTCTAACTTCCCTACACACCGGCACAAAATGGATACAGAAAAAGCTCCCACTAGAGAATCCTCCACCTCGATCAATCTCTTATCCCATAACACCCCCCCTGCTGTCCCATTTGATGCAAGGTGCTTCCAACCCACGTTACGCCCTCCCCAAATGTTTTGCACTACCGCCCTATCCACATGGTCCAGTTTAGTTTCTTGAAGTGTTACAATGTGTGGTTTGTGAGCTTTTAATATTGCCTTGACCGAAGCCCTTTTGGCCATATTGTTTAAACCACGCACATTCCAAGAAATAGATCTAAACGACATTAACAACCTTGAGTTTTCTCCCGCTCCTTAAGACTAGGGATGGTCCAGCCTTGACCAAAGCCCCTGACTTGTGTAGTTCCTTGACTTCTTTAACCAACCCAACTTTTAATTTCTTCACTTTATTATCATCAACAATTTCCACTCCTTTCCCTTTACTCAGGCATCCTTGCTGTCCTACCTGTTCTTGATCGATCTCTGTCCTAAGAACTAATTCCACCTCATCCCGGATAGAAGCTTGTTCCTCGTCCGTCGGATCCTCCTCTCTGATCACTGAATCATAGCATTCACTGATCTCATTCATTTTCCTGAGTGCTAATTCAAACAGAATACCAGCTCCTTCTGCTTGACCTTCTTTAGATAACCCAGCATTCCAACTGATCTCACTCATATTGCGAATAATCCAGTCAGCTAGAACTTCCACTATCTGATTTTTCGGTATATTCCTTCCCCAACCCCTCGAATTCTCTCCTACATCTACCATAGCTAAAGGGGGGTATTCGTTTCAGCTTCCAGTTGAAGTACACCTTCTGTAGCAATGTTAGAGTGTTCTCTTCCAAAAAACAGCGCCCCACTGTCACGTCCATCACTCTGAATATCCAGGCCTTCGACCAACTGTAGTAGTTGTAAAAATCCTCCCTGTGCCAAGGCAGGTTGCTCTCCCCACTTTTGCCCATTTGTCGGCTCTTGTTGTAGCACATCATATCCCTCTGACTGATTACATACCGTGGCCTCCTCTTGGCCCAGAATCATTTCTCCCCCACTAATTGGCAATGTCTCTGCAATTCCTTCTTGTCGAGCCACCTTTTCTAGATCACCAACCCCACCAACTTCTGACTTCATCATGTCCTGAATGAGTTCTCTTTCTAGAAATACAAGGTTGAAAGGTTCCTTCCCAACCGACTTATTGGCGTTACTGCTTATTGTATGTCTCTCTGTTGTGAGAACACTACTATCTCCTGTAACCAAAATTTCACCTGGACTAGCTATATGGGATAACTCAAAAATGGGTTGAGAACATACCTTTGAATGTGTTAGTCCAACTGAAGTGGGTATTTGATCCAGCACTCCTAAGGGCCCAAGATCCCTTGTAACCAATATTCCATCTGGGCTAGTAATATGGGCCATCTCAAAAATGGGCTGAGAGTGTGTTAGTTCAACTGAAGTGAGCATTTGGTCCATTACACCTACGGGCCCAAGATCCCCTCTTGTAATAGTTGGTTCTGTTTGTATGGACAGCAGATTTGACTCACTATTGGGCCTTGAGTTGCCAATTTGACATGATGGGCCGCCTGCTCTAGAGGACTGCCCATAATCAACATGTGTTCCAAATGTTGCTGGGCTGTCAGGCCCAAATAAACGGTCCGTCACACCTAAGTGCTGATCACACTTACTTTTGCCTAATGCTGATGTGCCGCTTGAGTCAAGTCTATGCCCCTCCACGCGCTCGGGTTGAGCGTTGAGTCCGTTCAACAATGGGCTAACAGCCCCAATAGTTCTGTCTGTCACTCGCTCGGCCTGGACGTTGAATCCGTTCAACAATGGGCTAACAGGCCCATTTGTTCTATCCGTCACACAAAAAGCCTGACCGCTAATCACATTATCTTGTTCCAATTCTAAGAATTGCCAGCCCAGCTGACTCGGCTCATTCATTACTTCTTTCATGATTGTGACCCCTGTTGTCTCTACCAACTCAGTACAGAGGACATTAGAATAAGTGCTCTTGCTTGTCCCACACTCAAGTGCAGCCGTTTTCCCTTTCCTAGGATCTGACAAGGCTGTGTTTGAACCATCTAATTTGCTCATTGCTACAGTGATACTAGTTGAAGGTGCATTAAAAACTGCTGACACCTTTTGACCTGCTATACCCACACCAACCTTGTTACTGCCACACATCGTCTTCTCAATTCCGTTCTCCCTCTCCTCTGATAGTTTTATTCCCACTGTCAAACCTATATCCCTTGCTGGAATTTTAATCCACCTAGGCATATCAAAGGCCTTCCTCCTTACCTTGATGCTGGCCACTGTAAGATCTGTCAAGGAACGAGTACACTCCTTAACCTCCAAGAGGCCACCTAGCATATCACCGATGAGAGTAAAAGACTTCGAATCCCACCTGTGAAACGGAAGCCCGACGATATCTATCCATGTACCAGACTGAGTCCAACTCTCTGCTATGCTATTGCAATTGGCATACCACGGTCTCAAGCTAATCACAGCATCATGTACCTTAATTTGTTTTAGATTCTTAAAAACATCGAAGTCTCTTCTCGTATGGCACACAAATATTCTCCTGCTACTCCCGCACGGTCTTAGACAATGTTTTTAGGATTAGGGGTTATGGAGTTAACCACTCTCTCTACCTCTTCCCAACAAACCGATTTTTCCTTATATCACAAATAATCGCCCACCTCCATACGCCAAAACTCTCTGTTGAGCCAATCTCGTTTGTGAGGGTTGGTTGTTTCTGAAAAGCATTCGTTCTCTTACTAGGCAAGGATCTGCCATCAACCTTACCCTTCCAAGTATCTGCATCAGCTGCTCCCCCTCTACTTAAGGCCTCACCAAGATTGTCCCATCCTAGACCGTTATCTCCTTCAGGGATCAAAAGGGAAGGGTACCAACCTTGCCCCGAAAATTCTGATATTTTTAGGAAGCGCCTGTATTCATTCGCATGCCCTCGTGCCATCTTACAGTGCCCCATGACCGTCGATTTCTTCCAAAATAATTTGTCTGTTTTCCAGCTCTTGGCCTCCTCCAAAGTTTGTATCAACCACAGTCTTTCCTTTTCAAATAGCACGAGCTCCGACCCTCCCTTGTCTCTTCTCTCCACTACCCTGATTGCTTGATTGTTCTTCACCCAACATCTCTGAATCTCGAATACCTTCTGATCGACTTGGGTTATAGTGGCCCTCCCCACCAAGGAGTAGACTGTGCCTCTTACCATTCTTCCTCACCACTAATTCATGTTCATCAGCATATACTCAGATACATATTGCAAGTCGGAATCGTAAAAAACTATTAAAATTGTTTGAATGAGTATTATAATATTTTATTATTGATTTTGTAATTTGAGGCAAACCTTAGTAATAAATAAAGAAAATATGTGAATGGTTGAGAATAAGTACAAGTTGAAGTGCCATTAGAAACTCTCTCATTTTTTTTTCTTTTGCTTAGATTCTTTTATTTTTATATGAACATTTTTTTAATAGTAAAAAACTAGTAAAATTATTTGAATGAGTGTTATAATATTTTATTATGTTGATATTGTAATTTGAGGCAAACCTTAGTAATAAATAAAGAAAATAGGTGAATGGTTGAGAATAAATACAAGTTAAGGTGCCATTAGAAACTCTCTCATTTTTTTTTTCTTTTCTTTTGTTTAGATTCTTTTATTTTTTATATGAACATTTTTTTAATAGTAAAAAACTAGTAAAATTATTTGAATGAGTGTTATAATATTTTATTATGTTGGCATTGTAATTTGAGGCAAACCTTAGTAATAAATAAAGAAAATATGTGAATGGTTGAGAATAAGTACAAGTTGAGGTGCCATTAGAAACTCTCTCATTTTTTGTTTTCTTTTCTTTTGCTTAGATTCTTTTATTTTTAAATGACTATTTTTTTAATAGTAAAACACTAGTAAAATTATTTGAATGAGTGTTACAATATTTTATTATGTTGGCATTGTAATTTGAGACAAACCTTAGTAATAAATAAAGAAAATAAGTGAATGGTTGAGAATAAGTAAAAGTTGAGGTGCCAATAGAAATTCTCTCATATTTATTTTTTTTACTTAGATTCTTTTATTTTTTATATGAACATTTTTTTAATAGTAAAAAACTAGTAAAATTATTTGAATGAGTGTTATAATATTTTGTTATGTTGAGTTAGAGTAGTTTTTTAATTAGAATACTTAGTGACATGTTTGCAAGTAAGTTGAACAAGAACTTAGTCAAGTTGATGCATAAACAAATTTGTATGTTGATTAATTTATTATTTTCTTTTTTTTTTTAATTTTTTTTAATTTAAAATTTGTTTTTGTAGTTTTTATCAAGATCATGACTAGTCAACCATCAGTAAAGGCATATTGAGATTTAACAATACATAAAATTTAGGTGCAATGTTATGTTGAAGTAGTTCAAAAGTATGATAAAGGAGGAAGGGGTCTAACTTCGAAAGGACATGATTATTTTATAACTATCTTTGAAGAAAAGTTAAAAAAATCTTACAACAAAGTTCAATACAAGCATCGTTGGGATTATGTAAATGATAGATGGAAAGCGTGGAAGAATCTCAAGATAAAATCTGGATAAGGATGAGATGTAAATACAGGAACCTTTGAAGTAACTGATGAACAATGGAAGTCATATGTTTTAGTAATTTTTTTTTCATATGATAATTGAAGTTAAATGCGTTAGTTTTTTTTTTTCTGATTACATTTTATATCTTTTATTAGTTAAATAAATATTCTAATCAATTTCGATATAAGGCACTAGAGTACGAAGATGAACTAGACAAAATATTTTGTGGGACCGTTACAACTGGAAAACATTGTATGACCCCAAACGAGACGTCTTCTTCAATTTTGTAAGATAATCGTGTTTCTCTTGATAATTTGAATGTAGATATTGATGATGTGAATGATGGGTCAACACCAAATACTTCAATTTATCCAGTTGAAAAATCTGTTGAAGAGATACCTAAAAGATGTCATAAGAGATCGAGTGAGTTTGACCTCTCTTCTACCACAAGTGTGAATGTAAAAAAAATGCAAAAATGGACGATGTTGAAGTCCATAGAATGTTTTGTATGATGACTGATAGTATAGAAGCAGATTTAAAAAAATTAAGAAATGACGCAGAACGTAAAGAAAGACACTTCTATTATCTCATGCATCAACCTGTTAAGTACTTTCCATAACATTGATCGATGTGGACTAGTATGGGTGTTTTTAATTGACAAATTATTCAAAAAATCTTCTGACAAAGAGATTTTTGTAGGCTTGATGGATATTGATCACATATCTGTATCATAATGGATTAAAATGAAGTTTGAAGAGGCTCATGGGATCTTGTGATAGATAATATTTTAAGGATAGGATAGATTTATAATTACAAATTCTATTAAATGTTATAATAGAATAGTGATATTATTTATTATTTTTTTATTATCATAGTTGTTAGAAGACATTATTTTAGTTTATTAAAATTTTAAATTCATTTTTTACTTAATAATTTTACGTTATGACTGGTAAAAATGTTTGTGTTTAACTTTTTTATTTTCATTTAAACTCTATATGATTTGATGATTATGAATTATTATATGTTTATAATAATGTGATTTACATATATACAATAATAAATGGATGATATCACAAAGAATAAATTTTTTATTTTATTTTATTGTGGCATTACTACCATATAAAGAATCGACGCATGAAGCAACCATGTCGAACTTCACTACTTTCTGGTAATTCATATGTCAGAGAAATACTTGATTCAAACAATCCAGTGCCTTGTTACGACAATTTTCGTATGGATAAGTATGTCTTTAATAGATTATATTATTTTAGGAGAGATAAATGATTACTTCAAGACAGTAGAGCGATGTGAGTTCAAAAACAAATTGTAATTTTTTTATATACAATTGGACATAATGTTAGGAATATAAATAATCAGGATAGATTTCAACATCATAGTGAAACGATAAACCGATATTTTTATCATGTGTTGCAAGCATTATATAATTTTGCCCATGACTTAATAAAAGCATCTGACTTGAGCGTTACACCACCAAAAATATTAGCAGATCGACGATATTTTCCATTGTTTAAGGTAATTAATTATGTAATATTTGAATTCATATAATCAATAACATAATAATTATTTAATGTTTACTTTTAAATGAAACAAGATTGCGTAGGTGTAGACACCCCATTTTTGCATCTGCCTAATTCGACAATTCGTCATCCGGTTACCATGAATTCCTAACAAAGAACTCGAAGGCTTATGAGTACTGTCCCTGATTCCTTCAGTTTCCACTTTTTTCATCCCCCCTACTCGTTACGACTCGACCTAGAAATTCACGTACGCTTAGGATCGTTACACTTTACACCCGATTTAGTAAGCACGTACGCTTAGGTTCACTACACAGTTCGATAACCTAGAGACCTCGCTACGCTAGGAAAATATGACTTTGAAACTTAGAAATAATCACGTTGAAACTGAAAGAAACCTCGCGTTAAAATTTGTAAAAATCCACAAAAATCGATAAAATGATAAAAATACCCTTCATGAATTTCGAACCTCCGAAAGACCTCGAAAGTGCCTCCATTGCACTCAGAACATGATTTCGAGTCTAACGAGACCCAAATCAACGAAAACAGAAAAATTTAGGAAAAGTCATAAAAATGACCGAAATGCCCCTCGACTTCCAAATTCAACTTAGAGATGTCGATCCTTAGGAAAATATAATAAAAACTTAAAGTTTAATCCAAAGTTAAACAATTAAAATCTAATTCAAAATATAAAAAAATTAAAACTTGAAATTAAACAATTAAAATCTGATTCGAAATTAAACAATTAAAATCTAATTCAAAATTAAACAATTAAAATTTAAAATTAAACAATTAAAATATAAAATTAAACAGTTAAAATCTAATTCAAAATTAAATAATTAACATATAAAATTAAACAGTTAAAATCTAATTCAAAATTAAAAAATTTTAAATCTAATTCAAGATTAAACAATTAAAATTCAATTCAACGTTTAACAATTCAAAATTAACAATTAAAATCTAATATAATTAAAAACCAAACAATTAAAATTAGAAATTAAATCCAAATCGAAATCAAAATAAAATCGACGAACAAATTAAAATCGAAATCAAATTCCCACCGACCAAAAATTCAAATCAATCGACAAAACTAATAAATCAAATGGGCGATTAAAACTCAAATTAAAATTCGAAAATCAAATTTAAAACTAATAAAAATCGAAATCAAAATTAAACCAATAAAATTTAAAACAAATTTTTTAAACAACCAAAATCAACCACTCAAAACGTAAGCATCAAAGAATTAACAAAAGTACGAGTAGCGTGGGATCGTCCCACCATCATTCTCCTAAAAGGGAATACGTGTTAAATAAAGAAAAAAGGAGAAGGAAAATAATAAAAACTTAGAAAGAAATAAAAAAATGAAAAATAGAAAATTCGTTTCTATTTAAGAGAAGAGGTCCTCTTCTCTTCTTGCTCTCCAAGAGGACGGCTTCTTCTTCCTTCACGACTTCTTCTCCAATGGGCTCACAGCTTTTTCTCTCTCCTTGTTCATATTCCCTTATTCTCTTCTCCAACGGTTCTACTGCACTTCATCCCTTCCACTCACCTTCATCATCTCCACCGTTGCAACAACACTTCCAGCCCTCTTCATCACGCCCTCTATACTTCTCCAACCTCTCTCTGTGCTGCACATCTACTTCATCTCCCTCCTTGAGTTTTGGGACGACCCACACGACAGAATAAGTGAAGAACGATAGGAGATCAAACAGAAGAATAAGAGAAGAAGAAGAAGAATAGAAGGAAGAGGACGTACCAGTGCATACCTACTGCCCCAGCAACAGCCCTAAATACCTCCTCTCCTCTTCGATTTTCTGCCATTAAAACCACCCACATACCTCCGTTTTTTCTCCACCATTGAAACCAGCATAAAAAAATCACTGCTTAGCCTCCCATTAATATGGTTTCAATTTCCTTTTAACGTCCTCTTGCTGCCCTCTCCATCATCTCCATAAACCTGCAATAGCTTTCAACCCTAACTCCTCTCTCTCACGTTCAACACAGCCCCTATAACATTTCACATCTTTTTGTTAACTCACTGCAACGCCCCCTTCTCTATCTCTATCTCCTAACAGTCCCCTTGCTGCCCAATGTCCCTTTCAGCCTCCTTTCCTCCTTACCTAGCTGCTGCATCAGGGACGTTCTGCCCATCTTGACCATCGTTTTTGGCACACTCATCTCTCTCGGCCTGCAACGTTTCCAACGCTCTTGCTGCATTCACAGCACTGTAGCACAACTATTCAAAGTGCTGTAACACAGCCCCTTGGCTACCCAATCTTTTCACGCCATTACTACAACGCTTCTGTCACTGTCTTTGTCCCTCGCACCCCCGCAACAGCGAACACTCACAAGCTTTGAGTCCTCCCTGAAGGAATCAACTCGTCATCTTTCTCTATTAGGTAAGTTTATTTTTGTTCATTTTTATTTTCATTCTTGTTTTTTTTTTTTTATGGCATAATTCATGTATGATAATAGGATTAGAAAAGCATTTTTAGGCTTCTTTATCTTCTTATTTGTTTGCATTTTAATAGGGTTAGGAGAATTTTTTTATTTTTTTTTATGTTTCTATTTATTTTTTTTGCATATTGATAAGGTTGGTAGAATATTTTTTTTATGCCTTTGTTTTATATGTTTTTCGTGTTTTACATGTTTGTTTCACGTGGGTGTCTTTTTCTATTTTTGCATATTGATAGGATAGGATAATTTTCTTAGGCATTTTTCTGGGTTTTATTTGTTTTTGCATATTGATAGGATTAAGGCGATATTATAATATTTTATTTTTTGAATGTTAGTATTAGGAGATTGTTTATGTTAGAGTGCTATGATCATCATGCCCGAGTTTGATTTGTATGACTCATGATGATATGCAATTTTCTTGTAATGGGGACAGAAAATATATTTTTGGGATGAGTTGGTGGTGAGTCTAGAATTATTCCATGTGATTAATGTACCCTTTGACTTAATAAACATGCATGTTGTTGAATGATAATTGTCTTGGAAGGATCGAAAATCATGAATGCATGCCCGTTTGATTATGTTGAGAATTGGTTGGATGTGGGTTTTTCTTACAAATTTGGAAATCTTATGCAGTGATATGTGTCAATCTCCAATTTGGTAAATGTGATAATCTGAATTCTTTGTATTTGTCAATTTCCAATTTGGTGATTTTTGGTAAATTCATAATCCTCTAATTTGGGAATTTCAAATTTAGAAACCTACATTTTTGGAATGTTTTATTTTAGAAAATGTATCTTTTTAAAAATTTTAATTTGGGAATTCAGCATATATCTCTTGAATTCTGATTTAGGAAATTTTATGTTCTTAATTTGGAAACATTATAAGTCTCAATCTGACAGGTTTCTATTTGCAAATTTTCTATTCAGAATATTCTCATGATTTTCTATTTTGGACAGTTTAAGGAATACTTACAGGTGGAGTTTCTTAATTGATGTTAGATCATGGAGCTAATCAGGGCTTTTTCAAACCCTTCCATATTTTATGGAATCCAAAGAAGGATCATGTGATAATTAGAATAATTTTTAGTCATAGGATTTGGTTGGAAAATCCCACATGAATTGATGATGATGATTGGACTGTGACCTTGACTGTAGTCTTTGTATGTTGACCATATGATGTTTTTGGATTGTAGTAGAGACTGATCGTATTGATCGGGCGGGTTCGGTGCCTAACACCTTCCGAAACCCGTAATCTGACCCCTTACACATCTCTTTGATTCGTGGATCGACCCATTATCCATTTGGAATTATTTATGGTTCCTAGACCTAAACTAGGTAGCGACTCCCTTCTTTTAAAGTCCCCCATTTAATAAATCGGACCCCTATCCACTATTTAGTGAAAACGGATCGAGGCGATTTCAGTAGGTGTAATTGACGAGACTCATATACCTGCAGTTATACTATTTGACAAACAAATACCATTTCGATCAGGAAGAAAAATCGAATGTACACAAAATATCTTGGTTATTTGTTCATTTGATATGTAGTTCACTTTTATTTTGACTGAATAAGAAGGTTCAGCACATGATTGGCGAGTCTTTCAATTTACGCTTAGCGATCCGAATTTGAATTTCCCACGTTCTCCTTATTGGTAATGAAACATTATTTTATTTTCTTAGATTCTTTTGATATTTTTTATATCCGTTAAGGTAATTTAAATTACTGAAAAAAATATCTTAATTGTCTTAGGAAAATATTACATAGTTGATGCAGGTTGCCAAAAATGTTATTGAGCGTTGTTTCAGTGTATTGAAGAAACGATTCCCAATTTTGAAACGGATGGCTTCATACTCTTTTGTGACTCAGATACGTATTGTATGTGTGTGCATGACCTTACATACTTTTATTCGACAACAATTAGTTACTGATAGTTGGTTTACACAATATGAGAATGAAAATGTTGACATTGATAGAGGAAGCGCATCTAATACGACACCAAATGAAGTTGATGATGAATTGATTGTTGATATGAATATTGTACGAGATAAGATTGCTCAACAAATTTATAATGCCATATATACATTATGTAAAATTTTATTTAATTATTTATTTGATAGACATTAAATATGTTAAGTACATAAAAAATGAAATTGAATTTTTATTTTTATTTTTTAATATTAAATCTTATGTTTATACTTATTGTTAACATATTATTACTTATATCAGATAAATAATATATTTTTTTATAATATCTTTAATTTCATCCAGCAATTTTTATACAGTAGATTACCAAACAGTTCAACATCTTAACAACACAATTAGACAGCATGTTACTAAATAATATACTCAATTCAGCAAGTTGCTTCAGCAACAACAACAGTAACTTTCTCTTAGCTTCAACAACTTAATTTAGCATCAGTAATTTTACATACAACTTTTCCAAACAGAACTTTAGCACCCATTGACCAAAAATCCTGACTCCACCCCTTCCCCCACATGAGGTCTTGGGCATTAGGCCTATTTAGTGACCGGATCGGACTAAGTTCGTTTCATCCTTAAGGCCAAGTTCTAACTTGGGAACTAAGCCTGCAGGGCTGCCCCGCCAAACTCAATAACTTAACGGTTAGCCCAACTTGTAACACATACAAGCCGCGCAAACTTGGACCTATCGTTTTGTTATTGGGCTCGACCATCATACGGTCTGAACTAGGATTTTTGAGACCCAGATAGGCCGGCCCATTCATAGTCCTGCTTAGTAATATTTGCATCATTGATTTGCATATACGCCACTTCGCAGAATCATAGACATAGAATTATCGAATTTTCACGAAAAGAAAACAAAATTTAAAACTTCAAAAAAAAAAAAAACTGAAAAATCGACGATATTACTGTAAATTTTTTCCAACCTATTATCGAACTGATCCCCGGCGAATAATTGCCGAATCCGAATTTTATTACTACTATGTCGTTATACAATTACAGTAACATTAGCGAAATTAAATAAAAACCAACACAAATTATAAATTACAGAATAAAACCCTCAACTTCAAATAATAATAGAAAAGGACACATAATTAAGATTTCTGACCTTCAGGACCAAGAATCCCATTTACGACTGAAGTAGCAACCAAAATCCCCACAAACTCCGCTCCAGCCACCACTGCAGCTTGAGCTAATTCACCAAAACCCACTGCCGTTTCAATCTCTGTTTCCGCCGTTACAATTTCTCTTTCCGCTGTTTCAATTCCTTTCTCCGCCGTTTCAATCCCTTTCTCCGCCGTTTGGATTCCTTCCTTCAGAAGCTCTTCTGCTTCCTCCTCAACCTTTTCAAGCTTCTTTCTCAGTCCGAAAAGTGGGATGTCTTGAGCCCTCGCTGTCAATTCTACAGCCGTTAAAGCAGTTGACGCCGTTAGCATAAATAACGATTGTCTCCGGTTAGGGATAATGGAGGGTTGAGGTTTTGACGGACGTGTAGAAGCCTGAGCCGTGCAAGAAATACGGCGCGCCGGATTAAAACGTGGGGGAGAGAGAATCTGAAGCAGAGTTGAGGCTGTGGAAGCCATGGCTCCTTTCGTTGGTCGAGGCTGATCCAGAATTCTAGGTAGTGGTGTGGGTTTATACATATGTGGGAGTAAAATTACGAATCTATCCTTATTATTTTGAATGACGACTTTACCCCCATTAAAGATAGGAAAATACTACCCTCGGACGAATGTTGAAGGATGATACGACTGAGATTGGAGGAATCAGAAGCTGAGTCGATTCGATTGAATTTCGAGGTGACTCGGTCCACAATACTCTATTGAATCAATTCAACGAGTCAAAATGTTAGAATTCGTCAACTGATTTAAATCAACTCAAAATAAATATTATTAATCCCAAGGGGTTGGTTCAATGGCAATTTCAGACCGATGAGCGGTCAATGCCCATAGGTCTTCGATACCCAGTATGAGCATTAATTCCTTAGAGACCACTCGCAAGGGCACACCCTCACTTACCTGGTGCATGTGAGATGTGAGGGGTCTTGCATCTGCCCGGGACTAGTCATTGGACAAAACCATGGTCTATAGACTGTGCAAAGTTCATACACGGACCCAATCCACTAAGGATATCCAATTATCAAAAAAATAAAAAATAAATAAATATTACTGTTTAGTACTATGGTAGTATGGTATACTATTTTAGACGATAAAATCGATATTGGACTCGTAACGTAAATAAGACGAATATCTATGATCAATCACACGATAATTAATGCATATTTCGAGATATTGATTGATATATCCTTGATTAAATTTTTTTATTATTAAGATTGTAATTTTATCCGGAGATAAAAAGTCTCCTAATTGACTAGAGAATATCTATTTCTAGATAAGGATACATTTGGTAGAGAATCTTGATTTGTTTAGAGTTTGTTTTTTTTATCTATATAATGAGAATGATTAGGTAAAATGAGGGAAGGCTCTTAGGAGAAAAAAAGAGGAGAAGAAGTTAAGGTTGTAAATCTTGTAATGGCTTGAAAAATAGTGGAATGATTTTTCAGAGTTTGAGGACGTAGTCCAATTTTGGGACGAATCCGTAAACAAATATTATTTTTTGTCTTCTCTTTGATTATCTTTCTATGTGATTTTTTATCATTTGAGTACATCAAGAACAATGAAGATCGATTGTTAGGGGTAAGTCTCGAGGAATTAACAACATTCAAGATTTTACCTCTACAGCTATAAAACTATTTTTAAATATTTAAAATTTTAGTTGATTTTTATTTGATTCATCCAAGTTAACTATGGATAACTAACTTGACTCGATTGAGTCAAGCCGAGACAAGTTTTAACAGTATGAATTACCACATAATTTTGAGTTTGAAGTACTTTTCTAACTTATTGAGGCAAGTTTTGACCTCTTTGTTGTATTAGGAAAAAAAACATTATAATAAGATTTTAAGCCTTAACTAAGGGTTGTTTTGCTCAAAAGAATTATCATATTTGCAATCCAACACCACGACCCTCAAAATTTCATTGAAAAACTCATTAAAAAAACAATTTATTTGGGGGCTTTATCCAAGGTCTTGAAAATGGGCAATTACTGAACTCAAAATTAAAATACAATGGTGAACAAATAATCCTTTTTGGAATATTTTCTTTTCAAAGCTCATAAAATTTTGTCCTCTACAACCTGAGGGCATCGGGTCATGTTTTTTAATGACACACAAGGTGAACACAAGGACCCTTAGTAAGGGTGAAATCCTTGGTAATTTAGTAAGGCAAATTGGAGTGAAAACAGAAGAAGAAGAAAAAAAAAAGTTGATTAGATGTCACGGGGATGTAGAGCATAAAATTATACAAAATGTACATTAAATGAGAATCAAAACCGAACAAAAATAGCCAACAAACTGAACTAAAGTCGGCTTGGTTCGGTTCTATATGGGTCATCAATTTATTTGTTGTGCTACGTGCAACAATTATGATGAATAATACGAAAGAGAAAAACAGGAAATATAAAAGAAAAAAAAACACACACACACACACACACACACACACA
Organism: Akebia trifoliata; assembly: GCF_017979445.1. NCBI lineage: Eukaryota > Viridiplantae > Streptophyta > Magnoliopsida > Ranunculales > Lardizabalaceae > Akebia > Akebia trifoliata. Next base: position 44,489,560 of record NC_141378.1, on the reverse strand, counting down.
TATTTAATGTGATTCGGCAATGTGCCTACATCCAGAAAAACGAGAAGTTGAATTTTCATTATATTTCAAATTAGGGTTAAATTAGATGAATTTATAGTAAACCTTAGCCGTACAACAGGTATTAGAAAATTCCAATAATATTACTGTACCGTACCGCAGGGGCGTTGCCTCCGCACTCCCAACGTATTAATTGTCCCCAAGAATCCCAAAAATAGATGTCGTCGTTCGTTCCGTTCCGTTACGTTCAATAAGTATTGCATTCCTCGCTCCGCTCGGAACGCAACACTTCCCTCTCTCCACTCCGGCATCTACTTACTTTCTCTATATACATGTTCCACTCCATATGAGCCACATACTACAACAGTCCTGTTTCTAGTTGAAGAATTGAGGATTTCAAACATTTATCTTATAGTTGGAATCAAATTGATGGTCTCTATGTTCCTCAACAAGTGTCTCACCTATTGGCACAAGGGAATCATAATAAATATTATAGATTCAAAATCTCATAAATATTACAAATAAGAAAGTAAACTCAAACAAATAGCCAAGAAATCCATCTAAATATTCGTAACATATGTGAGAAATCTCTTCTCTTCAAGAAATTACCATGAACATCAACCATTAAAAAAAATACAATAAAACAATTGAAGACCAGGGAGAGAAATCTAACATGAAAACGCTATGGAGTTGTTGGAGTTGAGTCAAGAATAACTAGGGTTTGCAATTTACAGAAAGACAAGTGGGTAAGTGATGGGTAAGCGAGACTAGAGTTAGGGTGTAGATCATGTAAGTTAATTAATTTAACAAAATAAATTAATATTTATTTATTTATAATTTTATTAATATAATGGTTTCGATTATCGATTTGGTTCGGCTCTATACAAGGCAACCAAATCGAATTGACTAATTCTCCACTTTGTTAACTTAGAAACGAATCAAAATTCATTCTAAACCAAACCAATCTAAAACCCCTAGTTTGGTTAGGTTCTTGATTTGAACTGAATCACCTTGCACCCCTAGGGAGCGTGACCAAACTAGTTACGCTTGCCTAACTCATCCTAAGTCTCTAATTGAGATGGGAAGGCATTTCTAAAGAAATCTTGACTAATCCCCATAAAACTTGATTTTTTCCCTCCCATTTCAATTCTTTTGATGCACTAATTCAAATGTCATTTATAATGTAAAGATCTTAAAAGATAGTGAAAAATAAATAAATAAGAAAAATGAAATTTATAGTATCCATCAAAGTCCAGATTTTATTTCGTAAAATCCGAGGGAATCAAGTTAAACCACCATTTCAATATGATTTTAAGAGGTATTTGTGTATTCGAGATCACCTGTAATTGATCAGTTAATGTATGAACATCAAATAAAGCGAAGGGGCACAAATGAAATACTGACTTTTAAGCAGAAATCCTCACTTGCGAACACATTTAAAACTCGACCAAACAATGTTGACATACTCAAGTCATCTTGGTCTTGAAATAATGCGTTTCAAAAAAAAAAAAAAATTATGAGTAATTATCTCTATTTTCTAATAAATATGATTTAATAGTATACAATCAAGGGTCATGTTCGATAGCCAACATTAGTCCTACCTGACTTAAAAGTTTCGAATTGAACTGATTTTTTGTGAGGTTGAGGAATTCCGGACCATTGATTTTTTATCATTAATTTGTAAATCACTTTTGATTGAGTTAGAAGTTTCAGATTGGGCTATTTTTTGTGAGAATGATCTTTTCATCACGGAGATCATTCTCACAAAAAATCAGTCCACTATAAAACTTTTAGGACATCATATTGGCTCCCTAACACTACCCTACAATCAAATAAACATCATAAACAAGATATTCCCTCCTATTTGTAATATAATAGTTGATTGAACACCAAATCAACGTTCCTATAGCATGGCAAGTGAGTGAGTAAATCAAGATTACATTTTCCATTGTTACCAAGCACACGCAAACAGATCACAAATGGAGGTAATTTTGTAATGGGACCGACTACCACTTATTACCAATTGCACTCCACCACTAAAAAATTCCTCTTTGCACTCCATTTGGATGATTACACTCCAAAATTAATTTAAAAAGGTGTTGCACTCTTTTTATTTATTTATTTTTCTTCTTTTTCAATTATGCCCACAAAAATTATTGTCGATTTAGAAATTTTTGCAAAAAATGCTTTGTCATTTTGGAATCATATTTACAAAATTACGTTCCCTTAAAATGCAGGAATTTATTTTAATTTTTAAATAAATATTAGAAAATTAGTACTTTAAGTTGAAGCCAAAGAGAACTGACAAAATCAATCACAAAGCACGGGCAAAGAGGTGTACAAACAGAGAATACAAAGCTATCAGGAAAAACAAAGGTTATGTCATTGGAGTGCAAGCAGTCGGTTAAAATAGAGATTAAAAAAAAAATAAAAAGGATTCATTTTTTAGGTTGGTATGCAATCAACAACTAGTGGTGTGCAAATAGTCGGCTCCTTTCGTAATTCTCACTAAAAATCAGTCTAAACTTTTAAAATATCTTTCTATAAAATATGCACAAAATCTCCTCCAATCTCTCGCACAAACGTTTCAAAACTATTTTTCAATCTTTTCCGCCATAAAAGGGTTTTGAAGTTCAGAAACAAAGGGCTTTCTCCAGCCATGGCTGCATCAGATGGATCGCTGAAATCGATAGACTCAGAAACCTTAGAAAAGGAATCAAAAACCCTAGAAATCGAAGTCGAAGAAACCCAAGCCTCGACTGAAGAACCGAGAATACATGATGACCAGATTGGTGGAGAATCTTCAACTACAAATGCGGAAGAAGACTCTGGTAAATCCCTAGAGTATTCTTCCGAGTTGATGGATAAAGGATCAGAAGCCATGAAAGCTCGTGATTTTGCAGAGGCCGCCGAATGCTTCAGCCGTGCTGTCGAGATCAGGTTAGGGTTTACAGCTTCGACTATTTTTCCTTCGAGTTTCGTTGATTTTTTTTTTTCTTTTGTAAAAGAGAAATGTTCAATGATTTTCACCTCAATTGGTCTTAATTCTCCTTAAAAGTGTTTTGTATTCATGTTTTATTTCTCAATTGTTCATTTATTGAAATTTTGACACCTGTTGAAGAAATTTTTACTATTGTAAATGGAATTTACGGCTTTGCAAATCTGAATTATCACACATTAAGCTTGAATTTCGTATAATTTTGGAAGAATTCTGATAATCATGGTCCATTCACATTAAAAATTATGTTTCTTTCTTTCCAAATCCCACAAAAACATCTTGGGCAAAGAAGACCAAATAGAATGGATAAGTGGGTAGTGGATTAGAATAAAGCAACCAACGATTGGCAATGATAAAACCTCAAGACATAAGATCGTCAACTGTTAGTATTCTTTCTAGGGAGGTTGACTGAATGACGAACCCCACCTTAGGAGGAACTTTGTGATCCCAAATAGTAGAAGTTGGAAAATTCAATTGCACATCATGAACTAAGGAATGAAAAAAAAAGAGTTTATAGAAAAGGCACCATAATAGATATAGACCTACACCGATTATATATTTCTGAAGGAAATGCAGTAAAATTTGAAATCCAGGAAGTGAGGCTAGTTATGGATTTGACCTCCTAATCACTGAAATTCCTAAACTTAAAATCCCATCAGGGTGTTATGGTAAGTAAAAAAATATTATAAAGAAAACCAATCTATTTTTTTTGTTCCATTCTCCTTATGTGTGTAATTGTTATTTGTTAAAGTAGCACTCCATATGCTCTATATTGGTTTTACTTATTTAAAATCACTTGGACTCTAAAGCAGCTCTCTGGGTCTTTAGATTTTGCTTTGGCTCCCTTTCTAATTTATGAACCAACATCAATTCATCTGCAAATAGTATAAACCCAAGGGATTTAACTATTTAAAATTTACAATTATTTCATTTATAACTAGAACAAATAAATTTTAATTATTTGTTAAAATTTACAACTCTTGGTGTAAATAAATTTTAATCTAGGACTGATTTGTCTCCTTACCATTTTTATTCTAACACTATTCACAACCCTCTCATACAAATTCTCAATTATTTTAATTTATCCTCTTGGGATGTTTTCTTACCTAATACCTATGAAATTAACTCTCTAGGTATTTTAATGTACTTTTTCTAAGTCAATAGAACCATGTGGGGATCCAACCCCACACACCCCCACCCAAAGAAAAAAAAACTAATAAAATAAAATAATAAATAAATCCAATGGTCACCTTGGCATAATACCAAATTGACTTCTAATTGGACCCAATCTGGCTGTGGTGCAACCCTACCCATCGACAACAACAATACTTTGTAGGTAAACTCAAAATATAATAGTAATAATGATGATAATAATATTTGTATGTATATACATCTCTAATTAACATAAGACAAAACTTTAAGAAAATTTGATTGACGGAGCATGATTCGTTTGGCCAACCTTAGTCCTTTGGGATAAGTTTAGATGATGATAATATATTTACATTTCATGGTTTTCTAATGCCTTAAGCACATGTAACATTGTTTTATTTATTCAGTCTAGGTGCATGGTTGAAAACTTTTTGCTGTCACCTTCCTACACCTTATTTTTTCATGACTACGCAAGCATACCTACGCGAAGCTTTGAATAGATTGGTTAATACAACCAGTGTCTGAGGTTTATGCCTTGAGGCTGATTAAAATTATCTTGAGGCGTAAAGTTGAAACATATAAATGTAGTTAAGGCTTGCGCCTCAAACCAAGGTCACCGAAAAGGCATACGCTTCAGTATGAGGTGTACGCCTTATGGTCGGGCATACCCCTCTTGTTAATTTTTCTTATTTTGCCTTTTCTTAATGATACATTTATTCTTCTTTTTCATTTCTTTCTTCTTTACTTATTTCTTTATGCTAAAAAAAGCAAGAATTTATAATTTTCTTCTTTATTTTTTTATGTTGTTGCGAGCATGTAGCATGCTACATGCAACATAATTGGCAAATTTAGAAATGAATTTGAATAAAAAATTGTAGTATATGAGAAGAAAATCATTTAGTTGAGTTGATTTATAATATATTTTTTACTATTTCGTATTAGATAGATGAAATTATTGAAAAAACAATATTTAGTTATACTTTTGCAATAAATATAAATAATGATTTATTGTAGAAACTTTGAATTATTCAACTACAATTTTTTGGCTAAAATATAAAGTAATAATATTTTATAATATTATTTAGTAATGACTAAAACTTGAAATTCGGTTATATGGATTTGAAAATTGGAAATGTACGATAGCTATCCTAATTTTTTAAATATTTAAATATTAGTTTTTTTAAGTGTTCTATTATTTATTAAAAAAATATCATGGATGTGAGGTTTACATTTTATGCCTTAAGACATTGGCCAACATAGCACCTTGCCTCATGTCTCAACGTTTGAAAACTTTTGTATGCATTACCCTGGTTAGGTGCATACTTTCTAACCATCAGGGGTTAGCTGAGATGGTAAGGGCGACTCCCTAGGTCACACCTTTGAATCTCTATATGCCCCTCCACATAAAAGTGTCTATAGTTAACTGCTGAACACGTGCTAGGGTGGTTGGTACGTGCGGCCAGACAAAGCAAAAAAAAAAAAGGTGCATACTTTCAAAATTTAGTTTTTGAAAACACTTTGACTTAAAATGTCCATAAAAGATTAAGGGATACACATAGACAAAGAAATTGTAAGGTCTACTTCCTGTAATGTTGAAAGGGTTAAACCTGTTGTTACTTATTTTATTTCTATTTAGAATTGTAGAATTTATGGAGCTTTTTTTGCTTCAATATTTTATTTCCTTTTCCTTTTGGAAAAACAATTTACTGACTTTATTGACTCTTAACTAATTCTCAAATTTCTTAGGGTTGGACACTATGGCGAGCTTGCTCCTGAATGTTCCTTTGCATACTATAAATATGGATGTGCTTTGCTATATAAAGCTCAGGAAGAAGCTGATCCTCTGGGTTCTGTACCTAAGAAAGAAAATTCTGAAAAAGATGGACCTGTACCTGAAGGTGAATCTGCCACAACTTCTGTTATTAATGATGCTAAACACGATGGGGATTCGAGTCACAATGAGGGAGAATCAAACGATGGTTAGTATATATGATCAGAATATCAACAATAAATATTTTGGTAATTTCTTGTAAATTGCTTTCGAGTATTGTTTGACTTAACCAATTTAACTGCGAGTTTGTTGCACCAGTTTACTCCCTCTAATTGTGTGTTCAAAACTTGGCGGTCTCCTTACTTACCCTCCTGCTATTACACGTTGTGAAACTTCCATGGGGTTATGGCTTGTGATTCCCGTAGTCTAATCCCATTCCATCCCATCCCAAAAGGGTGCGGGGAAACCCTGTGATTTCAAGAGAGAGAAAATAAACAACAACAAAGAGCATGGTTAAAGAATCAACAACGCAGCTAACTTAGTATATGGCATCTTCCCAAGCCTTAGTTGAATACTAGATCTTCAAATTGAAATCTTCTAAAGTCTTAACTAAGAGATCACTAATAGAAAATCTTGACCTTCATATTCTTAATAATGGCTTCTACCTAGATTCTATCTCCAAATATGGATCGTGATGTTCTTAACCTAAGACACCAACATCTGGCAAATGGTTGAAGGGTATGTCTTTGAATCAAACACTTTTGAAGTCTAATTAAAGAGATCACAAAGAAAATCTTGGTCTTCATAGTCATAAAAATGGCTTCCACACTGGATTCTGTCTCCAAATATGGATCATTATGTTCTTACCTAAGACACCAGGATATAGCAAATTGTTGAACACTCGGTCTTTGAGTCGAACTCTGCTGAAGACTAATAAAGAGATTACCGATACAAAATCTTGCCCTTCATATTCATTATAATGGCTTCAAAATTCTGTCTCCAGACTTCAAATATGGTTCATTCTGTTGTTACCTTAGACACCAACATATAGCAAATGGACACACCCACCAATCTGCTGAATCCTTACTTAGCATATCTTTGTGTAGATATAAACATACAATTTTTTTTATGAACCGTGTCTACAATACATGTGCTTTTTATGGAATTTTTTGCACTAATCTGAGATTCCCACATCAATGATATTTCGTGTTTTGTCATCTATATATAAACTCCTATTTATGTTTCTTTGGGGGGGTGTAATACATCTCTCTTTATCATTCTTGGATTACTTTCCTTATATTTTCTAATCATTTTCTGTTTCTTTGGGGAGAGAAAAGGTGTTGGCGAGAAAGATCAGGAAGATGACGATGAGGGAAGTGAAGGTGATGATTTGGCCGAACCAGATGAGGACGACTCTGATTTGGACCTAGCATGGAAAATGCTGGATGTTGCAAGGGCAATTGCTGAAAAAAAACCAGACGATACAATGGAGAAAGTTGATATCTTGTCAGCGCTGGGGGAAGTCGCTCTAGAAAGAGGTTCTCACTTCATTTACTCATTATTATGTTTTGAATTTGAGATTTTTTCGTATATTTATCTTTCCTGTAAAGAGTTATTCAAAACCCTTATATCTCGATTAAGTATGGGTGCTTACTTTAATTTGTATCTTTGCAGAGGACTTTGAGACCTCTTTAAGTGACTATCTGAATGCTCTGTCCATTCTGGAACGCTTGGTCGAACCAGATAATCGATGCATAGCTGAACTGTATCCAAATGCAGAAATGTTGCAATATCTCAAAGATTATGGATTACAACTATCATGTACTATATGTTTCTTTTATACTGAGAGCCTCTATGGCCACAGCAACTTTTGCTAATGCCACCCCAGATGTGGGCTAATTTGTTGGTGATTTATTTATTAATTGGAGTGGCGTTAGCAAAAGTTGGTGTCGCAATAGAATCTCTCTTTTTTAATTTTTATTTTTATTGAAGCTATAGTAAAACCTTAATTGAAATTTCAGAAATTTTAGGATATGCTTAGTTTTGGAAGTTGGCTCAAAGCCTGATGAAGCTATACCGTATTGCCAGAAGGCTATATCGGTTTGCAAGTCTAGGCTGCAACGGCTAACTGGCGAAGTGAAGAACTTGACGGGTTCAGAAGCAACTATGGTTCTTCCTGACACAAATCAGAAGGTTGATCAAGCCTTGAATGGGTCTCAGTCTGATTCTTCTGTCTCGGATAAGGAAGCTGAGATTGAGACTCTCACCGGTCTCTCCTCTGATTTGGAAAAGAAGGTGAGTATTCGTTCAAATTTGGCCCAATTAAAGTTCAGAGTTGCTATTGGCACACCAAATTTTACTTATTACACCTCAATTTCTTACATTATTTATCACTCTAATTAAAGATGAAAACACACCATTCAAACATTTAAAAAGTTTGGTTCAAGTTATTATTTCAAGGTTGTAACAGATTGGAACAGCTTCAACAGTTGTTTACAATTAGGATTGCCGTTGTAAAAAATCCTAAATCTAACAAATAGAAATTTTATAAAAAAAGCGTGAATTAGAAATTCTATTGGCACCCCACCTTTTAATTATTCAATATCATTGTCTTATTTTATTTTATTTTTTATAAATTTAATTGGGATGTAATTAGTAAAAGCTGGGGTGCCAATAGCAACTCTCTTAAATTTTAATATGAAATAAAGATATCTCTCTAGTAATTCTAAACTAGTATATTTCAACTCAACTCTCACTTGGATTTGCAGCTCGAAGACCTACAACAGCTTGTCTTAAACCCAACATCTTCTATCTTCTCCGAAGTCATGAAAATGGTTGCTGCAAAGTCAACCGGAAGCAGAAATACTGTGGGTTCCACAGCATTGAGTTCTTCACAGATGGGTGCTAACACCAGTGGTGGTGGTGGTTTTGACTCACCAACCGTTTCTACTGCTCACACAAATGGTAATAGTGGAGTCACACATCTCGGGGTGGTAGGGAGAGGTGTTAAGCGAGTGTTAATGAGCTCGGGCAGTACAGAATCTAGCCCAATGAAGAAACCTTCCGACTTGGTGGAGAAAGGAGAAGGCAGTGGCAGCCTCTGAAAATCTTTGGTTTCTCGAGACCTGTGTTGCACATTCAGGGATCTGAAGTGATGTGTGTGACTTGGAAGATATACTGTGGTAAGAGCAAACTATTGCACTTAATTTCTTTCCAGAGTAAACTTCTTTATATTTGCTTGTACAAGTGACTACATTGTAAGTTCTTATAGCACGATCTTTTTATTCCTTCGTTTCTGCACGTTTTGGCTGGAAGTTGAATGTTGTCTTAATGGAAAGCTGAGATAGAGATTTTATATGCCACCTTGAAAATCTTCATTTTGCAATGTAATACCTTATTTTGATTTTCTGGTTTGCTGATTTCGATCTTGCATTCTTGCTGAACTAATACAGGAAAAAAAATTGTTTTCAGCATGGCTTAGATATTCTAGTTCATGCATGCTAAAAGAGCGAGAGAAAGACCCAAAAGAACGGAAAGAGATGGTGAAAATGGATATAAATACATCTTCAATAACAAAATAATGTGATTTTGGTCGTAATTGAGTGGAGGTAAGGATATATATAGCTGGATCAAATCTTTGGGATATGATTTCTTTAATGATTATGACATTTATTATTTATGGATTGAGTTTTAGATGACTTGGATCCACAATTTTCCTATAATAGGAACATATGAGGTTACCATCCTAAAAGAATTTGTTTTAGAGTCGTGCTTGGGGGGACACAGGATTTACTGTGATTTTCACAATTCTGATGTGGAGATGTATACATAACCGTAGATGGTTTTTACTCATATCGCAAGGAAATGCATCTATGGTTATGTACACATCCCACATCAGACTTGTGAGAATTGCAGTAAATACCGTGTCATTCCAGCATTTTCCTTTGTTTTAGCTCCTTTTGGTTGGGGAAGATTTATTTGGAATCTTAGAAGTTTTGAACTTTTCAACCATTGATTTAATTTCATAAAACATTTTAGATGGTATTTTAATCATTAATTATAAGACTTAAGATATTATTGATTGAAAAACTTTCCATCAGATCCTTGCAAACATTGAACTGGAAAGCCGCTTTGAGGGATTTTCTAGTTTCTGTTAAGTTTCAGTTTCTCCAAAAGTGCTTTTGAGCGTCCAAAGCATGAGAAACGCCCTCCAAACATGTGTCACCATGTTTCTTGATATAGTGCTGAGCCGTGAATTGGTACAAATCGAACCAGTTCGAGGTTTGGTTCGTCAAAAACAGCGAACCTAACGAACACACCCTTGTTTTGGTGAATTTTAGAGATGTCCCATGCTTCAATCAAATATTAGGAATAAGTCAAATAACCCTTATTTTGGAAATCCCAAAATTTGGTCAATATTAAAGACACCTTTTTGTTTTCAAATAAGTGATATGCCCCTTGACCTGAGTTTTCTTCTATGAGATAACATAAATGACTAAAATATCCTCCACAAACTACCTCTACAAAAACCAGCTTTGTTTAAGAGTGGCGAACCACAAACCCCAAATCCAAATTCGATTCAAACCGAGCGAACCAACAAACTAGGTGATGGGTTTTGAGAAGAGGAAAAGGATCATGGATATTTTACCAAATGGGACACTGACCCGATTCAATTTGTAGTATACTTGATGGGTTTTAAAACTATGCTGAAAATCAACTCTCTTTTTGAGATTTTTCCAAGTGCAATAATAATATTTGTACTTTCGTGAATCATTAATTATGTTTCCTTAGAAATCAATTCTCTGCAATCAAACAAACCCTTAGCTTAAAGGACAATCAACCTAATATTATTAAATGGCTAGGCAATTATTGAGGATTATTTTATTAAATTTTATATGGGCAACAATTTCTTTTCTACTAAGCTCCTTTATTGCTTAATCTTCGCTACTAATAATTGAGATTACAAATGTGATGGTGTTTGTTTAATAATTGGTTTGATGATTATACTTTTGATAGCTAGACTTTGGAATAATGGTGTTACCAATAAAAACATTTAAAAAATGAAAAATAAATAGAGGCCCAACTTCCCAAGATGGTGAAAGAGACACCAAGCACATTAGTCGCATGAATCATGCATGCTTTACTAATATCAATTATAGAATAGAAAAAAAGTTTAAAACAAATAAAAAATCTTTAGTTGGATAAATATGAATGGTAGGTGAAGATATGTCTTTGATTATCTTTACAATTCAAATTATGTTGGTCATATTGTTTTATTTCTTTTTTATTTTATTTTTATTTTTTAATTTCAGGTTTACAATATGAATAATGGTGAAGTGACTTCAAGATTGTATCTCATATATCGCACATCTTTGACGTGAAAGTGTGTAAGAATCATAGATGCTTTTTAACTTGTATCTCAATAAAAGATATTTATGGTTTCTTCATACTTTCAAGTTAGGGAGTGCGATATGAGATACAATCTTGTGATCGTACAATCTCTTGTTATGAATAAAGAAAAAAAAAAAAAATTCGAAAATAGGTTCGAATGATTCAAAAATTACTGATGGTTTGAGAGACATTGAGCACCATTTTTGGAAAAAGCAATAAATACAAAGATGGACATATATGTCCATTAATATTTTAAAAATATGTATGGGGACCAATAATTTTAACAAAACACTTGTCCATTTTGTTAAAACACCAAATCAAATGAATGGGAGAGAGAGAGAGAGAGAGAGAGAATTTGTGTTAATTTAGAAAATGTTGAACTAACTTTGCTAGACACTACGTTCAACACTGTGTTGACGTGTTAGTATATAGAAAATCATGATTTTTTATCTTGTATACCAAGAAAATAGATCTATGATTAACTGTGCAATTACCTCATCAACACAATATTGAATATAATGTCCAACAAAGTTAGTGTAGCACGACCATGATCTATGGATTGGACAAAGCCTATATATTGACTCAATCCGTTATCTATAAGGATGCTAGATAATCACAATAATAATAATAATAATAAGAGTCGTGCTGGGATGACACAAACGGAGACACAATGATAGTAAAACGATGTGGTGTGGCACATATTACTGTAGATGCTTTTCCGTAAGATACGAGTAAAATGCAGCTATGGTTATGTGCGTGCCACCATATCATTTTTGTCATTTTTATGTCTCCATTTGTGTCATTCCAACATTTTCCTAATAATAAATTCCTACAAAAGAAATTCATAAAATCTAAAGAGTTAAAAAAAAAAAATTGTATAATTGACTTAAAAATATCTTGAGAAAAACAAAATTCACAAAAATTTGAAAATAGACAGAAAAATCTAATAATTTAAAACGTGGGGTCATCAAGTCATTGAGTAGGTAGGAGTCTTGTTTTTTAATACATCCTTTGTCTTATGGTTAGGTAATGAACATAATTACTGTTTTACCTTTAATGAGTAAATAAAAACTGCACGAGTCAATCAGTCAAAAGGGACCCCAAAGTCAACTTGAATGATTTCTCACATATCTCTTATATCCGAGTGGGTTTATTTGAATTTTAGTTTCCTAAGTTATCTTAATTGACAATAGTTTTAAAACTCGGATATTTGATTTGACTCGACAAATTGACTCAGTGATTTGTTAATTGATTCAATAAGTTGAATTCTACGAGTTTTAGGGCCAATTCATCTTGATAAACAATTGACTCAGCCAAGTTTCAAGTTGACTCATTAAGTTTTTAAAACTTGGAAAACTTTACTTGACTTGAATGTCCATTGAGTCAAGTCGAAAACTCGCAAGTCTGACAAGGAGGAGTTAAAAGTATAACTTCTAATTATTAATTTTTTTTGAACATTTTAAATTAATAATTTTTTTTCAACAATTACTATTATATATAGTCTCCATAGAGTTCATAATCTGACTCAGTGGATTTGGACTTGACTCAACGATTTCAAGTCTGAGTTTTACAACAATGTAATTGTTACCTATTCCCTTTCTATCTTTCTATTTCTCTCTGAAGTACACTTACATAGTTCAGACCATATTTATAGTTGGGTTCAGATCCAAATATATTTTAGAGTAACTCCAAGGGAGATTGTCATTTATGGGTCATCAAGTGTTTATGGATACTCACTTTGGGTATTTATGGGGAATGTATTTGAACCATTCTACTAAAAAATGATTATACATAAATATTCTAATTTTTTTTAATTAATTCAAATTTAAATCGATATGAAATTGTAATATTTTCAACTAATTGTCTGACTTTTTTGCCCCTGAAAGAAAAGGGTAGCTTCAGAGGAGCATCTATTTCGATATTAAGAATGCCAAGACTCAAAATTTGACGTGGGATGGATCTGCGATGGAGACACTTATTTTGAACTCCACAATCCAAAATGCCAGTTGAGAGGGGATGGAAAGTGGGATAAGTCTTGCGTTGGAGTTGCTCTTAGGAATATGTATAAATACGGATCCAATTCGGGGCACAAACAGAATCATAAATCCATATACTATTCATATACAAAGTTACATACTAACACAAACTAGATCAAACCTTCGAATATAATAGTACTAACTCGAACTGAAGAGAAAATAAAGAAGAAGATCACCATCGTTCTCTTTGAGAAAAACCATGATTCCACAAGACAAAATAAGAGAAGCAAATCTCTAAGAACTGTCAAATTTTGACTTATAATAATAAAGATAAGTACTAAACTTACGATGATTCAAATGGACTTTTAGACTCATAATTTGGCTTGAAATTCAATTACCGTCAAACTTATCAAAAATAGTAATCATAAACGAGACAAAAATATTTACTAAAAATAGTAAAATTCAAACCACCTAACGGTTTCCTTTTGCAGTTTATCTGGTTACGCCTTTGGACTCCCTTCGATTTTTCTCTCATAGGCCTCATCGTAAGACTATATTGGCATTATAAGGTAGTCCTATTAATATTTTGTACAAAGTTAGGGTTTATAAATGCATTATTATAATTTGTTTTTTCGACTCAAATTCTTCTTATCCATGCAACTCATGAAATCATTAGCGATAGGTTTTGCTTCATGCATGGGTGATTATAGTAATGATCTGCTCAATTTAAAGACCAAAGGCTAATCCGAGAAACCCAACCCCATATACTCAACATCTAATTAACAAGCATATCAAGAGTTATTTTGACATGTTTTGAACATGTGTTCTATAGGTTCTAAGCTCTATAAACTAGATCAAATAGTTATGTAAAAAATTAAGCCCTTGTGAATGTGGAACTACCAAGGCTAAAATTGTCTATAATATTATACATATAGGGGGTAGTACATAGGGCAATAATTGTGACAAAATTTATAATAATGGTTTTGTAGATACTTTTCATGGGGCCAGAAGTTCGGAATGGGCTAATTTTTGGCGAGAATGAATTCTATAGTTAGAATTGACTATTGTTGACACATATCCACATTAAAAGTATTTTAAATTATAAAAATATCATAAGATGGATATAGAGAAAAACAAAATGTACATGTGCAAGTCGGCCATGTTGATTCAAAGATATTTTAGAGCTAAATTAAATACCTTGAAATTCATTTGAACCACGATGAATTAACCCATTCGAGTGTATCTCATTCATCATAATATGATGCATTCTATTCTCTTAAAGTTTTAAACTTTCAAACCAATTTTCAGAAGATTGAATTTAACCGACGATTCAACTTGATTTTATAATGAAATTGGTTAGACTAATAAATCATCCATTGTTTTTTTTTTTAACTTTTTAGCATTACTTATATGAACTTAGATAAATATGATTTAAGACAAATTTATGCATACATTTACAATTTTTCAATAAACACCAATCGATCCAACCAAATTGGGCTAGAGTCCAACCATGTGGCTCTTTTGTGATCTTTTGATCGGTTGGATTTTCAAAATGTTGGTTTAAACTTATGTTACCCAATTCATTGCTACTAGTCTGAACCAGAAATTGGTATGAAGCAAACTTGTTCGTAGGATGATTCATAAAATCAAGTGAACCATAAACCCAATGAATTTTACTTAGACTTGATGAACCAAAGCATTAAGTTCGACCAACCAAATTATTTTTCACATTTTTTTCATTGCTCAAAGTTGAAATTTGAATTATTTTATTTTTATTGAACTTTAATTTTTTTAACATATTATAACTTATACACTTGAATCATATATATATGCACAAATGAATCAAGCTAACGAACCAAGAGACGAATTATCTCTACCTACCCTTACTAATCCGATTCATTATAGAACGATGAATCATGAACCCCAAATCGAAATTCAAATCGAGCGAACTCACGAATCAAGTAACATAGTGTGAGGATTGCCAACAACCATAAACCCTAATTCCTCATAAATGCATGTATAGCCATGGTAGATGGCTCAACTTCAATGATATTAAAGATGTGTCTGAAGCATTACTCATTAGATATGAGTAGTTGAGTTTTGAGTACCCTCTCTTATCACGTTTTCCCATTTAATAAAAAAATTTCAAAACCAGTTGTCAAGCATTCATAATTTACAAAAATAAAATGAAATAAGAAATAAATCAAATCTCCTTTCTTTCTGAGTCTTCCCGTTATCTTTCAATCCAAGCTTCAACGTTCCGACAAACGAACGAAAAGCAAAAGCAAATAAAAAAAACTTTATCATCTTTTTATTTTTCCGAGTTTGTTTAAACTCTATTTGTCCGATCTCAACTTTTGGAATCAAACCGCGAGTTTTCTCTCTTTTCGCTCTCCCTCTCTTTTTATTCTTTTTCTTTTTCCCTTCTTTTCATGTTTTACTTTCTGCTTTCCACTCACACCGTTTTGATCTAAGTTTTCTAGAATTTCTGTTTCACAAAGCCCACCATGTTTGATCATTTTTCCTTCTTTTAGAAGATTTTTTTCAGTGAATTTTAGGGTTTTTTGAAGAGAAAAATGGCGACTGAGAAATCGAACTCCAAAGGACAAGCATGGTAAGATTTCTTATTACAGTCTCTCTCTCTCTCTCTCTAGATCTCTTTCTCTTTCTATTTTTCTCTTAGAAAGATTGTTCTTCGATGTTTCGATTTGCAGGTTTTGTACTACTGGATTACCGAGTGACATTGTTGTCGAAGTCAACGAGATGACATTCCATCTGCATAAGGTGAGGATTTGAACTTCAAATCTTCATGAATTTCTACTTAAATTTTCTCTCTCTCTCTCTTGATTATTTTTATTTTTATTTTTTTGGTTTGGTTTAGTTTCCTTTAATGGCGAAAAGTAGAAAGCTGCACCAACAAATAACAGAGCAAGAAACAAGAAATCCTACTAGAAGACGAAGAAGCTCTGCTACAGAAGCAATAGAAGAAGAAAAAGACGAAAACGAAGAAGAAATCGAACAAGAATCCATCAATCTATGTCTCCCGGAATTTCCGGGAGGTTCGGAAACATTTGAAATCGTTGCAAAGTTTTGCTATGGAGTTAAGATCGAGATCTCGTCTTCAAACGTTGCTCCTCTTCGTTGCGCTGCTGAGTATCTCGAAATGGCAGAAGATTACTCAGAAAATAATCTTGTCTCCAAAACAGAAAAATTTCTCAACCAATCGGTTCTCAAAAACATCAAAGAATCCATAAAAACCCTAAAATCCTGCGAAGCATTGATGCCTTTAGCAGAAACCCTAAATATTCTTCAAAGATGCGTCGATTCGATCGCAATGAGAGCCTCATCAAACGATCCATCTCTCTTCGGATGGCCAATTAATGAAGGATCTGGAGAACAAACCGCTAGGCTTGCGAATCAAATCTTGTGGAATGGAATCGAGACTGGAATTCGTCGCAAAAACACGACTAGATCGAACAACAACGATTCGTGGTTTGAAGATCTAGCTCTTTTAAGCTTACCGATTTACAAACAAGTAATTTCCGCCATGAAAGCTCAAGATCTAAGCTCGAAGATCATCGAAAGCTCTCTCATTTCCTACGCAAAGAAATCGATTCCAGGTCTCTCGCGTTCGAGTAGGAAACAATCCACAACTTCCATAGCTTCAGAAGCTGAACAAAGAGAGCTATTAGAGACTATAATTACGAATCTGCCATTAGATAAGAACGCAAATTCAAGATCTTCAACTTCGATTCGACATTTATTTGGATTATTAAGGACATCTAACATACTAAACGCATCTGAAGCTTGTAAATCTATTTTGGAGAGGAGAATTGCATCGCAACTCGAACAAGCGACTCTGGACGATCTTTTGATTCCGAGTTACTCGTATCTGATTGAAACTCTGTACGATGTGGACTGTGTGGAGAGGATTTTGGGATATTTTTTGGAGGGTTTGGATGAGAGATTGGCGAGTGGAATGGACGGTGAAGATTGTGGAAGATCTCCAGAGATAAATCCAGTGATGTTGGTTGGAAAATTGATTGATGGGTATTTAGCGGAAATCGCTACTGATGCGAATTTGAAACCAGAGAAGTTTTGTAATCTTGCGATTGTTCTTCCTGATCAAGCGAGGCTTTATGATGATGGTCTCTACAGAGCTGTTGATGTTTATCTCAAGGTGAGTTTTTTCATTTTTTCAATTATTTTATTTTATTTTATTTTGTTGGATTTTTCTAACCAAAATCTACTCTTAGAATCATTCTCAACCGTTGGATTGATGCTCAAACTGACGGCTGAGAATTTACAAATCACTATGAATACGCATTTGTCCTCTCGTTATTCATGTGCATCAAACCTCGTTCAGTCATTTGTGGTTAGAAAAGTCCAAGCCTTATTAGGTTGAGGCTCTCCATCAAACAGACATATTTCCCAAGTAATGGCAAAGGCACCCTATTATAGTTATAAATAAAAATTTCTTGTCTTATATGAGTTATTATTTTTTTTTTTGTGTGGAATAAATTGATTTTTGACAGGATGATCTCTATGATCAGGAGACCATCATCATCAGAAATCAGTTTAGTCTGAAACTTTTGACATAAAATAATTTGGTTATGGTGTGGATTGGCCTTATTAATATGTGGGGTGCCTTTAACAATACTCATATTTCCTAGATATGAGTACTAGCCAGCCTTGGCTTGGAAAATAAAAATATTAGTCTCAGATGTTTGGGGCTTTCTATGAAAAGAAGGGCTGAGATTTGAGGAACTTCCTTAGAGATGGCTAATGATTTGTATCCCTAGAAAATTAAGATTATTCCTAGCCGTCTATTTTATACTCTCCATCACATGTTGTTTGAGCGTAAAAAGATCTGTTTCATTTTTTGTATTGTTTTGGGAATTTTTTTTTCAAAATTCAATCTGGAGTTTCACAAATCTTAGATTTACCAATTGCAACATGTCACTTGTATTGAAAATTTTCTGTACCTTGGTATTTCTATTAGAACGAGGATTTAAAAGGGTCAGTCCATTCCTATAAAATAGAAATGATGTCTATGTATCAAGTTTTGATTGTGCTTAAAACACATCGCGAGCTCTTAAACACATAAGGATGCATGCCATATAAAAACGAGTTGATTAGGAGCCTAACATGTTTTAAACATCTACCTACCAAAAGGTGAAATGTTGACACCGTTCCCATTGATTAAAGTTCCTGATTGACTTTCACGTGTGGTTGAAGATAAAATGCACATATTATGGAGATGATTAAAGTTAGAAAAGTAATTTTAAAAGGGGTAAAATGGTTATTTACCAGATTATATAGTTTAGTTTAGTTATGGTCATGACTCCTCCGAGTTGTACCGGTATACTCCACTTGACAAACACATAATTTGTCCTAATTCTAAGGTTTTTTTTTTAAATGTCTCTAAGATGACTCAAATAAATTGGATATCTCGTCTGAGACAACTCAGTCTTGTTAATGGACCTGACATAAAAACGAGTTTTAAAATCATGGTTTTGGTTAAAAAGCACTAATTAAAAGCTTAACCATGGTTTAATAATCGAGGAAGTTGAGTAGCCTCCCAACTCCCTGGACTACTAGATCAGCTCTAATGCTTCTAAACTCTTATAATATCAAGATCCATGTGAAGGATCCATGATAATCAATTTTGCATTTCCTCATATTTTATTATTTAGAAGAAAAAAAAAATTGGTTGTAGGCTCATCCAACTATATCGGAAGAAGAGAGGGAGAAGATATGTGGAGTGATGGACTGTCAAAAGCTGACATTAGAAGCATGCACCCACGCAGCACAGAATGAACGTCTCCCCTTAAGAGCAGTAGTCCAAGTTCTCTTCTTCGAACAACTCCAACTTCGTCAAGCCATAGCTGGCACTCTTCTGGCTTCTGATCTCGCCCCATCAGAATCTGCTGCCCATCCCTCATTCTTACAACAAGAAGACATTATTAACACAGCAGAAGGCGCACAAGATATTTGTGACACGTGGAGGGCAGCCGTTAGAGAGAACCAGGTGTTACGTTTCGATATGGATAGTATGAGATCTAGAGTGCAAGAACTGGAACGAGAGTGCACAACGATGAAGAAATCTATAGAGAAGATTGATAAGACAGTTGGTCTGGCTTCGGGTTGGAGGAGCTCGTTAACGAAGAAGTTTGGGTGTAAGTTCAAGACGCAAGTGTGTGATTCCCACGAACGAACAGTAGTGGAAGCCAGGAAGAGTAGACATCAGCGCCAACCAAGCTCTTAGTAATCCTCCTCCTCTCTCTCTCTCTCTCTTTTGTATTATATCCTATTTTATTTTAATTTTAATTTTTTTTTTGGTATATTTTAGTATTTTATTTTATCATCTTGCTTGATGGAGAGAGAAATTAAGTAATTTAAGTAGGACATAAAATGGGTCGGATTTTTTCTGAAATCTGAGTGATCCAAATCGGATATGGGTTGATGTCTCTTGAGTCTTGACTCGAGTCGGATGCATATCTATCCCTATATCCGCTAGATCCAATGGATAAATTACACTTTGACCTCTCGTAGTTCGAAATATTTCTAATGTTTTGGTAATTGCTCTTACCTCCCTTGTAGTTTTCAAAAGGACTTATTTACCCCGCCTCCACCTACTTGCCAATAACCAAACGGTTTAAAAAATGATTTTAATTAATTTTTATTTTTATAGAAATTATTATACTCTTTTAAAATATTCTTCTTCTTTATAAACAAAAAAAAAATATCCTAATGAAGAAATTGGTTCATACATGGGATTGTGATTGCTTAGATGCGGTATTTGTAATTATCATTTTAAAAGCTATTTGTTGTAATAAAAAGTTGAATGAAAGCGTAAAATAGTAAAATAACATCTGAATTTTAATACTGCTAGTGAAAGGTGAGGTAAGTCCTATTATGAAAATGTTAGGGGTAACATTGAATTATGCCAAATTATGTTTTCAAAAAAATCCTACTAATACTTCAATATAACAGGAATTCTTGTAAAATAGAGAAACCATAATGATAAAATTAAATAGTAATTAAAAAAAATATAGTAAAAGAAGAAATATTCAATGGCAATAAATTATCTAATCCGAATCAAGGAATTTGGTCCAGGTCTATAAATGGTCGGATGTGGTTTTAACTAATAGGACTTAGTCAAATATGATTTTGAATAATTTTTTAAAATCTAGATATACTCAAATCTGATTCGAACTTGACCCATTTTAAACCCTAAATTTAAAGAACATCAAAAGAAATTTGAGCCAAAGCATCGCCTAAGATGGGGAAAAACATAGGTTTCTTACCAATGACGGAGCTAGTAAGGAGTTGGTGGGGGAAATTATCCCTATAAAACTTTGAGACACTCCTATATTTTCAACTAATTACATGTCCCATTTGTCCCCACTCCCTCAACTTTCTCCCCATTATCCTCTTCCCCTCTTCAATTTTTTGTTGATGACATTGCCTCTTGATTGGGTCTTCTCATATGCTAATTGGAAATGACCTAAATATCATTTTCTTCAACTTCTAACAAAAAATCTCAATTTTTTCTTAAAATCATTTATCTTCAAGTTCTTCAATTATACTACTTTGCCCCCACTACAAGAAAATCCTGGTTCCACCCTTGTTTCTGGGAAAGAATATCTTTCCATTTCAATCTTCTCTCATAAATTTTAAATTTTGATTTTGATTCAATAATTTTCCTAAATTTAAATATTTACTTGCTTTGAACCATTTGCTAGCTTCATTATGATTATAATTCTTTTTAAGAGTAAATTATTAAAAAAAATAGTAAAAAAAATTAAAAATTTAGTAAAATAGCAAACTGTTGATTTTGATAGTGGTGGTGGTTGAGGACCTGCAGACATTTCCTTTTGTTCTTGTTTGAATGGCATTTGTGTGGCAATCAAGAGAGGGAATCACATGCACATCGTATTACGTGACGCATCTGGACCATTTCTTTCTAAATACATGTCAATGGATCATGGATGATAGTTGGCAAAAGTGACTGACATTCAACCGGTCCCACCACCCGTCCTTAATCAGTTATAATAGGGGACCCAATTAGATGGTCTTACTTTTTTATTTATGGAACAATAAAAAAAAATACAAAAAAGAAAAAGAAAGAAATGAGTTTCCTAAAGATCTTAATTATCTAAAATTCTATATGAAAGAAAAAGAAAAAGAAAAAGAAAGAAATGAGTTTCCTAAAGATCTTAATTATCTAAAATTCTATATGAGCGTCATCATCTGAGGATAATCTTCTAAAGAAGGATTGAGTTTCAAAAAGTTGGTTGGTGTGGGTTGTAGAAATTAGAGAATACAGCCTGACATCATAAATTAGTGCTATTAATGTGGGTCCCACCGCTTCCTCTCTCTCTCTCTCTCTCGCTCGCATTGATTGTGTCCGACACATAGTCAGCGAGGTTCTTTCTGCTTCCTTGTTCACCTCAAATATAGGGTCCAACCATAGTACTTGTAGGGCACACTTGAATTGTCAGCTCGTTTCTTTTTGGTTCTTCAGCTTATTTCTGAGTACTTTTCAAATCTCAAACACGATCGAGATTTTACATGGCTCTACAAATTTTTACAGATTTTTCTAGGGATACAAAATTAGGGAATCTGCTGGGTTTGGTGAGATAAAATCATCATTTTTTTTTCTCCAATGCTTGATGGAATCTGCTGGGTTTGGTGAGATAAAATCATCATTTTCTTTTCTCCAATGGTTGATGGGTTTTTTCACTTATGTGGGACATTTTGATATTTTTCTTACCATTAATTTATGAAAAATACAAAATAAAAAAGACTCTAAATGATTGTTAGTGTATATAAAAAGATGTATTTCTAAAAGGAAATTTTCTTTTTGGTACAAAAGAGGAGAAAGCATTGAGTTTTTATGTGAATATTTTTTTCCTCTTGTAAAATTTAGATGTTTAAGATTCTTGAAGTTGATTTATACATTGTTATTACGGATTTATGACAATGAGAGTGAGAACGATTTCTTATTTGGATTTTTACTAGAATTGAGTGTAGAGATTAGATGAGTTTCACCAGAGAGTTAAAGGTAAGTATAAACTTTCTTTCTTATAATTTTTTCCTTAAATAGTGAATTTCTATTTGTCGATTTGTCTTAGGTTGTGGTTATGTTCATTTCTCTACTTTCTTTATTATTTTTTGTATTTACTTTGCAAATAATCTTGGGGTTTTGTTATTAGAATTGAATGCTTTGGTGTTAGAAATGATTAATTTCAGTAATTGAATTTTCGTGTGTGGCTTGGGATCTAGCTACAAATGGTATTAAAACATCAGGATTGTGTATGCAAGGTGTTTGACAAATTGCTTGTAAGAGATTTTTACAAGAAAATGACAAGTATTATGGAAGATGAAGATTCATGACTTGTTAATTCAACAAAGACTACACAAGACTTGTATAGGAAAGACAAGAAATTAGAAACAATGAGCAAAGATGATTGTGAAGAACTTGATTTGAAGACACAGACAACTATTTGTTCGAATGAGGTGTTATTCAATATTGTCAGGGAGAAAACGACAAAAGACTTATGGGTGAAATTAAAAGACTTGTATCAAACAAAGTCTTTACAGACTTATGGATGAAGTTAGAAAAATTGTATGAGTCAAAATAATTAAGTCGAGAATCGAAATCATATGTGACTCAAGCTTAAGCACTCTTAATAAACATTGAAATTGAACGATCAATACCTAAAGCTAAACAAAAATTAAAAAATCTAAAGTTTCAAATCAAAATCTCAAAGGATCAAAATCTTAAAGAATACGTCAAATCTAATAAAAAATCAGAAAGCGTTAGGACTTGGAGCCATGCAAATATCTAATTTTGGTCATTTCTACATTTGTAGTGTGGACATGAAGAATAATGTTCTTGCCTTGACTTTTAATCCGGATACGAACAAAATTACATGTGTAGGCATTTTGACTGTGGAAGAAAACATAAATAACTAAAAACAAGGGACTCCATTTATTCTTTACGAGTATCATGTGGAATGAATGAGTCTTTGTGGAAGGTGTGCACAAATCATAACAGGAATATGCAACATGGAATTCTCTTAGGATAAGTGCTACAAGGAATGATCCTAAATACCCAATATCTAATTTGGACTAACTTCAATGAAACTTACAATGATATAAGGAGCCTTCCTTCTTAAATTCCTAAGAAAACTACTAGCCTTGTCTTTATATATATATATATATATATGGGAATGGATCAATGGACATATGAAAAGACATGTGAAAATAATGTTAACATGAATAATTTTCAAAATATGGGTTAGAAGTTTCGGATTGACCTGATTTTTTGTAAGGATGATCTTTATGATGGGAAGATCATCCGGAAAAAAAAAATCAGTCAAATCTGAAACTTCTAACCCCATTAAAAGTGATTTAGAATGTGGACCGTTGATTTTTGTCAATTTTTACCAATAATTTTGTAAATCACTTTTAATGGATTTAAAAGTTTCAGATTGAACTGATTTTTTTTTTGTGAGGATGATCTTCTCATCATAGTAACCATCCTCGCAAAAAATCAACTCAACTCAAAATCTCTAACCCATATTTTGAAAATCATTGCTTTTACATGTCCTATGAACCGCCCCCTATATATATATGGGAAATGTTCAGCACCAAACATTTTGGCAAAATATTTTTCACCGTAGAGATCATCCTCACTAAAAATCAGCCCATTCTAAGACTTCTAATCCCATCAAAAATTGTTTATAAAAAATGGACGGGCCATGATTTTTCTACTCGTTAACATGGGGTTAGAAGTTTTGGAATGGGCTGTAGGACAGAAATGGTTGGCTAAATAAATAGGTTATTTGCTTTTAAATAAAATAGAACATTTCAAAAAAATAATTAAGGAAAAAAAATGTTTTTTATGGAAAGTTTGAAATTTTCAAAATAGAGGACATCTTGAAACTGGTTTAGGTGGCAAAGTCATGGTCTATATGAACATGTGTACAGTGCATTTGGGTACATTTGAGGCGTCCACATTCACACATTCCATCATTCTAACAACCAACAGATATGCGAAAAGGGCATGACCCAATGGCTAATTGGGTGGTTTATATAGTCATGCCTGTTTGAATCGAACCAAACCAAGCTCTCAAAGTACTCATTGAGAGCATCGTCACCTTATTAAGTTATCTCGGGGTCATCTATCAACAAGATGAATTTACATGATGTTTCAAGTTTCACACGTCTCACGAAAGAAATCAGATGACTCTGGCGAAAATCTCAGCCGAGTCAACCTGAGATTTTGTAAATTTGTAATTGAAATATATATATATATATATATATATTTATTTATTTATTTACAATATATATTTATAGGGGTCGAATCCTGGGACATAAGTAAAAACATATGTAATAACAGTCATTTTTCAAAATATAGGTTAGAAGTTTCGGATTGATATGATTTTTTGTGAGGATGATCTCTATGATGAGAAGATTATCCTAAAAAAAAAATATCTCTATATAAAACTTCTAACCCCATTAAAAGTGATTTAGAATGCGAACCTTCGATTTTTTTATCAATAATTTGTAAACCACTTTTGATAGATTTAAAATTTTTATATTGGATTGATTTTTTGTGAGGGTGATCTTCTCATCATAGTGACCATCCACACAAAAAAATCAGCTCAATCCAAAATCTCTAACCCATATTTTGAAAAACCATTGTTTTTACATATATATATATATATATGAATAAATAATTATATATCGAGTTAAAGACTTAATTTTTCATGAGTTGACTCGTTCGAGATAACTTGATTTTGTCTGTTAACGAGATGAGACATCAAACCAAGATTTGAAATCTTGACTGGGACGTATAAATAATGATTCTAAAATGAGTCAAAGTTCATTAGAAGAGAACTGCAATGGTTTGAGAGAATAAAAGGCTGAGATTTTTTTTTTTTAAACCTTGATAGATCGATGCGGCAAAACATATGCGGTCTATAAGTTGTTGACATGGCAAAGACACAGAACCATAGATCTTTCTCTTCGGGATACAAAAGTAAAAAGATCAATGGCTCTGTACCCTTGCCATGTCAGCCACAGACCTTGTATGTTTTGTTGCGTCAATTTATCATTAGGTTTTTTGACGACAGAAGTGTGTGGGTTCATACTTTCTAGGAAACATTTTTTTTCCCAAAACTCTACATACACTCACAATTCATACTAAGAGAGAGAGAGAGAGGTGGGGGTGGTTTATGTTTTAAAGGAATTGTATTGTTGGAAGTCCATACCATCTCAAAACACAAATACCATACAATATGAATAACAAAAAAATAAAAAAAACTACAGCAAATTGTTTCACATGACACATATTTCCACTATATAAAGCATGGCTTGCCTTACGGTCAACTTATAAATTATATATTTTTGAATTTTATTGGATGCATTGGTCACATAACACTCTTGAAGCATAACTTCACTCCAATCATTCAACTATAATAATTATATGGTTAACATCCTCCTCGATCCCCCATCTAATGAAACTTTTTTGAGATAGTCCAACAAGATTTTGAGTCTACTAGGTGAATTTTTGACCTGATTTGGATGAACCAACAAATTTAAAATTTGTATGCTAATGTGGAGTCCATTTCTATCACACTCTAAGATAATGGCACGCATCCTTTATAATTCAACGGCCCAATCTAAATATCAAATATTAAGTAACAAGATTCAAAGATTATAGTGATTCGGGTGGTATGGCATCAATTGAGCAAACTATTGAACTCAAAGAGTCGCACAACTTGCCCAGAAATCAAATCATCTGAGCTAGAGCAACCAAAACAAAGCTCAAAAGTCAATAAGTTTGATCAACCAAGAAAGCATTTCAGAGCGAAGTTTCGTTAAATTGGGTGGATAAACCCCGGTCATAATAAGACAAAGAATTCATGGCAATCAAAGCTCGATCATGCGTCAAATCTCACACTAAATGCAATAACCATAGTTAGTCGTTAGAATAGTATCGACAATGACATTTCTCACTCATCCAACATCAAATAATGAAATCCAATCAACTAAGCAATTAAAACACTGTGACACTTTAAATCTAACTACGTGAATGCGAAGTCTAAAAGCAGAGTCATCAATTTACAACGAGCTCATGTCTTATATGGCCATGCACCTGAACCAATCATGTCGTGACACATGTCTCAGATTCAGAACTATAAAATTCCCTCTCAAATATTGAAAGATGATTCAAAAAATCATTTCCTCACACATACTCAAAGCAAAAAATCACTTTGCAACTCACTATTCATCACCTTCCACATCTCCAACCACCATCATTTCTTCTACTTTTTACATCTTTTATTTACTTAATCTTCATAGGACTTTTGTTAGGCATCACATCAAGGCCTCATTCTTCTTCTTTCAACCTTCCAATAACTAGGAGTTTACATTGTCAATGATGTCCCGGGAGAAATGTTGGGAGATCAAGAATTCAAAGAACAAAGTTGGAGGATCAAAGACATATTGATTTGTTCAATGATCTCACACATTTCGAGGAGTGGAAGTCTTAAAAAACATCCACAATGAAGTTAGATATTCCTACGACTATCATAAATAACCCCATTTTGACCTTTTTTTGTGCATCATAGATCAAGTTTTTTGGATTGTGTTAATAGGCCCATCCACTTTTGAAGTCGGGTTGGTTAGATTAACCTTTTTCAAGTTTAAGGTCGGCTTTGAGAGCCGGGCATGTCAGGTGGTGTAACCCGATATGATGGTATCTTATACTACAAGTTTATGGCCTGACCCATTGACAAATCTAAAAAATTTCATCAATTTTAAAGAGTTCAGAATCCGACTAGTCTTACTAAGTTAGTAAGGATTTCACCCTTACAAAGAGTACTTGGGCTCAACTTGTGGCATCTAAAACCATGATTTGATAGGATAGTACTAGAGGAAAGAATCCTATGAACATTGAAAGACAAATTCAAAAAAAGTTATTTTTCATCATTAAATTTTTATTTTAAATTTGATAATTAGGTGGAAGTTTCATAGTTGCCCATTTTAAAGTACAACGTAATTTTTTTTAATTTTTTGTTGGATCTAAGCTTTTCCATGAGATCTAGGGGGTTATGATGTTGAATTGCTAATGTGATAATGATAAGAAATGACCTTAAGTAAGGCTTAAAATCTTACTTAAGTTAGTAAGGGAAGCATTAATGGAGAGTTTAGACTTAAGAAAGAACTATTACGAGTTGTTAAAGTAGTAAACAATCCGGGGCATATTCGTAATTTAATGCGTTACAATCTGTAACATAAACAAAAACCCTAACCCTAAAAATTCCTGAGCCTATAAAAAGTAAAGCAAACGGTATGGGCTGTTCAGCACCTCCTCTAGTGGATACTTCCCTCTTCCCTGTTCTCTCCTCTCTCCTCTCTTATTGGTTTCAGGTATTTTTTTTTTTAGATTTTTAAGGTTTCCCTTCAATCATTCAACCCTCCATTCTCTCATTTTCTTTATTAATTTTTATTTTTTATTTTTCGTTAATTGGACCAATCGAAGGTTTTAACGGATTTAAAGGGGAATTTCTTGATGATGATCCAATTACGATGACGAGTCCGATTTATTTCCATTCATCATGACGACAAATCGAGGCATTTGTCTGAGAGAAATTCCCATCTCAGAATTATTTATTCTATTTTTTAATTTTTTAATTTTTTAATTTTTTTGGTTCAAGATTTATAGATTTGTGAGTTATGGAAATGGCATGATGAGGAAGAAACTTTATCTGATTTTGTTTGATTGAAACGAAACCTCCTACTCATTCTGAATGCTTTCGAAATCATTTCGATTTTGATTTCTTTAATTAGGTTTAATTTAGTTACAAATCAAAACCTGCAAGAGTAGTTCTAAGTTTTCGATTGTTTCTCATTATTTTTCTTTCAAGGAAAATATATAATTTGTTTTTCCTTTTTAGATCTTAATTTTTGAACTTAGTGAAGAAGGTAATGTAGCGATGATGATAAATAGATTCTCTCTCTATTATAAATTGTTGAGGAGAACCTATGATTACATTCAAGCACTTTTGAGCTACATCCATGGTTTTTAAACCCAGTTTCTCGTCTCGAACACTGAGTTGACTCTTCTTAAACGGTTTAACTCATTTTAAAATTATTCCATATTATATATTATCAAATGTTTATATATGGATTAGAAGTTTTGGAATGGGTTGAATTTTTTTTTTTTTTGTCCAAAGTCTTAAACTTTTAACCCTAATTTACAATCTCGATGAATTTGTGGTGTTAGAATGATCTCTTCACCATATCCCACCAAAATCGTTGTCACAATGTTTGTCCCTTAAATTGTCTTGGTACATATTTATATTCAATTTAGTTATAATTTCCTTTTCTTATTATCTAGATTAGAAGATCCTCGATCAAAAAAATATTGTTTCTAATATAGGTATAAATATTTAAAATTGTTAATTTTTTTATTTATTTATCAAAAACTCAAATTCTAATTAACTTTGAATATCTTTATGATATTAAAAAAAATTAGTGATACCCAATACCCTAAGGTAAAGAATCGTGATAATCTGATTACCCCACATGGCAAACTCAATCAACTACTTTGACTTGATAAGTTTGGGAATCATAGATCTGCGCTCCTTAAGATATACTACGATTGCACTTCCCCATAAAAAGTGTATTTCGAGGAGTGCAAATCCATGATTTCCAAACTTGTCATATTAGGTGGTCGATTGAGTATGTCGTGTGGGGTAGTCAAATTATCACGACTCTAAAGTAAATTACTAAAATTTCATGGGATGTCAAAGAAATTAGTTTGATGCCTTGAATATCATCCACTCAAAATTTCGATCCATTTTGGCTTTAGGTTAATTAAAACTTTAGTTGAATTTGAAAATTTTGGATATTTAATTTTAAATTGGGTACCCTTCAATTTTTTTTAAGGTGGATACTTGTCAACATGGGTAGAGCTACATGGGGCTGAGTGGAAGCTTTACCCCAACTAAATAAAAAAAAATACTGAATTTCAACTGTTTAAAAATCACAAACGTTATGGGGACCTCTACGACATTCCTTGATTGTCAATCTTTGTACATAGGGTCACGTTATTACGACCCCCTTTGCGACACACTTTTTTGTCTTATATGGGCAAAAATGTTTGGAATGGGCTGATTTTTTGTGAGGATGATCTCTATGGTGAGGGGATCATCCTAGCAAAAAATCATCCCATTCCAAAACTTCTAACCCCATCAAAATTGATTTACAAAAATTGGACGGTCTATAATTTTTCAACAAAAATCGGACGGTCTAGAAGTTTTGGAATGGGCTGATTTTTTGACAGGATGATCCCCTCACCATAGAGATCATCCTCACAAAAAATCAGCCCATTCCAAACATTTTTGCCCATATAAGACAAAAAGGTGTGTCGCAAAGGGGGTCGTAATAACGCAACTCTAAATATATATATATATATATATATTTCAAACATAGAGCTATGGAAGTCGATTATTCTCTCCCTATAGATCTTATATATTATCAAATTTATATATATATGGGGACGATTCAGCAGCCCTAAAGTTTGTCAAGTTTGGTGCCAAACATTTTTCAAAATATGGGTAGAAGCTTTGGAATGAGCTGATTTTTTGTGAGGATGATCTCTATGATGAGGAGATCATCCTCATCAAAAATCAGCCTATTCCAAAACTTCTAACCCCATCAAAAGTGATTTACAAAAATTGACGGTCCACGATTCTTCAACTTGTAAATTAGGGTTAGAAGTTTCAAAATTAGTTGATTTTTTGTGAGGATATCTCTTCACCATAGAGATCATCCTCCCAAAAAATCAGCCTATTCCAAAACTTCTAACCCCATCAAAAGTGATTTACAAAAAATGTTTGACACCAAACTTGGCAAAACATGGGTTAGAGATTTTGGAATGGGCTGATTTTTGTTGAGGATGATCTACAGTCAGGGGATTATCATCATCAAAAATCAGCCCATTCCAAAACTTCTAACCCCATCAAAAATTGTTTACAAAAAATGGACGGTCCATGATTTTTCAACTTGTAAACATGGGGTTAGAAGTTTTGGAATGGGCTGATTTTTGGTGAGGATAATCTTCTCACTGTAGAGATCATCCTAATCAAAATCAGCCCATTCCAAAACCTCTAACCTATGTTTTGAAAAATGTTTTGCCAAAATGTTTGTTGCTGAACGGGACCATATCTATATATATATATATATAGGGAAATGTTCAGCACCCTAAGTTTTACCACACACTTTAACAAACGTTTTTTGTCCTACATGGGTTAGAAGTTTTGGAATGAGCTGATTTTTGGTGAGGATGATCTCTATGATTAGAAGATCATCCTCCCAAAAATCAGCCCATTCCGAAATGTTTAGCCCCATGTTTACATGTTGAAAAATCGTGGACCGTCCATTTTTGTAAATCAATTTTGATGGGGTTAGAAGTTTTGGAATGAGCTGATTTTTGGTGAGGATGATCTCCTCACCATAGAGATCATCCTCACCAAAAATCAACTCATTCCGAAACTTCTAACCCATGCAAGACAAAACGCGTTTGTTAAAGTGTGTGGTAAAACTAAGGGTGCCGAACGCCCCCTATATATATATATATATATATATATATATATATATATATATATATTATATATATATATATATGGGTCACGTTCCTAAGACTCATATTGAGACTCACATTGCGACACACCGTTTTGTCTTATATGGCAAAAAATGTTTAGAATGAGCTGATTTTTTATGAGGATGATCTCTGTGATGAGGGGATCATCCTGGCAAAAAATCATCCCATTCCAAAACTTCTAACCCCATCAAAATTGATTTACAAAAATTGGACGGTCTACAATTTTTCAACAAAAATTGGACGGTCTAGAAGTTTCATAATGAGCTGATTTTTGGCAAGGATGATCTCCTCACCATAGAGATCATCCTCACAAAAAATCAGCCCATTCCAAATATTTTTGCCCATATAAGACAAAACGGTGTGTCGCAATGTGAGTCCCAATATGAGTCTTAGGAACGCTGTTCTATATATATATATATATATATATAGGGGGCGTTCAATGGCCAACTTTTTAGCAAACTTTTTGGCAAAACATTTTTCAAAACATGAGTTAGAGGTTTTGGAATGGGCTGATTTTTGGTGAGGATGATCTCTATGGTGAGGAGATCATCATCACCAAAAATCAGCCCATTCCAAAACTTCTAACCCCATCAAAAACAGTTTACAAAAAATGGACGGTCCATGATTTTTCAACTGGTAAACATGGGTTAGAAGTTTTGGAATGGGCTGATTTTTGGTGAGGATGATCTACTCACTGTAGAGATCATCCTCACCAAAAATCAGCCCATTCCAAAACCTCTAACCAATGTTTTGAAAAATGTTTTGCCAAAAAGTTTGCCCTTGAACGCTACCCATATATATATATATATATATAAGTGTAGCTCTAAAATAAATAGAATATAAACTATAAAAATTTGTAATAAACATCAATGTTTGTACTTCATCCACCAACTAATTGGTTATTTTTAAATTACTAATGATTCTTCATATTTTATGGTTCAACTTGTTAAAAAGTCTATGATTTTGTCAAGCCATGAGGGAAATTCTAGAAATCTTTATCAATGGATACAACGCTTGTCATGATCCATTGGTCAATCATTATTTATTGTGACGAGCTCAACATTAGCATAAGCATAAAAGGAAATTGAGATTATCAGTCAACCATTGTTGGTACTTAGCCCTGCTGTTTGAGGAGATTCAAACAAAATTTGTTTATTATATACATTTTATTTATTGGTAGATTTTGCTTGTATCTTCCAAATGAATGGAGGAAATCAAAGAGGTTTAATGCAAAATGTTGGAATAAAACAATCATGTGAAACTCCTTTAATTTCTAAAGTCCAATTTTTATATTTCCATTTACACATGTAGTTTGATATTGTCTAATAAGGCCCACTAGGCTCCTAACTATTCAGACTCTTTCTGAATTTATAGGTTATCTTACTGGTTATGGAAGTTAGATTTTTTAGTCAAAAAAATGATTATGAGTCCGACATGAAAAACATTGGTATATAATTATGAGAAATCTTTGATCAAGTTGATTGTTGTTTATAGATCTATTAAAAAGATTGAATTTCTAAGTTATAGATTCATTAAATTAGCATTACATGGAAACCTTTTTAAAACTCGTTTTGACGTTTCGTCTCGTCCAAGATTGACACCAAGTTGTCTTGAACAAGACATCTGATGTTGGTGGACAATACCGAGACTACATGGGGGATGAGTCTTCTCAATCTCGGACAAGATTTAAAATCATGCTATAAAGGCCCAATGACTTCGAGTTTGTATTAACAAAATGAAACAAGGTGTCACGAGGAGACACACCCGAAGGGCAAGATATTTCTTAACTCTAGATCACATATTACTCTTAATAATATATGGGTTTGGAAAAGAAAATAGAATGGATTTTGTTGGACAAAAAGGATTTGTCATGGACAACCCGATCTTCGTGAGGTGTTTATCTCTAGGGGTCATGCACTTGATCAAGTGAAAACGTTGTTGCTTCTTTGGGAAGAATAAAAGCTCGTGTTGGGAGGCTATCGGTTGCTTCTATTGCAAGGGTTTTTGATAGGGCTGGCAATGCATCAGTTTGATATCGGATCAATTTCATTCTAATATCGATCCGAATTTTTTTAATTATGTCTGCTATCCGATCCGATTGGATTAATGAACATGTGTACCAAATCTGATCCATTTCATTTCATCCTTAATCTGAAGTGGATCTGATCCGAACAAATCTTAATTTCAAATTATCAATGTTCTAAATATTTAAAAATATAAATGGTATAAAATTTAAAAAAATCCACTTTTCAATTACAAATATATAGGGAAACCTAAAAACTAATACATTTTATCTACGTGTATTTATATGAAATTAAGAATAATAATAATAATATTAAAATATGTTTAGATCATATTTTTTTCAAGCGGATTAAGGTATATCCGAATTTGATTTGATCCAAAAAATCAAATTTTCATGTTTTTTCAGATCAGATCTCTTTGGACCGGTTGGGACATTGGGTATATTTCATATCATTGTCAGCCCTAATTTTTGATAGGTTCAATCTTTTTTGGAAGTTTATTGTGACGTGTGTTTTTTTAAATCTTTTTTCTTTCCTTGTCTTGCAATTGATATCTTGAGGAAGAATGTATTTTCATCTATAAAGGGCTTTGAGTTTGGGTATTGTTATTGAAAATAATTCCTCAAAGGAAGACTTGTACGCTTAGAAGGTAAATTTTGTTACTGTGGTAGTTTTGCTATTTCTAAGAAGAAAGATTAGTGTACTTGATCTTTTCTAGAGGCTCGTAGTCTTACCATTTTTTAAAGTTATGTGGGCTGAATCATGGTTTATTAGTCTTAATGATTGTATGAGCCAAATGCATAACTAAAATCACTTGGATTTATTCGAACCCTAGGTTTGATTTGTCAAAATTAAGACTCGGGTTGTGAAAATTAAGGCCTAATAAGGCAAAAAGAAAATTCAAAATAGAAGAAAATTATTCCCACTTCTAGGGAGAAATTTTCTTAAAGATCAAGTAGAAAATTATTAACTTCTTTGACTCATCTTAATGAGATTACATAAATATATAGACTCTTCAATGAAATGATAGAAACTCCTAAAATATAGTAAAAAACCCTAATTGAAGAAAAACTCTTAATAAGAAACTTTTTCCTAAGGAATCCCTAACATTCCAACGGTTATGTTGATAGAGAGATTAATATTATTATTCAATAATAATGCTGAAGTGACTTAAGATTGGATCTCACATCGCACACTCTGACGTAAAAGTGTATGGGAACCAAATATATTTTTTCTTGAGATACGAGTGAAAAGTATTTATGGCTCCTATATATCTACTTTCACGTCAAGAAGTGTGATATAAGTAGGACTTAAAACAGGTCGGTTACAGGCCGAATATGTGTCTACCCATATCCATATTCAAAATTTTAATTCGAGTACATATATGGATCCTACTAACTCAAACCATATCCGATTTTTTTTTACTTTCATTAAATCCATATCCGGATTCGATTTGACCGAATTAATTGAGTCGGGTTGAATAATTTTAAACCATTATAATGCAATTTATTAAAAAAAAGTGGTTTGAAATGATCAGAACTCAAAGACATCTATCTATTTGTTGAAAAGAAACTTTGACCACTTCACCTAATACTCATTTGTTGATTAATGATAGATTAAAAAATATAAAAATATACATATAATATATAAAATAATATATCATTCAAATATATGTGGATATAGGAATGGGTTTGTATTTGACCTGTATCCTACTCAGGTCAAGGGATATCAGTGCATATCCGATGCATATTTTAATTTAAATTTACTTAACGAAATCAAATCCGTTAAAAATTTCAAATAAAATTCGACTCATATTTTAATTCAGATATACTTGAAGAAACCAAATCTACTAAGAATTTCAGATAAAATCCGACTCATTCTAAACCCTAGATATGAGGTCCAATAAATGTGAAGAGCTCACATCAAACTCGTTCTCCTCCGTTCACCAAGAACATTGAAAAAGAGTGAACAAGTCAATTGTACAGCTTGAGTTTGTCCCATATGAGATCCCAGAGATGTGGGAGGTGTTGGTTTCTTTTTTCGCTACCATCTTTTGGTTTATTGATGTGACATTTTCATTGGTTGCAAATTGCAATCCTGCAATACATTTGTACAAGGTTGGGATCCTCCGATTTACATATGATTCGATCGATCCCAGTCGTGAAAGTACAACATCCAACGGTTGGGATTTTATTTGTATTTTCAATCGTTGGATTTTGTATTTGCATGGTAAAGTTCACATATGATTTCTTGCTTAAACGGAACCCAATTATTTGTACTTAAAAGCATTATGTTAAAACTAAACTCAATTCAAACACTAGATGAGTCAAGTCAACTCGATTGAATTTCAAGGTGATTCGACCCTGAAATTTGATGAAACAAACTCGTCATGTAAACTCAACAAATCGAATGTTGAATTGGCTAAAAAGTTTGATCAATTTGATCTATAAACATTCTCAATATTTGTATTATTAAGATACATATAAATTATTATAATTGGATTTCATGTTTACACGATTGAGATCTTATGTTTTCCCATCACCTGACCCTATTCTGAGGTTAGAATCTATTGACTCATGAAAAAAAAACATGATCCCATATTTTACTTCGAATATACTTAAAAAAATCAAATCCGCTAAAAATCAAATTAGAATTTCGAGTAAAAACCCAACCCATTTTAAGCCTTAGATTTGAGGTGCAATAAAAAATTAAATAGCTCGCATCAAACTCGTTCTCCTCCGTTCACGCAAGTTTTCTTTTGAAAGAACATTGAAAAAGTGAACAAGTCAATTGTACAGCTTGAATTTGTCCCATATGAGATCCCAGGGATGTGGAGGTGTTGGTCTCGTTTTCGCTACCATCTTTTGGTTTATTGACGTGGGATTGTCATTGGTTGCAAATTGCAATCCTACAACACATTTGTACTAGGTTCGAGAATTGTGTTATTTAGATACGTATAAATCCCTACCGTTGTATTTCATGTTTACATGATTGGGGTTGGGATTATATGTTTTCCCATAAGTCACTAGAACCTGACCCTATTCTAAGGTCAGGATCTGTTGACTCATGAAAAAAAACATGATTCCAACCATGTAAACATAAAATCCAACTACTTAAATTTATCATTCACATAAATATTTTTGAGAATTGTGCTATTTAGATACATATAAATCCCTATTGTTGGATTTCATGTTTACATTGTTGATATCATGTGTTTTCTCACGATTGGTAAATATAAGAACTCAATTCACACTTTGTTGAAGTAGTCGTGTGCACACAACCATAGATGCTCTTCCCTTGTATCACGATGACATTGAGTGATGAGAATCTATGATTTCGTGGACTCCTCCATAGCAAAGTGTGAATGGAGGTTACTCCAACATTATTCTGTCAAAAGCTCTGATGTTTGAGCTTAGACAAGTAAGAGTCGTGCTGGGGTGACACAGGATTTATTGTGATTCTCACAATTCTGACGTGGCCATGCATACATAATTGTAGATAGTTTTTTCTCGTATCGCGAGAAAACACATTTATGGTTATGTGCACATCCCTTGTCAGACTTGTGAGACTCGTAATAAATTCTTTTTATCATTTCAACAATTTTCGACAAGTAATAACGTTGAAGTGACCTAAAGATTGGACCGCAGATCGTACACCTTGACGTGAAAGTGTATGGAAATCATAGATATTTTTCTTGAGATACAAGTAAAAAGAAAAATCTATGATTCCCATCCACTTTCACGTCAAGATGTGCGATATGAGATATAATCTTGAGGTGACTCTAGCACAATCCTTTAACAATTGCTTAATAGTCTAAGTTGCCAAACGAAGAAACCATCTACACCACAATAATCCAAATTAATTGGACTTTTCCAAACTCAAATGGTCGGTTGAGATTTGAAGAAAAACACAAGTTTCCTTTTCAAGTGTGTGTTTGGAAGTAGTGTGGTCCTTCCTCCTTCAAATGAGCAAAACCATGCTTAGATCTAACCAGCCAGACCTAAGCCCTACATCCAATCATCCACAGAAGTTGCGGTTCGTCTGTCCACTCGCACGTGCGCTAAATATCCCACCCTCCTTGACTTGTACGAATGGGCGAATATCCATCTACGTAAACACACATTACTAGTCAAACATAAATATTCTCTCACAAAGAAAAAAAGAATTGGGTGATTTGGACACACCCCTACACGTTTTGAGGAAAATATTTGTAATACCCCTGAGTTTTCAAAATGAGTACATGACCCCTTGACATCAGTCTACTTTAGTAGACTAATGAAAACTTAATTAAATGCCCTCATCTTCAACATGTAATGAAAAAAAAAAGTCTTGCTACTCTTGCTTTGAAATAACACTCCAAGTGGTACGGTGTGTAGGAAACCATAAATTTTCCTTGAATGTACAACACTCATATATCTCGAGGAAAAATATCTATGTTTTTATGCACACATATATTGTTATTTCGATGTCACATTAGCATTTTTTTAGAAAAAAGAATCCTGATTTGTTTTCTTTTCAAAAGAAGGCTTCTTTAATTTTTGTGGTGAATTTATTTTCATTGTCTTGTTCAATCTTGACATTCTTTCTACTTAAATCAACCTTCGAACCTCATAAACAAAAAAAAAATTTTAGCGAATAAGATAATAATGAAATTTGGGATAGAAATAATTAATAATCTTTTACAAAAGGTTAAGGTGTTGTTTAAAATGATGAATCGAAGATGAGACTAAATAGATTAAAAATAATTTACATAGATGTTGAAATAAATTGAAGGTAATATAAGGCTTTTGAGAGAGAAATTAAATATTTTACTAGAAACTGAAAATGAGGGTATTTAGGTCATATCTCATTTGTATGTATGAAAATACTGAGGTCAAGGAATCATATGATCAGTTTGAAAACATATGGGTATTTATGAATATTTGTGATTCCACCGAAGTAAATTCCACGAAGGAGAAGAACCGACCTAGTACAAACCTGCGAAAACATACAACGGACACGTGTTCGGCAAAGAAGGTTTAGGGCCCACACGTGGGCGGAAAACGGAAATGGCACGTGAGAAATCAATTCGCTTTTTTTCTCTTATTATTACGTGACAATTTCCATGTTCAAAATCAAGGAACTCACTTCACCAAGAAAAAGAGAAAGAGAAGGGAAAATCTCATCCACGTCACGACAATCTCCAGCTAATATGCTTGGAATCTTCCCTTCGCACCTTATATAAAGCCACACAGTAACCCTAACCCTAATTACAAACAACAACAAAACTTCAAAACTCAACAATGGCGGCCACAACTAGATTGCTTCGAACATCTACACCTCTGAGATTTGATCTTTCTTCCTCTAATTCTTCTTATTCTTCTTCGGTGAGGTGTGTAAAGAAGTCGGATTCAAATGGAGAGAAGAGAATTTCAGGAAATGGAGAGAGAAAATCGAATAATGTGTCGTTGAAGGCATCGTTGGCATCGAATACTGTTACATCGACCGAATTGGAGAAGAAAAGCACAGTAGATTTGGCTTCTTTGGTAGCTAATGTTGCAAAAGCTGCTCTTAAGATCTTGAGACCAGCTGTGAAGCGGAAATCTTGGAAGCTAAATGCAGAGATGCTCGTTGAGAAGGTAATTAAGTAGACGATTTATTGAAGCTTAGAAAATTAATTTTCTAGTTGAAAATAGTTTATCAAAATATTAAAATAAGAAAATTTCTGGACTTTTCTAATATCAAACGAGGTTGGATGCTCTTTGTTAAACGAACAATAGTGGAAGAAAATTAATAAAAGTTTCCTAGAGATCAGAACTACTTTCCTTGAAATATATTTGCATCTCAGCCCTTGATTGAGGTCCATATTTTACTTTACTTATATTTGAAGAATTAAATATTTTCTATGATCTTCTAAATTGAACGGCTGAGATTGTCCAACAGAAGGAATGTATAGTTAGAAAATTTTAAAAGACCTCCCTTATTAATATATTTTATTATAAACGCCTACCTAATAAACTGATTATATTATACGTACCTCTATCAGCGGAAGGAAAGAAAGTCACTCTCAACACGTGCCCAGTCAATGTAATAGTTGGTCAAAAACTAGACAAGTCTAATTTCTGTGAAGTTTGAACTTTGAACCAAGACACACATGTAAAATATGTCTAACTAATGAGGGAGGTACTTGTAATTAAATACTTTAGTTATTATGGTAAAACCCACAATAGCTTAAAATGAAAAATATAATAATCACAAATTTTATTTATTTTTAAATAGAAAGGCATTTTATTTATTGTTTCATATCACAAGACTTTGAAATTCTTAAACTAATATTCATCTTGATTTTACATGCAGACAATTCTTGATTGTCGCTTTTTTACACTGTTCGCCATCGCTGGAACCTTAATAGGTTCGATCTTGTGTTTCGTCGAGGTAATTATCTTATATCATAAATAAATAAATTTATTTTTTTCTTAAAATAACCTAAGATCGATAATGTAATTTAACTATTTTGCATAAAAATAATGAGAAAATTAAAATAATAATAACAATGATTTTGCAGGGTTGCTATCTTATTCTAGAGTCATATTTTGAGTATTTCCAAACAATATTATCAAAAAGATCATCAGATGAAGGACATGTGATGCAACTACTTATTGAAGCCATAGGTATTTCTATCTTCTTCTTCTTCTTTTGTTTGTTAACTTCAACTATTTTTCAAATTGTATGGTTTTTAAAATTTAAAATTTATCTTTTTGGCAGATATGTTTCTTGTAGGCGGTGCAATGCTTATATTTGGGATGGGATTGTATGGTATGTTTGTGGGGTCAAGGAATCTGAAGAGAGAGAATGGAGGGTTGTTTACTGGGTCTAGTTTATTTGGTCTCTTCCATCTCAAGGTAAGAAAGCTTAATTATTTTCATGGACGTGCATGTATGTTCTATATATATAGATATGTACTGTTCATGCATATAGGATATTATATACACAATGATACATGTGCATGCATGTAATAATAATTATTTTCTTTACTATTTAATGACTTGCCAAGGGCGTATTCTATGGCCAGTTTTCGATTTTCAAAAGAATAAAGATTTTCTGACTCTCCCAATGTGGCATATGGCAGAACCGTAGATTTTCCTCCTCGACATACACATCTGCACATGT
Organism: Akebia trifoliata; assembly: GCF_017979445.1. Lineage (NCBI taxonomy): Eukaryota > Viridiplantae > Streptophyta > Magnoliopsida > Ranunculales > Lardizabalaceae > Akebia > Akebia trifoliata. Next base: position 44,449,419 of record NC_141378.1, on the reverse strand, counting down.
TTATGTGGATGTGTAATTGTGCAGCTTGAGGAAAGAAAATCTATGGTTCTATCACATGCCACATTGAAAGAGTAGAGGGGGACTATGTTAGAGAGGGGGGGAGTCAGTAGTTATGAATGTATGACAACATCATCGTCTTCACCAAAGTTTAATCTCAAAATCTGGAGTTGGTTGAAATCCTATTCGTCCATTTAATTTTGTCTAGATCCACGTCTTTTATTATTACAAGGGAGTTCATATGTGATTTTAATAACTCAATTTATGTTCTTTTGAGTGTTTTTCTATCTTATAACTTTAACATAAACAGTCTTTCTTTCAATAAATTAATTTTTTATAGCCTATTAAGGATACTCTAATATTTTTTGGATGGGGTGTATGGATCATCATCTTTATCACAAAGATTTTTGGTTGGCTAAACAAATCTTATACCTCTATTAAATTCTATTCAAAGCTACAACTTCTATTATTTAAAAGTGAATTAATCTATAACAATATTTATAATCCAATAACTTAACCATTATTGTATTTATTTATTTATTTATTTTTCAGACACTCCCACCATGGTTGGAGATGCAATGTCTATCGCAAGCAAAGATGAAACTCGGGCATGCCGTACTAATGATACTTCAAGTTGGGGTGGTGGAGAAGTTCAAGAACATACCTTTGGTTACTGGGTTTGATCTTGCCTGTTTTGCTGGAGCTATACTATTATCTTCAGCTTGTATTTTTATTCTCTCAAAACTCTCTATGGGAGGAGGATCGACAAAGTGAAGGTGGAAGCTAGAAAAAGAAATTAATATAAAGCGTTTCATACCAATATAACTACAGTCCCAAGGGAGGAGAGGAATCCTAGTTATAGATCCCACAGATTCTTTGTGTAGTATTAAATTAATTGTATTTGTTCTTGATATTGATAAACATTTCTTTAAGAAATAGAAAATGAGTCCTATATGTAAAATTAATGTTAAATAGTAACAAAAATAAATGAAAGATAGCTTGCTTTAAGTCTTCTTTGGATCCTTAATTGTTACTAATTCTTGTAAAATTACGTGTCTTAAGGGAAGAAAATTGATCAATGATGGCCTTGCAATCTGTGAATCTGAAAGAAAATAGTAGGGGTGAATTACCATTTTGTCAGCTGAAAATGAGTTATTTACAATTTCGTCTAGTTGTTCATTTTAATGATCAAAACGTGAATGATCCCCTTTTCGTTAAAAAAGAATTCAGAACGGTATCGAATTTGTCGGTCTTAAAGTGACTTTTTCTTATTAGTCACTTTAAACCTGGGAAATTATCACTTTAAAAACCTTTGAATTCGTTATCTTCACGTTTTGGTAAATTGAAAGGAACAGTGAGCTGGAATCGTCAATTCGTCAAAAGTTTAGCACTTTTTCGTAAATATCCCAAAGTATAGAAATCGAACAAAATTCATCCTAGAAGTCTCTTTCAAATATTAATAAAAATTCAAAATGTTCATATGTGGCCTATTAGCTCAGTTGGTTAGAGCGTCGTGCTAATAACGCGAAGGTCGCAGGTTCGAGACCTGCATGGGCCAACGACTAATGTATTTGTTTTTCAAGTCAACTTTGGCAACATCAAATTTTGGGCCAATCTATAATCATTCTTCGGGTTGAATCCTCTTATTTCATCGGGTTGGGCTGATTTTCCTTTTTCCAATCCATTAAATCATGGTGGGTATCAGGCTCAGCCAATATGATAAGAATTAGATTAGCCTTTTGTTGGATCAGATTTTTATTAAGGCTCTCAACGGGTTGGATAAGACTTTTACCGACTCCATACCCAAATTGAAACATACATAACTATACCCGATTTCTTACCCAAATTTTAGGATAATACCCAAATCCAAATTTTTACCCAAGTGTGAGGTAGATAACCATACCTAATTTCTTAACCGATTCTTGGGTCACCCAACTTTTACCTCTTGGTCTGAATTTTTTTTTACTTTAATAATCAAAATTATATAATAAAAAATTAGTTATTTACATATATTTATATATAGAATATGAAATTATACTTTTCTTGTCGGATAACCGAGTAGAATAGTCTTACCCATATCCGATTTATTCGGGTCGGATGTGTCGGGTAGATGAGTTTTATCCGACCCATTGCCAGCCCTAATTTTTATTAGGCCTTGGTATGAGGATAAAAAACCAATCTTATAACATTAGAATTGGCCCGAATAAGAGCAAATCCAATTAGATATATGTAGAAGTTTTAATTCTATCTCTACAAGGTAGATCTTATTTTGAGATTACAACATTAAATCCACAAAATAATAATAATAAGTAGAGAACAACAAAAAAATTTACGTGATTCAAAAAACGTGTCTACTCCATGGACTCCGGAAAGTCATTCCATTATATTTTGAATCCCATATTACGTGATTGTCTTTTCCCCCCAAATCCGTCTTCTTCTCTTCTTTTTTTTCCTCTCCTCTTTTCAATGGTCTTAGTCCCTTTAAATAGAAAAACTCTAACCCTAATTCTAATTAAATTAAAAAATATCATTTTTACCCCTATAAAATAAAATGAATATATAAAATGGGAGAATCCTCCCTAATAACGCCATTTATCCACATTGATATGCGGGCCAAGTGAATGGTCCAAATGGGATGCTAATTTTATCCTCTCACAATAGTGACCCGACCCGACCCGACCCGAATCAAGTAATCTGGGTTTGACAGGTGGATCAGGTCAGGTTGGTTATGGTTTAAGAGGAAAAAGAAACTCAAATATGATTTTATCCATTTGGATCCAAGTCAAAGTTGGATTGAGATTCCTATCCACATAAAATATTTGGTCTGAATATAGTCAGATTTTGGCCCGGGTCCATCCCATTTTAAACCATATCTGAAAATGGTTGATCATTGAACTCCTAAACATAAACCAACAGATTTTTACTGCAAGTTGTGATAATCTGACTACAGCACGTGGCACACTCAATTGACTCTCCTGACATGATAAGATTGGGAACCATAGATCTGTACCCCTCGGGAAACATGGTTCCCTTGGAATACACTTTTTTTTTTATGGGGAAGTGCAATTTTGTATCTTAAGGCCTATAGATCTACGGTTCCTAAACTTGTCATGTCAGGAGAGTCGACTGAGTGTGCCACATGGGGTAGTGTTATCACGATTCTTTTACTATCTTGTTGATGTGGCATTCTCTCAATCGTTGAAAATCACTCTAGAGTATTTTTAAATGACGTGGCTTTCTCTCAACCCTTCAAATTTTTTATGAAAGTTTTTCTTTTGTATATACGATCATGATCCAAGTCTTATTAGGTATCAACACTTGGCAAAATGATACAGGTTACTACCACGTGGCAAACAGGGACCCTATTGGCATAGTTTGGAACAACCAATGGGAAAACACCTTATCCAATCTCTTACCCATCTCACGAACTACTCTCTTCACAAAAGGAGTAGCAAACATGTGAAAACCAAACATAGCTCCAAAGGAAACATGGTTGCGTCTCTTCAAGCCATGGCTACGATCAAGGGCGGAGCCAGGATTTTCCTGTAGTAAGGGCAAACTATGATTAGTTGTATAGTGAAGATGAATGGTTTTAGAGAGAAATTAAGAGGTTTTTAGTTAGTAGTTGAAGAAAATGATATTTAGGTCATTCCCAATAAATATTTGAGAAATCCCGATCAAGAGGCAATGTCATCAACAAAAAATTAAAGAGGTGAGGGAGTAGGAACAAATGGGCATGTAATTAGTTGAAAATATAGGGGTGTCTCAAAGTTTTGTGGGGGCAAAAATTGGAGGGAGGTGATGGTGTGGGGGCAAATGGGGAGAGAGGTGAGGGAATGTGAACAAATGGGGCATGTAATTAGTTGAAAATATAAGGGTGTCTCAAACTTCTGTGGGGGCAAAAATTAGAGGGAGGTGAGGGTGTGGGGGCAAATGGGGAGAGAGGTGAGGGAGTGAGGACAAATAGGGCATGTAGTTAATTAAAAATATAGGGGTTCGTCAAAGTTCCGCGCGGGGCGGGGGGGAGGGGGGACAAGGGGGCAATTGCCCCACCACCAGTCCCTTACTAGCTCCGCCCCTGGCTAAGCTCATGCAGCCCACTAAAGTCGGCGCTTCTTCTAGGAATGGCCTAGTGCTGAGATCCCATCAGAGCATTAATAAGGTTTTCGGGTTCAAGTTGGCTGGCTCTAGACTCACTTGCTCACTTCAAAGCGATCTCAAAAAAGATTTAGCTCAGAAGTGCGCCGACGCTACGAAGATAGCCGGTTTCGCTCTTGCTACCTCAGCTCCAGTCCTTTCGGTAGGCATTATTCTCAGCCTCGTTAGATTTTTTTTTTTTTTTTTTAAGTTGGTTTGACTAATTTTGGAGATGTAATTATTTGACACGCAATATACACCCACTTTTTTGCTCGATACACCCGCTACTGCATACATGCCATACACTTAGGGGTTGGCAATGGGTCGGGTCGGGTCGGGTCGTGTTCATGTTTGTATCATTTGAAAAATTCCAGAATTATTCTCGAATTGAATTATTCAAACTATCGTTATGGGTAGTCATTTTAGGGTCCCAATAGTGTATTTGTTTTACTTGTAACTTATTTGTAAGAATTTTAAGTATTCTAACTAAACATTAATGAATGGAGTGACTAGAAGTCTAGAACTTAAATGTACTTCAACAAAAATTATAATTTGTACAGAATATATAGTCTTTTTTTTTTTTTTCCCTCTCTTAGTTACATAAACTTCTGTTTATATTTCTTCCTTGTGAATCTCAACTACAAACAATGGCAAAGAACCTTATTTTCTAAAACTTTAATTCTTTTTAAAAGTTTGATTTGCTTGAAGAAATCGTTGTTAAAAAAAAAGTTAATATCAAATACCAAATGAGGTATTGTATGTTAATTCTTTTTATCCACAAGTAATTGTCTTTCTTTGCAATGGTAACAGATATTTATATGATCAATTACAATGGTTCCAAATCCAAAACCTAAATCAATGCATGTTTTATCTAGATTTTGTTTTAGGATATATATGTAAAACCAAATTGACCTGTTGAAACACCTATTCTGATGAGACGACGGGCGAGATAGTCAATGTGAATCATCCATCAAATTGACTCATTCGAGATCTAAGATGACTCATCCAATATATTGAAAACGTTGAGCAAGTTTATGAATTCTCAACCTATTCAATCAGATTTTGTGTATTTTGCGCTTCCCGCTCAATTTTTGAAAGATTAACTCAACCTAGAATATGATGTTTTTTTTCTAGGGAGCAACTGCTGAAGGAGTTCCTAAACGGCCAACCTACGACAAAATCCAAAGCAAAACATATATGGAAGTGAAGGGAACCGGAACAGCTAATCAATGCCCAACAATCGAAGGTGGAATTGATTCCTTCGCCTTCAAGTCTGGCAAATACAGCATGAAAAAATTCTGCCTCGAACGACTTCCTTCACAGTCAAAGCCGAGGGTGTCAATAAGAATTCCCCGCCCGAATTCCAAAAAACCAAGCTCATGACACGCTTAACCTACACCCTCAACAAGATCGAAGGACCCTTCGAAGTTTCAACCAATGGAATTAAATTCGAAGAGAAAGATGGGATAGATTACGCTGCAGTAACGGTACAACTCCCGGGAGGTGAACGTGTTCCGTTTCTTTTTACTATTAAACAACTTGTAGCTTTGGGTAAGCCCGAGAATTTTGGAGGACAATTTCTTGTACCATCGTATCGTGGTTCATCATTTTTGGACCCAAAGGGAAGAGGTGGATCGACGGGTTATGACAATGCGGTTTTTTTACCTGCTGGTGGGAGAGGAGATGAGGAAGAACTCGCTAAGGAGAACGTAAAGAACGTGTCATCGTCTAAGGGGACAATTAGTTTGATTATCACTAAGAGTAAACCAGAAAGCGGTGAAATTATCGGAGTATTTGAGAGCGTTCAACCTTCGGATACTGATTTGGGGGCAAAAGCACCTAAGGATGTGAAGATTCAAGGGATTTGGTACGCTCAACTTGATTCATAGGTGTTCATATGGTTGGGGATTTTTATTTTTATTTTTTGGTTATAAATTTTTCATAGAGACTAAGGCCTCAAGAGTATATTCTTGTTGTTATTAGTGTTTAAGTGACTGAGAAGAGAGATCACTCAATTTGTGGAGTTTGGGGTTCTTTTGATTGTATCAGAATGCTAGGTTCGTATAGGTCACGGATTCGATTCTTTCCACCCTTATGAGTTAGGAGTTGTGTTGAGTGTACATTTCCTCCACTCTGAGACATACGTCATACCTCAGTTAAGCCTCATGACCCTCTTATATTCAAAGTTCTCCCCCTCTCCGACGGATCGAGATTTTGGAGTAGTTGGTAGGTTAACATAAAATCCTTTCATTTTAATTCTTCAATTCATGTTAGATCCTATTTCAAGGCACTCATTTGTTTAAGTTCAATTTGCATTTAAGTTGGGATTAGAGTTAGAGGCCTAAACCTCTAGATTTGAGCCTCACTTTGTTTCATGATATTTGGGTAGTCTCACACTCAATCCACTAGATTTGCATCAGCTTATCTCCCAAACATTAGTTATAAACTTATAATTGATTATATTAGGTGGCACTAAGGGCAGTAAAAATGTATAAAAGGAAACTTAGAAAATTGTAGATTTGGCTCAATATGTGTCACAAACAAAAAAATATATACTGAGATATTTCAAATCATTGCAAAATATTTTAGAATTAATGTACCATATCTTTCTTTTCTCAAAATTTCAAGACTTTTTTTATTTTTTTAATATAACCCTCACCTCATCCATTGTAGTATGAAACCTTAGGATGATTAAGGATGGGCTCTTCTTTCATTTTTTTATTTCTTATTATTTCCAATTAAAATGGGCCTGTACTTGTCAATGGAGACCTGATCGTTGTTCTTGGCATTTCGGTTAATCAACCAAATGGAAAACGCCTATCCCGTGAAGCAAAAGCCTAGCACTATGGGGGATTAAACTAATGACATGTCTGACATACATCCCACGCAATGAAATTTTTTAAGGGAGCAAGCATAGAAGGAATTCCAAATAAATCTATGACGAGACCAGAGCAAAACATACGTGGAGAAATTTGTTTGAGTATCACTAAGAGCAAACCAAAGAGCGATGAGATTATCAGAGTATTTGAGAGATACGGATTTGGATACAAAAGTGCCCAAGGACGTAAAGATTCAAGGGATACTGATATAATCAACTCGATTCGTAGGTGTTAATATGGTTGGGCCTTTTATTTTATTTTTTGGGTTATGAATGCTTCATAGAGACTAATGCCTCAAGCATGTAAATTCTTGTTGTTCTGATGTTTATAGAGGTTTCGACTTTGGATTAGTGTTTATGTGACTGAGAATAGAAATCACTCAATTGTGGAATTTGGGCTTCTCTTAGTTGTAATTTTTCTAGTTTCTATAGTAGTTTCCAAACATCCAAATTTTGCCTCAAGATACTTTGATTTACTCAGATGTGCACTAAAAAGAAGTATAATATGAAACTTAGCAAATTACAGATTTGGTTCAGTGTATGTTTCAAACAAACAAAAAACTTGAAAAGATATAAACCCCAATGTTATTGCAGGGATTAATCTCGTGACATGCCTAGCATACACTCCACACGAGATCGAAGGACCCTTGGAATTCGACAAAAGAACGTACTTTTCTTTCATCTTGTTATTTTTCCTTTTATTTTTGTGCCCTTATATTGTTGCTAAGTCATAATTGTAAATTAATATGAACATTGTTGTGAAAAAAATGGTGTTCTAACAAAGGAAAATACTAGCCTCAAATTGAAAGGAGAATTGGAAATTATCGAAACATTAGATTTGTTTATCTCATGTCTGCTTTTGTGAAAATAGACTAATTGAAGTAGAATATTTCTTCAAACAAGTTGAGATATGGAAACCTAGAGCGGTTGCGGGATTAAGGTGAGATATGGTTACTCATAATGCCAAGGACGATCACGTATGACACCTTCATGGTCGCGGAACTTTCTCCAATCTATTCAAAATTTCTATTCAATTGTAATACGTGTGTTTGCATAGAATTGAATGGAGGAATATAATTCGTTTAGCCAACCCCAAATCTTTGTTATAAAAATTGTGATGATGATGTTTTGTGCTTCACCCTGTAATTGTTTTAACTCGATAGGGAAATCTCAACCGTAGCTTCACATGATACATTGCATCAACATCATAGGCTTGCCGGTCGGTCTGTGCAAATACAGCAAGCCCACGTGCAAAAGCAAAAGAACCCGTCCCACCAAAAACCGTAAGTTCCTCCCTAGCCTTGTTTCCTACATGTTTGGCTTGGATGCTAAGGCTACCCGAGTACTCTGGCATGTCGAAGGTGAGATATATTACGTTGAACGCGGATTGTGCAAAATGTTCGACGGGGATTATAAAACCTTGGGCTTTCCCGACAACCCGTGAATTGTTCTCGGGACCCTCTGTGAGTGTGTGGTGGAAGACGAAAGCCCCACCGTTTGAACCCGTTGTCGGATGTGGGTTAGAATTTCTAGTATGGGGTTGTTGGATGTATAAGGAGAGTGCTAGCCGATGTTCTGATGGGTTTTTCTTTTGCTTCCTGTGTGCTACTGGTGATATTAAGGCCAAGATTATAACAGCTAGTGTTGCAATAGTGACTGCTGTGCAGAATATGATCTTAGGCCTCATCATGGGCTATGGGTTTCCTCTTTTTTTTCTAAGATTTGTTATTTGGGTTGGGTTTTATAAGAGGATCTTTTTAATGGATTTGGTGAAGTATTTCTGTTCCTAATGTTTGTCTATTTTTAGCACCTAAACCACTCTTATGTTCCAAATATCCAAACCTAAACCTACTTACTTTTTCTAGAAATGTGTATAGTGGGAGTTGTTCCAAAATTGATGGTAAAGGTACATGGATAAGTGTACGTACTAGTGGGCTGTCAATGGGTTGGGTCGTAAAGGACATGTGCTAATTGGGATTCAAATTCTGGCCCATCCATAGGGCCTAGTTCCAAACCCAATCAGAATCATCCCGGACCGGCCGAGTAACACCCCCACACACGCCCAAAAAAAAAAAAAAAAAAAGTCGTAGTTTTGAGTTTGGGGGTTCAACCTTAGGCATTTTGGAGTCCAACTATGAAGCGGGCAGGCCGCTTCAAAATTTTGAAGAAACCCTCTCCATTGGATTACACGTGGTATTTTTAAAGAGGTATTTTAAATTTTGACGGAAATGTAAGGGTCGTGAAATAAATTCAAAATGCCTCATGTCATATAATGAGAAGGTTCCTTTAAAATTTTGAAATGGCCAGATCGCCTCAAAATTTTTTTCCGACCACTTGTGATATGCAACTAGTGGTCCCAATCATGGTCTTAAAACTCGGTTTCGCATCTTGTCTCATTCCGTCCAGGCCTGATACCAAGTCGTCTCGGACTTTTGAGACGTCTTGTGAGACAAATCAAAAAATTGAACGTGAGTCCTAGATCTCGGTCAAAAAATGACTTTGTGAGTTGGTCTCATTCAGCTCTGATACCAAGTTAACTTGGGGGATACGTCTCGGTCTCGAACGAGTTTAAAAACCATGGTCCCAATAGATTTTTATCCCCATAATGATAAGGATGTGATTATAAACATGTCAATTTCAATATTGTCTTAAGACATACTTCATGCGTTTTCAAAATTGTGGCATGAACCTTGACTTCGTTGCTTTTAATATATTAATAGAAAATGATTTAAAATCCTTATTTTCAAATTCCAAAATCGACTATCTACGATTTCTTGGAAAGAAAAATTTATCCTCATTTTCAATCTTAAATTTATATTTAATTCAACCTTCAATCCTCAACCAACAAGATAGAAATTTTGGGGTCAAAAGAAGATTATGGAATTTGGAACCAATAAATTAAATATTTTCTTTACAAAGGGTCTAGGCAAACTTGAAAACGATGGACTAAAGATGATATTTCAATATATTAAAAATAAGGCTGTGATATTGCCACACCATTATGTATTGGAGGTAATTAAGTCATTCCAATCCATATAATAAGAGTCATGTTGGAGTGACCTCAAGATTGTACCTCGTATCGTACATCCAAATGCGAAAGTGTGTAGGAAACATAAATGCTTTTAGACACATATATGGATGAAAGGTTCCTGCACACTTTCACATCAGGATGTGTGATATGAGGTACAATTTTGATGTCACTTTAGTATTTTTCATACAATAAAATATAACTTGTGAATCTCATTCATTTGTCTCAATCTTTATATTTTATAAAGAACATATCTTGATGATGATTGTCCACCTTCTTTCCCAAAAATACCCCCAATTTAATTTTTTTCTTTTTTACCTCATTTCAATATTACCTCTACAACTTTATACAGCATCTCTATTCTTTTCTTCTTTTTCAATAATATCCCTTCAAATTTATTGTCTTTCATCTTTACTTTCTAAACATCAAAGAAGATGTTTATACAGTAAGTCCGAACAAACTCTAGTCAATCTATAAAAGGATCGACATCAAGGACATGTTTGTCATTTTAAAAATATTCACACCAAAACATGTTAAAGGATGTCTAAATCACCCCAATTTTGCTAATTAAGAGGGGAAACTTTGTTAAGTAAGTAATTTCTACATAAAAGTAGCGGTCGATAGCCTCTGCCGACATATTTCCACATTGTAGACTTCTCACTCGCATACGTTTGCTCCCTTTGAGCCTCTTTTTTTAGGACCATCCAAAATTTATGGACTTTCTATTAAAAAATAATAAATTTAGAGTGGACCTAAAGTAGAGATAGATATTTCATGTTCCGTAGCTAAGAGATGCTCCATTAAATATATATATGTGGAAATAGGGCCCACTCAAAAATAAATAATGGAAATCTCTTTAAAAAAGATACCACGTGGCAATCTCTTGACCCATCTTTCAAGGGTTGGCTCTCCTACCTCTTCTAGTCACTCTTCTCATATTTAGTCTCCTATTCTCTCACAAAAAAAAAAAGCAGAAGCCACTTTGCTTTCTTTCTTTTTGTTAATGCCACATGGCAGTTTCTTAGGAATGAATGTTGGATTCACTTGTCTATGGAGTATGTATTTAGATTGGCTAATGATTTTCTGACTCAGTATTTTCACTCGGTTTGACGAGACAAGAGTGCATAACCGTTGATCGATTTTTGGTGTATCTCGAAAAAACTGACCAATGATTCTATAAGCTTGCCATGTCAGACCAAGTGAAAATACTCAAGTCAAAAAATCACAGCTCATTTGGATTTCTATAATAAATTTTAGAATCGTAATTTTCTATCTCCCCGCACGTGGCTGTACATAAAACCTTAGGTTTTTCCTTGTGACACAATGCACATCCCCATAAATATGTGTAGTTGTGTATGTCGAGAAAAAAATTATGATTCTAATTATAGCCACGTTGGGAGAGTTATGATGGGGGTGGAGGTAAGTTTGTGAGAGAGGCAGTCAAGTTATCCTTATTCTAATTTTATTTAGAATAATGATTTTCTTACTCCCCTTCTGCCCTCCTAATGTGTTATGTGCATAAAATCATAGTTTTTTAACTTTGGGATACACCACTATACATATTTATGGGGATGTGCAATTGTGTATCCCGAATAAAAAATTTACGATTCTATGCACATGTCACGTCAAGAGAGTATGTTAGAGTGGGGGAGGGGTCAGATTATCACGACTCTTTTAATTGGTTCTCAAACTTGAATAATGATGAATGCACGTGATTTGGTACGCAGTGGGGTTGGCAAGAGTACAAAATCACAAATCTTTTTTTTGTATCCCGATGAAAATGATCTATGATTTTGTGCCTTTGCCATGTCAGCTGCGTACCAAGATCATGTGCATTCATTATGATTGTATAAATACTTCTATAATTTTTTCTAAGATCACGTTGTAAGTATATTTCAAACATTCCTTCATCTCAAAATGGACTATAGGTCCAACACACATCAGCTCTTCCTTGGAAATAGAATTGATCCACTGTAAATCAATCAGAAAATCGTGAATCAGGACAGTCAAAGTGTGGGCCCAAACTTTATAGACCAATATGGTTGTCTGAAACGGCATAAAAAAGAGTGAGGGTTTGGTTGCAATCCAACTTCTGGGAGTACAGGATAAAGCATATTATACATTCTAATAGCATCTCAACCTCATATTGTGGGCCCTACATTAACAAGCCCAAATAGTTCCGAGATGGCTATCTATCTTAATTTTTGGATTAAGGGGCTTAATTTTCAATTCTCAACTGTTTTTGTTAGGTAAAATTTGGTTGAAATGGAACAAAACAAGCTACAAGTTAACATCAAAGAGTTGCAAACTTGCACAACTAAACCAAAGGGGATATTTTAGACATAAACATATGGGTTTTGATAAATATTTGAATTGATGTCCCACACTTAACATCTTGACCTTAGTCTTCTATAAAAGATTAACACAAAATAACCCAAACACCCTCTGATGTAGAATGAGTCACAAAGAAGTAAATGGAATAATAAGATCAAAAGAGCATCAAATGTCCACCTTAACTTCGAACGACCATAACTTCTAACTTGTTTATCGAAACAAACTTTATCATATATCAATGGATTCCTCCCAAAAAGACTGTTTCATGAATTAGTGAAAAGTTATTATTTTTTACCACTTACATTATTATTTTTTGTGCTTATTTTTAAGTGTCTTTCGAATCTTATTTTTTTATTTTTTTTATTTTAATAAGGTTGTTTTGGGGTGTTCTAAGATTAATATACTCCTTGGGTTCATTAGTTTGCTCAATTCGAATTTAGGATTGTGGTTCTCCATTTTAGGGCAAATTTGATTCGTAGAGATAGGCAGAGATAATTCATTTCTAATAGGAGAGAATACGGTGCCAAAGGGCTTTGGTTACAAGGACGAAAATGAAGACATTTTCTATTAGTCTCTCATGAAATACTATAATCAAGGGGTATGTAATTAGTTTGAAAAAGAACAGGGGATACCCCAAATATTAATAAAAAACCAAGGGGTCGCGTTTAAATTACCCAAAACACAAAAGAAATGCGTATTTAATATTGTGGCCCACCTTAGAGCAAATTATAGCAATCTTCACCCTACATTGCTAGACCCATGGATCAATTATTTGATAAGACTTGTCTACTACATATATATCTACAAACTATTGTAAATTATGAAATCTGGTTACGTGTGTATAGGATAAAAACCTAAGAATACTTTAAGTAGCTCCCGAGTCACAAGCCTCAACCGCACAAAAACCGAATCCAACTGAACTTGAACCAATAGACCAGCCTAAGAAGGTGTTGGATTTCTTCATGATTTGACACGTGGTTTATGTACTTTTTTTTAAGTTACGTACGTGGCAAATGATGAGAGTCGCTATTAAATTTATTAACCCAACTACCGGGGTACATGATCTTATATTGTAAAAAAGAGAAATGGTTTATTTAGATGAACCCTCAACATTATTATGAATATTTGAGATGACCCTGTGTTTTCAAACCAAAATAGACTAATATAAAATGACTCAAATGCCCCCATCTACAACCTCAAGTAAAAAATTATTGATTTTTCTTTCCCGAATTAGTCATCTTCAAGCTCTTCAACTCGTACGGTATATTATTTTTAATCCATCAATCTAATCTTGAATCCATTGTTTTCAACCTATGCAATTTGACTCATTATAGAAAAACCCTAGATTTTTTTACCCAAATTTTCATTATCTTTTACTTTTTTCAGGAAAAAAAAAATTATTTATTTTGTACCAAAAATCAATCATTTTCAAACTCATTAATGTGATAAATTTTGTTCAATCCATTCAACTTTATTTTCAATTCATTTGTAGAATACCCTAGTCTCAAGTCTCAACCATTTGTAGAATATCCTAATTTTTTCTATCTCAAATTCCACCGTTTAATGCTTTCTTGACAAATCTTATCTTCCCCTAAGATTTGAGGGTTGAAGCATATAGAATATTTAGGTTGTAGATGAGGTAAACAAAACAAAACAAAAATCCTATAGATTGAGATGATTAGTTATAAGAAGTGTAATCAAGGGCTTTGTTTATAGGGCAGTCAATGGATTAGGTCCGGATCAAGGTCGATTTGGTATCGATCCAATAAGGATCGGTTTAGAGTTTTATTAGATTAGGTGTTTTTTTATCAGATCCAATCCATTAACATTTAGATAGGGCCAAACATGATTTCATATATAAATTTTATATATCTCAACAAATATATAATATAATTTCTAACATATTATCGGATTCGATCCTTATTGGATTGGGACATGGTTGATCTAAAACCGATCCAATAAGACCATATCAAAACTTTATCGGATCGAATCCTTATCAGAATCCAAAACCCAAAGTTATCTGATTTTGGGTCTGATCCGATCCATTGGTAGTCCTATTTGTATAAGAGGTCAAAAGATTAGGATATTTGAGTCATTTTGCATCAGTATATTAAAAAAGATTGAGATCAAGGGGTGTGGCATATCATCAGTTTGAAAAACACAGGGGTGTTTCATATATTCTAAAAAAATGTGAAGGGACATATCTAAATAACATAGAAATCGACAGAGTACCAGAAAAGTCTCCATCCCTGTAACGTTTCCATCTGTGTCTCTGAGCTCAACAAAGCAAAAAACCCAAAACCCAATTAATTCTAAAACGTTTTTTAATTAGTTTCTTCTTCTTCTTCATCTTCTTGAGTGAATTTGCAAAAGTGGGTGTTTTTACTCTCTCTCTCTCTCTCTACCCAAAACCCAATTAATTCTAAAACGTTTTTTAATTAGTTTCTTCTTCTTCATCTTCTTGAGTGAATTTGCAAAAGTGGGTGTTCTCTCTCTCTCTCTCTCTCTCTCTCTCTCTCTCTCTCTGTATTGAATTAAGAATTAATTGGATTGATGGGAGGATTGGAATGGAGAATTGAACGGCTAAGATGAAATGTTGGAAGGAAAGAGAAGATCCCAGCCGTAGATCCCATGCAAGATGGATGGAGTACCTGGGTCTTTGGGTACAAGCGCCAGCTTTACTTTGAGATTGGGTCAGACTATCTTCTCTTCTGCCTCTCTCATCTTCATGTCTTTTGGTGTCGAGTTCTATAGCTATACTGCTTTCTGGTACTCTCTCTCTCTCTCTCTCTCTCTCTCTCTCTCTAAAGTGTTTTTGTTCTATATATCTATGTTCTATTGTGCAATTATTTGAAGAAAATAAATAAATAAATAATTCTGAAATTCTTGCAAATATTTGGTGTTGGAAAGATTACCTATAATTCAATTTTGGGTATATTTTACAGACCCATCTAGAAATAGATGTCTCTGTCTGTGTTCTTTCTCTATGTTCCATATTTGCAATTATTTGATTGAAAAAAATTGTAAAAATCACATGTGTGATTTAAAGTAATTCTTGCAAATATATGCTGATGGAAGAGATTCCTACAATTCCATTATCTACAAATACAGAACCATCTAGAAAGAAAAATCTTTCAAACACAAATATTTTCTATTATTTGGCTATATGGGAGAATTTAGATTAAAAGAGAATTCGCTAACATTTGATAGTGGCCCCTCTTATTTTATGGACATCTTTGCCCTTTTGCTTCAACTGTTTTCTTTATAATAAGAAATCAGAACTAATATGGAATTTATATTCTGATTTCATATGCAAGATCTATAAGGAACCCATTTCTAAGGATCGATAGAAAAAAAAAAGGGTAGAAGATTTAGAAACATTTGAATGAAGAAAAAAGAATGGTTCAGAAATTTTGTGGTTACGGTTTGAGGTTTTTTTTTTCTCTATTATAGTTGCACCAAGTGATGATCATGTTAAGGCTTCCCACGATTTCTTATCTAATTTATGTCAAGCAAATATATATCCATTACATCGCTATTTTTGTATACAAACACTGGAGAATATTGTTCTTTGAAGTAAGAGATCCACACGCTCCAATTTTATAGGTAGCGGAGCAGTTGTGACCTTACATAGTCGTAACACCTGAAAAGACGACCATATTTTGAAAATTTGGATAGCTGGTCCTTCTGATTAGGCCGAAAACATACGGCTGGACACATTCAAACACAATTGTTAAGTTTTGAATGATGTTCATACTATTGTGTAAATGTTGCAGAGTTGCGGGGGTGCAAGGGGAAGCACCCCCGCCCAAATTTTTAGGGTTATGAGAAGGGCAATTGTGTAATATTTTCTTAAGGGTTTTTTATTTTTGAGGGATTTCTATTTTTGGGAGATAAACATGTTTTAGCAACTCCCGATTCCCGTTCCTATAAAATGGGATAGGCGTCTACATGGCACGTTTTAGTTGGTGTTTAAAACACCTCGTGCTCCTAATCAAGCCGTTCACGTGGCCCAAGGTGTTTGAATTCCTACAAAAATATGCCACGTAGATACCTAACGTTTTTCTAAGAACAGGACACTATTCTGGATCGTGACTTTTTATAAATAGAGATCTCTAGGGCTATAAAACTCAGTGATTGTTCTTGTTCTGATCCATAGACGTAGGCACACAACCGAACCATGTAAATCCTTGTGTTTTGTGCATTTTTTGTCTCTTTGCTGTTTCGTTTTTTCACACATACAAAGTAGGATTTCCTTTTACTAGTACTAATTAGAAATTCTTTTCGTAAGTTTCATGATTTTTTATGTGTTTTTGACAGCTATTTGGTAACAGTCATGGGTTTGGTGATTCCATGGAGTTTCACGTTGGCAATAGTGGACGGATACTCGGTCCTTATCAGATGCCCTCTTCGTCAACCAGGAATACTTCTAATCATCGTCATGGGAGATTGGGTATGTTTCGATCTCCTCCAATTCATTAACAAATAGATCATATATAGTGCCCCATCATTATTTGTGATAAATTCAATATTATATATACAACAGATATTATCAATTCTCTCACTAGCGGCAGCTTGCGCAACAGCCAGCGTCATAGATTTCCTCCTTTACTTTGATGGCTCTTATTGTCCTCCTAAGTTCTGCAATAGATATCAACTATCTGCAGCAATGGCTTTCTTGTCTTGGCTTCTAACGGCAATGTCGTCTCTGTTTAATCTTTGGTTACTCCCTTCCATGTAATTCTCAAGAAATTTCATAAAATTGTTCAATTTTCTACCTTTGTTTATTGGCAATGTTCAAACAGTTGAAGCTAATAAAGAATGATACGGTTACAAGTCTTCCAAAATTATTCTATTGTTTCTTTTCGGGTGTACAAACCGCAAAGAACAAAGATTTTCCAAGTCTTGTGAGATCACTAAGGATAATGGCATAAGAGAAACAGTTAGAACCTTAAAATTTCAAGCTTACGAACGAAGGAAATGACTTGGCATGGAAAATATTGGTACCTTTTGACTGAACTGCAATTTAGGCAATGTTAGTACATTTCACTCTTATCTCGATGAAAAGCATCTATGGTTCCGTACATGCTTCCTCGTCATCAATGTGTGAAACGATGTAAATTTCAATGTTACTTGAACATTTTCCTTTCCTTTATCTATGAATCATATTTTGACCCCATAAATAGTACCTATGGCATTGAGGGCTTTAAAAGAAAGAAAAAAAAATACTTGAAAGAGGTAAATGGAAATAGAAAGCAGATATAAATTCACTCTCAATGACAGAAAACTTTACTTTGAACCGAGTAGAATAGATAAATAAGATTTGTTTAGTGGATTCCAGATCTTTGGGGTCATCCAGATCTTTGGTGTTGACCCCATATGAAACTGTGAATGGGTTGTTTTGAATGCCTATCGACCGTGAATATTTTGGCCCAATCTTTGTGTACTTTCAAGGGACCTTTAGTATACAAGCACCTTCTTTCAAGCTCTCAAAATCACTCTTCGATGAGCCACATCGTGTTTTCTTGTGGGTGCTAGAACAATCCACTAAAAAATCGTTTTCTTATTTTTTTTATTGGTAAAGGCAATTTTTAGTGAAACCAACAGTTGCGGGAATTAAACTCAGATCTATGTTATCATCAACCATGGGCTTCACCACCAAAAACTAGCTCGATTAGGGATATCTAAGTATTAGATAAAATAATAATAAATCACCATTTTCTAGACCTATCAGCGAAAAACACTAGGTTTCGAGACTGATGAAAATAATCGGGATTAACAATCAAGATAATTGGGTCCACCAAGGAGTGTGGGCCTGATGGAACTTATCACATGGGATTATCGAATATTAAATGACCTCATGGTCGTGAAAATGTGGTACACGCATCAAAGGAGTTGTAGTCCAACAAAATTTTAGTTTGACTCTCTTGGATGACTGGCCTCTTGTTTGGTCTTTAATATATTATATAGTTTGACTCAAATACCTTGTTCGGTTTGTATATATTAATATGACTCAAATATCTTATTTGGCTTTTATATATATATATAGGGGGCGGTTCGAGGGACGTCTCAAAAATCGATTGAGAAACAGACGTTTTTGATTCGTTGGATTTGGGACATTAAACGGTCTGATTTCATTTAAAAACAGAACGTGCAGCCAGCTGGAAAACATCTTTTGTTTTAAAAAAATTAATGTATTTACAGAAAACTCCCTCAAATAAATAAAACATAAAATTTGTTTTCGAAAAAAGAAAATTACGTTCAAGACTACAAACCAAATTCCCCAACCAGAGACCAATCGCCCGCAAATCATAACCAATACAAAGAGCTCCCATTTCCATAGAGGGAGGTCCCATAAAGTCCTCTTATTGAAGTAAGATGGGTTCCAAAAATCGCAAACGCAGCCAAAATTACTGTGAAACTCACCCACTGAAAGATTGTTAACGGCCGGAAATTCGGCTTTATGAATTCTTCTGGGAGGTCTTCTTCAGTGAAAGGATCATCTTCATTGTCTTCGTTCGGAGTCACCAGTAACCCATATTTCAATTGAGTCTCTTCTTCGTTTGGTGGGGGATCCATCAGCCTCGACTTGATGGTCTTGGTCCTCCAAAAACTAGAATTCTTTCGTGATGAAGCATTTGAATTACGTCTAGAGACCGCTCCTTTCTCACCTCTACTATAATTCAAATGTGAAGAACCCCAACTTTGATTTTGATGGAGATGGTAGTCATCCGACGATTCCTGGGATTGTCTTTTAATGGGTTCATTGGCAATCTCATCATGACTGTGGTGAACAGATTCTTGGAACAAGACTTTGAGCTCCTTTTGTGAAACTTGTTGATTGATTGGGCTCTCTCCAATTGGACAACAATCTTTGCAATTTTAAAAAAAACAAAAGCTTAAATTACAGAGAAACAATGGGTGGTGAAGAGAGGGAGTTTTTAAAAAATATATCAATTCTTTTTTAAAGATAAAGGGAGTTTTCTATAAATATGTTAATTTTTTTAAAACAAAAGATGTTTTCCAACTGGCTGCACGTTCTGTTTTAAAATGAAATCAGACCGTTTAATGTCCCAAATCCAACGAATCGAAAACATCTGTTTCTCAATCGGTTTTTGAGACGTCCCTTGAACCGCCCCCATATATATATATATATATATATATATATTAGTTTGACTTAAATATTTTGTAGTATTTGCAGGTACCTTCAGTATTTGTATTTAAATAATTCAATTTCAAATTATTAAAAAAAAAATAAAAAATCACAAAATATCATACTTATTTTAATGATTTTATCATTTATACATAGTAATTAAAAGAATTATATATATATATATGGTTCATTCAAACAATTTCCAAATCAAATATTTTCCTTCTGAATTTAAGATAGTCTTTTGGGAAAGAAAATTAATGACCTTCCTTTATAAAACATCTACTAAGCAAAATGGTGACTTGGATGCATGAGATGAACAAAAACATAAAAAAGAAAAATAAGGGGTACTTTTGGTATTATGATTATGATTGCAAGTTTAACAAAGAAGCACTAATAAGCAACGAAAGATGTAACCAAGAAAAGGCCAAATTCAGGCCAAATGCGACTAATAAGCAATGATAGTCAAATGAAGGACAGAATCCTATTTTAGTTGAGAAAGCTCTACTGACGAAATTTTTACATGAGTAATTTTTTTGGCTAGAGTTGAGGTGGTGCTGGTCTTTTCTCTAACAACTCGTAATAAAGGACGAAGTTATCCTGCAAAGCAACCACAATGAAGATAAAGTTGATCACTTCAAATTGGTAGAAAACGTCTCGACCGAAACATTATATGTTCCGGAATCAATGTTTCGTTCCAGTCCCGACTGAAATCGGACTGTCTTGATCTAAACATTAGGAAACTTTAAATTCAAAATATACATCAAATAATAATTTCTATAGTTTATATATATAGAAAATGACATGCAAAGTTAGGTAAATTCAAACCTTACGAACAGTTTCCCATGTGTTTGGATCGAAACAGAGGTAGGATCCCCTTTCGTATGTGTTTGTCTTAACAAGAGGCTCCATGTTTGCAACCCTTATAAGCCATATCCGGAGCTCTTTGTGGTATGACCATCCTCTGTTATGCCTGCAAGCAGAATAGGAGAAATGGCAGAGCTATTAGTAGTCGCAACTTGCAACCAAATTTGGGAGAGGTGCCTTCAGTTCTATTCAGAAAATTGAGATCAGAAAAGATCGATGAGGAAAAAAATATATAAATTTGAATGCAAGAGGATGACAGATCAAAGAAATCCAGAAGGCTTAGAGCTTTAATATCAATATATACATATAAAATTCTACTTCCCCCGTGAGGATCTAAGAAATGATTGAAAATAAGTACAAGTTGGGGTGCCAATAGACCCTCTTTCTCATTTTTTTTTGTGGGGAGGGGGGTGTTAAGATTTTATGAGCCTAATTATAATTGTAAACAACTAATGAAATTGTTTGAACAGAGTGTAAAAATATTTTGTACTGTTGAGATAATAATTTGAGCCAAACCTTTGTAATGATTGAATGGTGTGTTTTAACCTTTAATTGGTGTAATAAATAATTTAAGAAATTGGAGTGTAATAAACAAAAGTTGGGGTGCCAATAGCAACTCTCAAAAAACAATCAAATTGACTCTTTCTTACCCTTGGAATGTTTAGAAGTGGATGCAAAAGAAAAAGGAAAAGAAAATAAGAATAAATAGATATTATATAACTAGAGATGAATTTAGAAAGAGCTTACAACTCATTGGCAGCAAACAACTGTGCTTTATCTTTGGGCATGCTGCACAGAAGAAACAGATTTCACATTAGTTATAGACTTTAGAAAACAATCAGCCAAATTATAGAATAAAGGAGAAAACTGCAAAGATTTACACCTGTAGAAAATGAAAAACAACGTCTCAAGCTGGAATTTCGAAAAACATCTTTGCTGCATCAAGACCATGTGAAAGGTTGGGATTAGAAACAAAATAAAGCTAACTCATATATTCATTAAGTCGGAGCAGCTTACGTGGAGCTCAGGTGGTGGTTTAGCATAATAACATTCAGGAACACTGTACTGAGGTGCTCCCTTGGCAGGGTCGTCAGACCATGGGGACCCAAACCTGTTATGAAGTTCTTCTTGTGAGTTCAAATTTAGTCCTAGTGTCATAAGATCAGTTCCTAGGGCAAGGTATGTCAGATCAGGATCACTGTTCCTCATAACACTTAGTAAACCAAGCAAACCAAATTGATCAGTAGTAGCTTTCATCCCTTGCAGAGACTTCAGGTTCTGATCTCTATAAGAATGATTCACGGCCGACATCTGTTGCAAACGATACGGGGATTGGTTTTGGAGCTGTTGATATTGCTGAACAAGCTGGTCGTACGACCCCATACCAGGAACTGAATTCAAAGCGTTTACAGATCTCAATCCAATGCCAGGTTGTCCACCACTCTGAATCTAAGAGGAGAAAAATAATAAAAAGAAAATCGTTCGGATAAATCTACAGATTTCTGACTTTGGAGATTGGACATGGTTTTAAAACTCGGTTTGACGTCTCGTCTCATTCATGAAGAGACCGAGTTATCTCGGATGAGATAAACTATTTAACTTGGTTTACAATTATTTATTCAAATATATTTATATGAAAATAATTATAATTTTTTTTTATAAAATAAGTTTGAAAAGAAAATGTTTGATCATCAAATCATATTTTATTTAGATAATATGAATTTAAATACAAAAAATATTTCATGTAAAATATACAAAATCCCAGTTGACTCGGCCGAGTTTTACCGACTCGGAGTAGATTTTCAAAATCTCATCTGAGTCATATCATTTACCTCACAAGATATGGCACAGTTGAGAGTTGAGACGCTATGTCTATCCATCTCATTCATGGATGAGACTGAGATGGACGAGATTTGAAACCATGCACACAAGTCAAATATCATATTACTTGCAATAAATGAGACATAAGAACCAATATGAGCACACCTGTGAATGGTAGGATGCATGTGAAGATGGAAACAGATCGGAGCCATGCAAATGGAGATCTTGATTATTTGCATGTGCAAAGGAGACCCCACCGATACTCACTGATGGGCCGTGTTGTTGCTGCTGGCGATGAGATGAATATGTTCCCCCCAAGCTGAATCCATTAGATCTCCCCATCTGTACAATTGAAGTGAAGAAACATTAGCTTGAACTCGAAAAGTAAAAGCAGACAAGCAATGATCAAGAAACTTTAAAGCCTGGACTCACAGGGAAGTGCTGGGATTGCATCATAGAGACGGAATTGTCGTGTAGTTGTTCTTTCTGATGCATATCCATTGCAAAATCAGCACTACCACCTTCATAAGAACAATACGTTAATATCAGAATGACAGTAATATAATATTCAACCATCTTAATTAACTTTATCTTAGTTTATTGTATATTGGAGCTACTCCTACATTTTCTCAAATGTACTCATTTCTAAATTTGTCTTTGTCCTAGTCTTTCCACTCATCCATCTCAACATCATCATATATTCACTATGCTCAATCTATTGACATAGTGCTTATTGACCACTCAACATTCTGCTCCATAAAGCATAGTTGGTCTAACTGTTTGTCTTACAAAACTTTCCTTTTAATTTGATTGGTATGCATTGGTTCACATAGCAATCAAGAAGTACAACTCCACATTAACCCTTCAGCTTTGATTCTTTGAGCACCATCTTCTTCAATATCTCCATCCTTATGTGTAATATACCCGAGATGATGAAAATGGTCGTTTCAAGCCATTTTGATACCCTCAATACTCCAACCCACTTTTACTTAGAAACCTAGAACATGTGCTAAGAGGTGACTGAAAAATATATAACTTGAGAGGTATCAATTACACATAATAATAATAGATGCAATAACTATAGTGCCAACTGATGTCAAAGTGTTACAACATTGACTGAAGTATACATAGTCAAACATAAACAAATTTTTACATGCACGAGTACAAATTCCTAATGAGTAACTGATATCTTTTGTCAGTGTGAGAGCTTCTTTATGCTGCAAGTGTACAACCAACAAGAGAATACTAAAATGCATGAGGAATTGGTATTCTCGGTATAAAGTTACCAAAAGAACCTCAAAACATTGTAGACAAATTTTTTGAGTAATTTAAAGTTGCGTTTAGGTATCCTATACTAAGAGAATTTTAAATTACAAATTTCAGGATCTAAATAATCATGTCCAGGTGATTAATTTGACATCTCAGCACCAAACCAGAAATTATCAAATATTAAACTAGGTTATTTGCTTATGCAGATTAACATACATATTTAATAGAATGTGCTCCAAAACAATCACTGAATTATGGTGGAAGCCCATTGTAAACAAGGGATAAAGCTTGGTTTCAATCTGTGATGAGTCGACACAGTACTTATAAGCCAAATCGATTAGTTTAGGCAAAATGTCTGTGAGCTTGCAACATTTATGTGTCAAGTCGCTTGTATAAGTGATTCCTATTTAAAAAACCCTCCCCACCTTGCACGTCCACAAAGCCAATAAATCTCAGGAATGTCTCAACCATCTCCATAATTTTCACCATGACCATGAAGCACCAATGATGGTAGGAACTGTCATTAATTACTAAAAACAACTTTAACAAAGTGATGAAGTTGAATTTTCACGTTGAAAAAGGACAAGATTTGGTAAAATATTGCTTCAGAGTAGGATTGAATTCACTATTCAGTCACCAATAAGAATGCACTCTTCACAACTGGCAGGACACATCCCCATCTAACCCAAAGTTCACAATTGGTTGAGGAACATTGGATTATCACTTCATCCAGGCACGACCTTCAGGATAAATAAAGTGAGTATTTGTTCAGTATAATACCCTATAGTATCTTAAATTACTTAAGGGAGTAATTATTTTCCTTGTTTTGATTACTTGGCAGGGATATTACAAACATCTTAGCTCATCCTCTTTGGATTGTTTTTACATAAAGAAGATTGGCTCTCAAATGTTTTCCTTTTATCCTTTCTAAATAAGGAAAATTGGCAATTAAATATGATAAAATCCTGTGAGAAAACATGAATAGACGAAAAATCCAACAGAAATAGATATATAAAAAATTTATGGTCGAGCTCTTCACAACATGAATGACATCATTATGATTCTAGACCCATGTATGACTGAACAATTGAAGTACCTTTAAATCCAGGTAAAGCTGGGAAATCTTCATTTTGGATGCTAAATTCCTGGTTTTGCTGGACAATAGAACTAACACCCTGTTTTCTTAGGGATCCTGCAAGTCAGACAACTGGTTAGCTGATATTCTGTTGCACAAGTTAGCACCCAAATAAAAATGCATTTGATACTAAAGGGTTAATGCTTTACTACCTATTTGTCCTTGAGGACCTCCAGCAGAATTAGGGCGACTAGTCAAACGAGGAAAATCATTCAAGTCAAAAGGAGAATTGTCATTGGAGTTGACATCATTTAACATTCCCATAGAACTTAACGAATTATTCCCTCCTTGAACTTGGCTTTGAGATAGTGGACCTCCAGCAGCAGAATAAGAGTTTCCTAGCATTGACATCACCTGCGGTGCTGAATACAGTACATGTTATTATTTGTAACAGACAGATACTGCACAAATAAAGCTTCAACATACACAATCCATCTTTCACCTTATGTCAGATTTCAAATTCATTTATATAATAAAAATCTATTAGCACTAAAAATAGGATGGCATGTCTCAATCTATGAGAGTGATAACAAGTGCAATGAAAATAGATCATTCAAATAGTGGTAAAGCCACTCTCATTCACATCCGGTTTTGGCATTGATTCCCGGTAATTTTCAATCATTTATGTGTTCGGAGAGAGAACTTAATTTTTCTGCTTAGTTGGAGCATGTTGCAAGTGTTTTATCTTTTGGAGAGAGACAAACCAAAAAAAGTTTTGATCTAAAGGAGGGGGCAATTGTCTCTAAATGTTTGAGCAGATAAGAAAGTAAGAGAGAAAGGGAGGCAAAATTTTTGAAAAGGAATTTGAAAGAATATTATCCAACTTGGCTCAAGAGACTGCCGCCTCAGAAGGAGAGAGGTAAACATATTTCTCATTTTTCAATTCCTTGTTATTCAAACTCCTCGAACTACCAGAAAAATTAAAGTTCCAAGAAAGCCTGTAAGAAGAATAAGATACCAATTTGAAATTAAATAAATTTTTAATAAGATACCAATGAATAGAAAGTTTTACCTCTAAGTAGGGATTTATCACTAAGCCGGTCAGATTTAAAGAACTTGATCATTTTTTCCAGTATCGATTTGTGATTTTAGACTTCGGACATTTGACTCTTTTTTTTCGTTTTGATAAGTAAAATTTTATTAGAACCAAAAGAGAAGAAGAGGGCGGTCGAAATGACCTGCCTGCAAAAGTACAGGACCGAAAAAAAAAAAAAAAAAACAAAGACCAAAAACCTCAACCCAGGCCTATGTAGCCTCCAGGTTACAAATCACATCCCATTTCACTATCTTTGTGTTCTGATATTTGACTTTCAGCAATTTGATGTAAAAGGTACACTGCTTTAGTTGCATAAGCTAACAAAATTTGGCTGATAAGTCTTAATAAACATTAAGCAAAAAAAATTCACATCATTTTTCAAATACTCCAGACTGAATGCAACTCCTGCAACTTGGACTTATTTCAAAGAACCTATGCTCAAGGATAAAGAAATTGGAATATCTTATATAATTGTTTCCTTAGCATCTCAAAGAATTAATAAGCATAGTATTGAGTATCTCCCATTTAAGATTCTTTTGGTATATGTTTCACAAATAGTACAGATAACCTACAAGTGGCAAACTTGAGTGATTATCAAACTAAATGGCAACAACTTGTGAGATTAGGTAACTACCTTGTGGAAGCACACCACCCATTAATCTGTTAGGTCCATGTACACTCATACTCCCAGATCCATTATTAGCCGTTAAATTTAGACGAGATGCAAGACCAGGCATAGATAATCCTCCACCAGAACTTAAGTTCCTTCCCATGTTTCCACCACCAACAATGTTTCCCATTGAACTTGTAATTCGAGGACCAGTATTTCCCAGAATTGGAGATACTCCCATTCCTGTAATAGCACTGCAGTTAACAATGGAAAAAGTGGGGAAATCTACTCTATTCAATCCTCAAGTACATGTTGAGTTTCATAATACACTTATACCTCCTCTATTTGTGACCCCTGAATGCCCATGTGAACTTCCATGAGATATCTGCTAAAAAGGAAAATGTGCATAAAGTCCAAGTTCATAACTAAAAAACGAAAAAACAGATAATTTTTTTTTCTACATTAGGGTTAATATGGAAACAACAATTCAAACAAGCACCTGAGAAAGAGCAACGGGAATATTGCTTGATGCAAACCGTCCATTAGAAAGGCTTCCTGTAGGTTGTTGAATAGCATTTGAAGGGAGACCATTCATTGAGTTTCTTGATGTAAGTGTGCTTGGCATGTTGGGAATATTGAAGCTTCCATGCAAGTTATGTAGCCCTTGTATCGTTCCTATTAACAAGAATTTTGGTAATTGGGTACTATTTTTATTTTTAGCAATCATTAAAGAAAAACATGAAAATTCGAGCACAATATCCTCACCAGCATGATGAAAACTTGGGGTGGCCGAAGCAGATTGGGCAGAAAAAGATGCTGCAAAAGGTCGGCCTGTGGAGTCTGAAAGATTTGAATTTGATTCGTTGAGCGCTGACTGCAAGCAAAGGTTCCATGTACTTACTCATGAATAAACAAAACATTTACTGAGCAAACAAGTGACTACGGATATTCAAATCAAAGAAGAAGAGGAAAGAAAAAAATATAGTGGAAGTTCCTTGTTAAATAAACTAGCTTAAAAGTGACAATTTTTTTCAAAAGAAACGCAATAAACCAGGATGAAGTACAATTGTGTATGAATCTGTGATTTATGAGAAACATAACAAAACCATGTTTTTAGTGGACATCTACAATATGATCTAGACAGGGACAAACTGAAGTGCCAACGACTGCAAATAAATATATGCAAACATATATTCATTTAGGTGACCTAGTTTTCGACGATCCAAACGATCAGTAGTGGTTAATAGAAGGGAAGAATGGAAGAGGACCCATCTTAATCAGCTGAGAATTGGAGAAGTGTGGACCTCAAGGTAGAATATCATAAACTAGTTAGAATGGGAAAAAAGAAACTAGTTGGGGAAAAGAAATAAAGGATGACGAAATTTTATGGGGTGTTGAGGACCCATCTTTCTCGTATTTTATTTTATTTTCCCTTTTTCCAGTGAGTTGATAGTCAAGTATAAAATTTATTGAGCAAAAGTGGGATTTTGGGGATTTAGTAACATATTTAAATTAAAAACCAAGCTTCTTTTCGTTCTCTTTTAGGCGGGGCGCCGGGGGGGGGGGGGGGGGTATTGTTCTTACAAAACCTAGAAGGAGGGTTGCACTAAGTTGACGAGTGCAAAAATAGTGGCAAGCCCCTTCACATCAATCTAAATCTGTTGATTTCGACACATGCAATAATAGATCCACAAAGAGTTGATTGTGAAAATAGAACTCATGTGGCCAATGCCAATATCTGATTTAAAGCATAGTTGATGATGATGAACAAAATAACAACTAGTGGGAAAGAGAAGTATCAACCTGAATGTTAAGCAATGAGTATCACAGTAATCAATGTCACATTTGAAAGACGGACATGGTAGTAAACCTACGACATCTTTTCTCATAATAAAGATCAACCAAACTACAGAGTAGAGATGATGAAATTATGCTAGACATGTCAACTGCCCATAAGGAAGAATTAAAGCTAAAATGAACACTATATAGGCAATACAAGCATCTATTTTTCAATAATAAATAAAATTATTAGAAAGGGTAACGTGTGCTTCACATTATGAAAATAGGTCATATTATACATTCAAAACTGAACAAGAAACCACTGTGAAAAGGCTTATAAGGAAGAAGAAGTACGTTGAGTAGCCCGGACATTGCAGAAAAGTCTAAAAGGACTAACAATAAAGCATTCCTGGCCCGAATTAGCCCTTCGGTGTCCTTATTGTGGCTTTAGAGAAAAGTTTCTGCTTTGAAATATTTTCTTCACTCTGTTCCTGACTTTAATCTGGAAGGCATTGGGAGACAAAAAGACAAAAAAAATCAAAAATTTCACAATAGTATGCAAACAGATGTGCTCAATTTATCATTGAGTTTACAATAAATGAGCATGAATTGCTTATTTGATAAAATTAAAAAATAAATAATAAATTAAAAAAAAAAATCAAAGAATATTTCTCTAGGGTAAATGCAGTTCAATACTCCTACCCCACTCTCTCGCTCTCACAACAACATACACATAATATAATTGCTAAACGGAAAATTTAGCTTTTATCCCACAAGTCAAGATGACATTCACATAATATGATAGTTCATGTTTGAAGTGACGATGATTTGTAATTTGTTTCCTTCCATGTGTAGGAAAATCTGTAATGCATAATGTAGGAACACCAAAAAAATGGTGAAGTTGGCGATCAGATGGACATTGAGAGCTAATCGATTTCTTATTAGTACTCGTGTGAGATATGTATAATATGTATTGCATACATATTATACCCAAAAAATCCAACTATGTTACTATGTTTGTAATATATATTACATTTTCTTAATTTTATACCCTCGAATCATACTCTTTAAGTTTTCAATCTCAATAGTTCTTCAAAAAAAAGTTATCTCTTTGGAAGAGAATAAGTGACCATATGTATTATTAATTCGTCCCAACTTCTAGAAAGTCGCACAAGTACTCATACGACATCAATTAGCAACAATTTTTATAAATTCGGAGCATAATAAGAATCATAAACAAAGTGTTATACACTGTGATAATAAGTTACATAATCAAATCATAGTAATTGTATAAAAGATATCGATTAACTCATCGAGTCCCCTTGATGTCAATTAGATCGCCAACTTCGCCATTTTTTTTGTTGTTCTTATTTCCTACATTAGGCATCATAGATTTTCCAACACATTTAAGGAAACAAATTACAAACCATAGCCACTTCAAACACAACCATAATGAGCAGTAAACCTCACAAACTCAATCTCAAATTTCACAAAAACCTAACCTAAATATATGAAATAAACATAGAGATCGAAAACATCAGGAAAACAGATCAACGAGAAATATAGACGATTCAGAAAAAGAAAATAGAGGAAACTATCGCACTTTGATGATCCGAACCTACATTGAACGAAACTTACAAAATTAAAATAAAAACTGCATCGAGATTCATGTAAGAAAGTAGTAAAGTTCACGGAGAAATCTCCAAAACTAGGAATCTACGAGCCCTAAAAAGCGCAAAATCTCTAATAAAATGCGATAAATATCGATCGCAATCTGGAGAGATCATCTAAAATGAAGAAGATAGATCAACGTACCTTGATCTGACGAAGGAGATATTAGTTTGAGAAACCCTTTGAACGAAGGAGAAATCGAGTTCTTCGATCGACCTTTGTGTCTCACAGTGTCGTCTGAATTTCATTCGTTTGAGCTTTTTTATACTGGGCCGCGATTTTTAAACTCGGACGAAACCGAGTTTGACTCTTACAATTCATAACGGAAGTGAACTCGTAACCCAAAATCGGACACCTTTGACTATGCCCGGATTCCGCATTCCGGTTCGAAAAAACCATTTTTTCCCCCCAAGAAAATCACTGGTCGAATGGGTGTAGTAAAAGGGCCCGTGGCCCTACCCAGTAAGCCCATTTTGAGCAAAAGTTCGGCCCAAACTGACTCATGAGGTAAAGTTGGGCCAGAGAGATGGACCTTCCCTTGTAGCCCATGAGCGCGATGGAACCCGAAGCCTTCAATATGATTGGATGCTATTCAGATTTCAGACCGACTCGCCAAAGCGCGGCCCGACCCAATTTACACCCCTATGGTCAATATTATAGTCGATCCTCAATAGAGGCAAACCCTAGACATTAGTTATTTTTTTTAATTTTTAAAATAAAAAATAAAAAATAAAAAACATTTTTTCATCAAATTATATTTGTATTTATCTTTAGGGATATAATTATGAAAAAACACATGATTCCAAATTGGAATTTTACTCATCCAAATAATATATTTAATAGTATAAATCCTGACCATTGGATTTTGTGTTGAGTCGTGATTTTCTGACGCCCCCAATGTGGCATGAGTTAGAATCATAGATTTTTTTTTTCCCCTAGTGATTCACAACTGTACATCCTCACAAACATGTGTTGTTGTATATCCCGAGGAAAATATTATATAATTCTAGCATATGCCACGTCAAGGGGCACTAGCCAAAGGAGGGGGGGGGGTTCAAAAAATCATTATTCTTTTGTGTTTTATCAATCAAACATGTCCTTCTTCACGAGTCATTTTCATAAGTCATTGAAACCCAATATATGATCCAAATCATTCAATTGTAGGGTTTATGTGTTTTTTCTTGAGTCACTCGATTGTGACCCATATTTATATTATCTGTTAATATAATATAATAAAATATAACTGTAGAGCCCACCGTTTGGTATGGGACAAACATCTCATCTATTTATTTGTACGAGTCCCACCTTATTGTCTCCCCTCCTCATCTTTCACCTTTATCATGTTTCCTCTCCTCTTTCCCTCTCTTTTTTCAATAATATCCCTCTAATTATAATGTTTCTCTTTAATTTCAATTATTTTTAAGAATACCCCTCCATTTTTCATCAGTTTTATTCTTTTAACCACTTAACCCTCAAAATATTAATAAATCAATCAAGAGTGAGTGTCAAGTTGAGAGTCCTAAAAGAACTAAAAGAAAACCCATTAAAATTTAGGTGGAGACATTATGAACCCTTGCAATATAGTGGAATGGAGAAAAAAAAAAAAACAAGATTTATTTAGCCAATCCCAAATCTTTGGTTTAAAGCTTCTTTTTTGTTGTAGAATTACGGAGACCCATATCAGCGCATTGCACCGCAGATTAAGGATTATTAGTGAAGTTCACAGTTGACCCAAAAAAAATGGTACTTCTCATTAAATAATACCACCAGATTAAGCATAAATATTATACAAACAGCAGACAAGCTTTCTATCCTCCTATCTCTTGCTTCATCATTTCTTTGATTTATACAAAAAATAGAAAACAAAAAGAAAAAGAAATTATATTGCCACACCAATTTTCGTTAATGTCACCCCAATTTATATGCAAATCACCAAAGAAATAGCGCACATCTTGGGGTGGCGTTAGCAAAGCTTGTGTGCCAATAGAAGTTCTCACAAGTAAACAGATTTAAAGCCAACCGAACACAAAAAATAGGTACTTCTCATATGCACTCAATGCAAGAATTGCCATTTCTTCTCTTTGGATTATCTGAGGCGTTAATCGGATGCGTCAAATCATTTCACAAGCTCTTTTGATAACAAATACCGGAAAGCAAAGTTGTGAGGAACCCATTCGATGTTCTTACGAGAACACCCACGGAGAGATCTACGCATTTTCTCACGTAGAATCTCAGGTAAACATTGTTCGAGCATCTCCACCACACCAACTGAACACAATCCCGCATCCTTTGCAAAAGACTCTACAATCTTCGGCAAAAGGATTTTTTGTTCTTGACGTAAACCAAATGTAGAACGAATGTAATCTTCTTTCGCCATTTCCATGTCCTGGTACACTTTCTTCGGTGTGTATATCCTGACCTGAGGATATCAAAATGTAAGACACCCAATTGTAAAGATAATAATCAATTTTTTTTTTTTTTTTTTTGTTGGAAGATAGATGATTTATTTTAGAGAGATTATATTGCTACAGCCACACCAACTTTCGCTAACATCACCCCAATTCATATAACAAATTAGCACATGTCTTGGGGTGGCTTTAGTAAAAGTTAGTGTAGCTATAGAAGCTCTCTTATTTTTATTTAAAAATGAAAAAATGTGGCCTCAGAAGCCAGCTTAGTAAGCCCAAGATTGAAATATTGAAGAAGAAGAATAAGAAAGCACAGAGTGTGAAAGAGGTTTCGGAAGCCTTGGTGAGCGAGAAAGCCATTACTCTAGAACAATATTTCAAACCAAAAGAAAGAAATATAAATAACAAATACAATTTACCGAAGGATCGGAGTGCCTTCCAGAACAAAGCGCGAAGTGTAAAAGAGGTTCCGGATGCTCAATTGCATATGCTTGCCGTTCATCTCTGGCTTTGAATTTCGTCCTTGTAGAAAATAATGTCCGAAACCACTAAAAGTAGGAAAAAATAATAATAATAACTTTATCAGCCCCACTACCATTATATATTTAAGGAGATAAATCATAGATAATCTTAAACCAAACCAATTGGTATGGAAGAAATGTCTGTGTGATGTAGGACAGGTCATAGAAGAATTTATTGAATGTTTGAATTAAGAAGAAATTAGGCCAAAAGAAAAAATAATTGTGCGCACTTAGCTTCAAATTGGCATATCTTTGCAACCATAAAATAGTTTGACTACTATAATATAAAAAACCAATATTTATAGACAGATAATGCAAAACCCACCTGTCCAGGACGAAGCATACGGCATCCTAGGATAGAGCTCTGTATCGTGTCTGCACTTATGGAATGACTCCCCACATTATATGAAGCCTGGATTATTACACATAGTGCATGAAAACAGGATCTTATACAACATTTTCCTCCAAAAAAATAAATCAACAAGTTTCTGCTAACCTTGAGGACTAACGATACTCTTTTTAGATTATTTTGTGGAATCCCATAAACCAAAA
This sequence comes from Akebia trifoliata, assembly GCF_017979445.1. Lineage (NCBI taxonomy): Eukaryota > Viridiplantae > Streptophyta > Magnoliopsida > Ranunculales > Lardizabalaceae > Akebia > Akebia trifoliata. The sequence continues at coordinate 44,416,226 of NC_141378.1, read as the reverse complement.
ATGCCTGTAAGACCACATTAAAAATGGGTTACCATCGATTCATGAATCACGGCCATAACAGATTTTTTTTTTATAAAAAAGAAGTTTTATATGTTTCTTAATGACACAATCCTTACATGCATCACCAAGGCATTGTGTATGTTGATCCAAAAAGCAAGCTTCTCCTCATGCTTCATCTTTCTCAGATCAACTTCTTCCAATCGGCAAACAAGAGACCTACACCAGGACAACTCATTTGTCAAACTTACTATAAATCGCTAGAAACTACTGATGGGTACAATGTTTATTATCTCTCTGCATTGGTGGATGTGGAGCCAAACTTTGTGAGATGTTTAAAACACATTTGACACATTTTGTCCCCTACATTAGCACTTAAGTTATGTGCGAATATTTGGGGCTAGGAAACCATGAACCAAGACCTAAGAAAGAAGCTTGGTGGTTCCCTAACCATTAAGCCAAAAGTTTATATGTGCAAATAATTATCTTTTCTCAAAGACCATTTTGAAATCTTTTCTAGTGCTTCCAAGCCAAATCATAATCTCCGATTCTTCTATAGTATTATGTTTAGAAGAACAATGTATCAAAAAGAGACCTACTACATATTGATACAATACGATGAGTAGATAATATCATCTTTCTTTGCTACATCTTTATTATTATAATGAGAGAAGGCAGAGTAGAAGTAGTTCGACACAAAATTTTGGATCCCACAAATGCCCCACATTTACATGTAAACTTATTATAATCAGGTTCATTTTGGTATAAAAAAAAACAAGTAACTTAACACCCATGTCCCTAGAATCACGTTGGTTTGTTTTCAAATTAAAAAAAAATATATCATTTTTACAATGTAATATTCAAAAACTCTTTAATCAATGTTTTAATTTACAGATAAAACCTTTTCATAGATGTGCGTTTGCACATGCCACCTACTAGTAATGCTTAACAAGATCGAGACATCATAATTTTTTTATAAAAATAACACAACATTAAAGGATAAAGAGCACGATTAGTAAATGGCACAAATCTATTCCAAGATCAGAGGCTCACCTAAAATTTTGCAACATATCATCGATATTGTTCAGCCTCTGACTATCCGTACAAATCCAAGGAACCTCAACCATTGTGCTGTAAGGTCCACTGAATTCTTTCAACCCTTCCACGTGGAAAGGGTTATCTAATCGTGCATCAAAAGAGGAACTCCACATATCACACTGATCTTGAGGAGAAAATTCACTCACAGATGACAACGATGAAATAGGAGAAGATGATAGGCCATGCTGCACCAGAGGGGGGTCAGAAAGTTTGCAATATATAGCTGATATGCACTTAATCATATCTTCAGAAATCTTGTTAGGTGTTTCGGGAACATGATCGGCAATGTGGGTACCAAGATGTTCAGCTAAACTGATCACATTTGAAGCACTGTCTGCATACTGTAGATAAGACATTATAAGTCAGGAGATCACTCATGAGCAATCAGAAAATGGGTTTAAAATGGCAAGAGAAAACTTTGGAAATAACGGGAAAGAAATGATAAATATATAATAATAATATATAAATAAATAAATTATATATATATATATATATATATATATATATATATATATAAATTATGAAAAAATATAATATATATTTAATACATTAGACATTTATTCTAAGTTTCCAATATATTTTCATGTAAAAATAATATTAGTGAATATCTATGCATGATAACATTTTTCCAGACATAAATTATACATTTTATAATGTTAAATAAGTTTAACCATCAACGTATCTTTTGAGCGGAATAAGACACTTGAAAAAATAAAAACCATAATGTCAAGATTTTATCATCAAATCCCACATTAAACAACATTTATAAATAAATTACAAACAACCATAAGGTTATAAAAAATTAACCATTTCTTACTTTAAAAAAATGTCTAAAATGTAAAAATGCTTTAGAGTTACAGAACGTGTTGAAAACGAGACTTTTTCAACAACAAAAAAGACAGTATTTTGTTACTATGCTCACAAGCATCTATAGATTGTTTTAAGATTTAAGCGAAGAAAACTACGATACCTCGAGAAAAGACAAAGGTTGGGAATGGCATGACCGCACAGCTTTATCTAGATTTTCCATGGGAGGAGACATTCTAATGGAGTAAGCCGAACGTTGAGATAGTGCGGAGTGGCTGCGGTGGATACCGGAATCTAATAGCACCTCAGAAGCCCCATGACTGAGTTCCTTTCGTGTACTAGCAATTGAATCTTTAGGCACAAATAGCTGACTAGATTGATTGGCTGAACATTCTCTCTTCGACGTAATATCAAGTCCACTAACTTCTTGCAATATCTCTTTCGGGGTGTTTGATGGTGACTTTAATCTTTCGACCTTTGTAGATGGAGACACTGAAAAATTTTGTTGGTTGAATGCCTTACGGTACAATGAAAGAAGATATTGTTCCAAATATACAACTTCCAATTCCAACACTGCAATCTCTTTGATAAGTTCCTTGGCAGGCTGAATGCAAGAAAAAGTATACTGTTAGCCGATTGGTTCAAACAAAATAACCCAAATCAAAATTTAATCACAAAGAAAAAGTAACAATGGAATGAAGTTGACTAAGAATAAAAGATCAATTTCCCTTATGTAATTTTGGCGTGTCTGCTGATATTGGTCAAGGAAAGGTGACAAAATGGTTAAACTTCGAAAACCCACACAATGACATTGCCTCATAGTTCTTTACAATTATTTTTGTAAACAAACAATAATTCATTTAAACTACGCGGATAGTGCATATTTATATAGAGATGAAGTAAGACAGGAAAGGAATACCTTGGGCATTGAGTTTTCATCAGAAGTATAATGGGAGGACGAACTATACCCTAGAGCCTTTTCAAGAGTCCTCCGCACCACAAATTGGTCTTGTAATCGTTTCTCAAGATGTAGAATCTGGATAAAAGACCAAAATCATTAAGGAAAAATAATGTCACAAACATGCTGGGCAGTTCAAAGATTTGACGGGAAAATGGGCGAGAAAAGTATAAAATTCTTCATAATAAGATATGAGACAAGTGGAGCTAATGAAAACAAAAAAAAAATGTGAATCAAGAAAATTAATCCAAAATTTCACTAAGGGCGCAACCTAAACGTGGGGAGCAATTACAGTCAGATAACCTCATAAGCTTTAAAAACTTCTGAATAATGAGTATTCAGACACCACAAGTACAGTTATACACACCTCTTGCTTCAAAGAACTTTGGAGCACATTGTTTGGGGATTGCTTCTTCATTTCAACTCGGCAATTAACTTGTCCCTTATCCTTGTGACCAAATAAAATCTATTATCAAACACGTCTGACAGTTTATAGAATAAAGCTTTAGAAGGAAATGAAAAAAGCTTATAGTGAATCATATAACACTTTTAGTCTAATAAGCACAAATAAATATTTGCAACAATAGCAAAGCTAAGTGGTTAAACCAAACAATAAGTAATTGTTTAGAAAGAGTTCTCATTTTAATATTAAAGAGAAAAAAAAAAAACTGGAGCCTTACCAATTGTATATGACATTCAGGGGAAATATCCAAATTATCTTCTTCGACTCTCTTATCAGGTTCGCTGAAAATAAAGAATAAATTAACATCAATCTCAATATATAATGGACAAACTATACTTCTACAAGGTGCGATTTCAAAAGAAAAACCCAAGTAACTTCTGATTTAATAGGGGGAAAAGAAACTATCAATCTCTTGACCAACCAATAATTGTAGCTCTTATTTCCCAAGAGCCCCATTTCAGGATTCTTTTAATTGCACAAATTGGCTTCTTCATCATTATAATGCACATCAAAAGAAAGAAAAAGGATCACATTATAGAAGCACTAAAATGATCACAAACCAACCAACATTTCTGATTAAAAGAACTATAAATTCTCCTCTTTTTTTAACCTGACGAACCTATGAATTTTTTTTATTTTTTTTTTAAAGAATGAACCTAGGAATTCATTTCTGATAAAACCCATGTAGGATTTTTCTCATTGTAAATACCAAAACACTTGAAAAGGGGAATGTTCAAAAAGCAAAAAAATAAATAAAAACAAAAAGCCAAAACAAAATTTGTTTTGCTTGTTGGAATCACAAAGCAGATATATGGTAATTATATAAGGCTGCACTAAGATGCTAATTTTAACTTATTTTCCCCAAACCCGATCCTTTGCAGTTTAGATAACCCATCAACTTAAATTATCCAAGTTGGGTTTAAAAAATAAAAAATAAATTGTCATTGAAACTGCTACCTCATAGAACGCTTGTGTCTTGAAGATAGTCCCATGGTTTTGGATGGTTTCAGACATGAATCATGCCATTTCACCTTCTGCATTTTAGTCCCAAGACTCTCTTCAAAACTTATTGTCAAGAACTGTTTGGCAAGGAAATAAAAAAGCAATTTCAGAAAGATTTCTATCATAATGAAACAAACTTCCACATAGATAGAGAGAGAGAGAGAGAGAGAGAGAGCTAACCCAGTTGGACTGCTGAACAGATGAACCAAACCCACAAATCCAAATGTCAAATGGGTTCTCAGATATTCCTCATTTGATTCAGAATCTTGTATTGTTGAACAAATGAAACAAAACCCACCAATCCAAAGGTCAAATGGATTCCAAAATCCAAATGGGTCCTCAAATATTCCTGATTTGATTCAGAATCTTAAGAGTCTCTAAACATTGAAGCAAACCCAGAGACCAAAACCTCTCTTTTTTTTCAGCAAAAAGTAATGATTTAGCAAGAGCACTAGTAGTGCCTGAACAAAAAACAGAGTTGAATGATGAAACTCTTCTTAATTAAATCCATTTATAGTGCTTATTAATAAAGAAGACCATTTGATTATTAATCTTTTCTCCTCCTCTCAGATGAACAACCAGCTTTCAAGCTTTTTTTATAGTGGCTTTTTGCATTAAAAGAAAGAAATTCAGGTTGTGAGAATGGTGGGTGGGTGTGTGTGTGTGTGTGGGTGGGAGAGAGAAAGAGACATGTAATTGAAGAAAGTCCAAGTGAGTAGACCTCAATATCAATTGTCAATATCAAAAGTAGACAAATTTCTCAGACAGATCTTTAAAGGACAAATTGGAGGAAGAAAATAGTGGGAGTGAGTCCAACACTAAAACTATTATAAATTTATAATTCCTTGTCCACATTCCCCTTCTCCTCTATGGTTTAATTAAGACAGAGCAAGTAAGAGTGGGTGGCCGCCCTGACCCACACTTCCTCGCGCACAGTCATCCTGACTTACCCCTTCATTTATTTATAGAGCTACTATTGGCATCCAAACTTTTATTTATTACACTCCAATTTCTTAAATTAGGGATTTTTCCTAAAAATTACACAACTTATGTCCAAATTCCCCATTTAGTACATTCTTCATTTTAATTCCCAAAACATGCGTTTTCATTGAATTTGTCACTTTTATAATCAATAAATTCATTGATAAATTACCAACGAGATCATTGACATGGCAAATTTGTTAATATCTTATTTGAATAATAATTTTCTAACTTGAAAATCTTGATTAGGTCAATACTCGACTAACATGGCATAAACACGGAACCGTACATCTTTTCATCGGGATACACAATTGTACATATCCTGAGAATAAAGATCTATAGTTCCGTGTCCGTGACACGCTAGTTGAGTATTGACCAAGTGAAGATTTTCTAGTTAGAAAATCAACACTCATTTCATTTATAAAGCTACTATTGCCACACCAATTTTACTAATGCCACACAAATTGTGTGCAATTATGAATTCATTGATGATTAAAATAGGAATTGGTGTGACATTTAGTAAAGATTGGTGTGGCAATAATAACTCTCTTCTTTCTTTTCTTTTTTTGAAGAGGTCAATCGGGTTAAAATAGTCCCAAACCAGCATAAGAAGGGTTTCAATGGGTTTGAACCTAAGACTTAGGGAACAACCTCCACAAGGTCTTACCACTGAGTTAAGTAGTTTTTCTTTGCAATTATTTATGAACCGCCTCAGCTATACAAGGTAATTGTGAGGCGTAAACAGTAGTATGTTAACTAAGTTAGGGTGATTAGTATTATTATTGAGATTAAGCAAGCTTGTAAAGAGCAATTTAGAAGAAAAAAAGCCAAACATCAAAAGGGCTGAAAGGTGAGGGTTGAAGGAGACAGACATTGGATGCTTCAAGGGGATATGAGTTTTGGCTAAAAATGTTCTCTCTCACTCTCTTTTAGTAAATTGGAGATACTCATTAATTGTCCTAAAGTGTCAAAGGATTAACATTTGTCACAGAATCCAAGAATAAAATTAAGTGTTAGGGGCTTGACCTTTTATAAAAGTTAAAAATGTAAGGTGTGTTTGGTAGGGTAGCCTAAGCCACTTTTTGTCGTGACAGAGACATGTTCCTAAAAGCTTCTTTTCTACACCCACAAATGAGAGAGGGAGAGAGAGAGTATGTTAATTAGTAATTTTGACATTACTCCTTATTGTTTTTATAAATATATGAGATACACCCCATATTTTCAAATTTATACATGACCCCTTTGACTGTGGAATACTAAAGGTTCTTCTTCACTCTCCTACCAACAACAAAAAAATTAATTAAATTAAATTAAATTTTCTTAAAAAATCCATCATTTTCAATCTTCAAAAATCCTTCCCTTACTAGATAGTGAGGAAAAAAGACTTTATTTCTCGAGATCTGTTGGATGCTGGATGAGACTAGTAAAGTCTTTTTTTCCTCACTTTGTTAGTAAGGCTAGTCGAATTCCTTAATTAATTACTATATGTTGTCAATCATTTCTTTTTCTTAATCACTAAAAAGAAAACACTAGCATTTTTATCTTAGAGAATTTTGCCTAATAAACAAAAAGGATAATTTTTAAGGAAAAACATCAATGATTACCAAATAAATTGAAACTTTATACTATAAGATCCTTTATAGGAGTTGAATCTAGGACTTTTTTTGGCTAATGGTTGAAGAATGAAGATGGGGAACATTTCCATCATTTTATAAGGGTTGATTTGACTATAAGTTGAAGTGGGGAAAATGACTTCCCTTGGACAATGTTATTTTTAAGCGTTTGATTATAAATTTTTCTTAGAATTTAATTTTTTGTCCATAATGATTTTCGATTCCAAAAGGAAAAAATGAGTTTGTAAAAGTGATTTTCCCACATCCTTGTCTCGTGAGTTAAAATATTTTAGATATTTTTTTCACTCTTTAGAAACTTCAACTTGAATATTTGTTCTAACTATTGTTGTAATCAGCGTTTGTAGAGTATGCTCTAATCATTTTAATTGACTTTCTCGGTGCTGTTTGTTAAACTGAAAAAAATAAGTGTTGAATAGCATTAAGCGCTAAAACTTATAAGCGCTGAATTTAAGTGCTGAAAAAGTTGTTTGTTTAGATGCTGAATCATGTTTGTTACACATTGTTGAAACTGATAAATTGTCTTTGTTACCCTTACAATCATATTATACATTGTTTACATGTTTCAAATGCTTATTTATTATTAAACACAATAAAATATATTATTTCTTATAAAATTAAAATACAATTTATTTTTAAATAATAAATAATACTCAAATCTTCAATTTATAAATAATAATTTCTATTTATAAAAGCCCACAAATTTCAAATTAAAAATAATAATGTCATACAAGTCACTAAAATTTGAAATCAAGTTTAAAAGAACTTAATTTTGGATGAATAATTTTCGATGGAAATGAAGGATGTGTAATTATAAAAGCATCCTATGAATTAATAAGGGCAACCCACACTATAGCCATTTTTTGTTTTGTTTTATATGAGTTAAAATTTTTGGAATGAGCAAATTTTTAGTGAGGATAATCTATATGGTCTAAAGATCATCCTCACCAAAAATTAGTCTATTTTGAAACTTCTAACTCATTAAAAATAATTTTCAAAAAAAAAAAAAGGGACAATTTACGGTTCTTGAACTTGTTTTGATAGGGTTAGAAGTTTCAAGATGTGCTGATTTTTTGTGAGGATGATCTCCTCATTGTAGAGATCATCCTCACCAAAAATCAACTCATTCCAAAACTTTTAACTCAAATAAGACAAAATAATTTAGCTATGGTGTGGGTTTATTAATTTGTGGGGTGTTTATATACTTATCCATAGGATATAAGAGGTAATATCCTTTTAAGAATAAGGGCATACTTGTCCGTGTTGAAAAAAGCAAAGTGCTTACCGCTTCAGCACTTTTTTTCAGCATCAAAATAGTGCTAAATTTTTTTCACTTATTTTCAGCAATAAGCACGAGTAAACAAACGTGCTATTTTGACAAAAGTGCTGAATTTAATTTTTTTCAGCAATAAGCACTGAAAAATAGCGCAAACAAACACCGCCTTAGTTTATTGTCCATTGAAACTATTTATTCTTACATTAACATATTTCTTATTTTTTATTTTCTTGTATTTTCATCCATCCATCAAGTACAATATATAATCATATTATCGCATGGACAATTAAACATCCAACCGAAGATTGCTCAAAATTCAACTCCATAAAAGGAACTAATCTTATTACCATTTTATATAAAAAGTTATTTTAGATTGATTGGGATGCATTTATCATAGAGTTGCGATCGAGACCACTGTCCTGTTCTTATAAAAATGTTAGGTGTCTACATGACCCATTTTTATTGGAGTTTAGGTTTGGTTAAGAGTTCTAAATGTTTTAAATTTTAACAAAAATGTGTCATGAACCCCAAGGGGTTGGCTCAATGGCAATTTCAGACTAATAAGCGGTTAATGCCTATAAGTCATGAGTTCGATACTCAGCATGAGCATTAGTTCCTCAAGGGCCACCCGCAAAGGTGCACCATCACTTACTTGGTGTGTGTGATGTGCAGGTGTTGCATGTGCCTAGGGACTAGTCCTTGGACAAGACCATGATCTATAGACTAGGCAAAACTTAGATATAGGTCCCATCCACTGTCTATAGGGATACCCAGTTATTAAAAAATAAAATAAAAAATGCCATGTAGACACCTTACTTTTATTATAGGAACGGGACAACATTCTAGATCGTGACATTCTGTCATATACTTCAAAAGCACATCTCCGCTTAAATCCCTCATGAAGAAAAAGTAATGTAAAAGTTCATTGATGTTAGAATTTAAAATCCATGCTTCATGGACTCTGATTTTGATGGATGGGGGGCGGGGTGATATCAAAGGATTGATACCACCCTCGTAGACATAGATGTTGTGCCAAATCATTTAAGAAAATGAGATTTTTTATTATTATGATTTTCATTTTCAAATTTTAAAGGGCATCAAAGATGGGGAGATTTCGACATTGATATTAAGAAAATTAGTTTTTCTTCCAACTAATTAAAAATAAATAAATTAAAAGAGTATTCAAATGAAACTGACAGACATACTTGTAGTTTCATGAAATTATCAATTACTTTAAAACATTCTTTAATGCAAGCTCTGCCAAAAAAGAAAAAAAAAAAAAGCCCCACAAAAACCCATGCTACTTAGATTTTACGACAAAACATATTTAATTTTATTATAATTAATGTTTACATATCTCCATAATTTTAAATTGAGACTAATTCATCACAAAGAACCAATATTTTTTATTTAAAAAATGAATAAAAAGTCAAACCACACCAAGAGTTCACGTTTTATAGCATCTCAATAATATTTTTTTAATGTACATAGCCCCAATAGTCAACAAGGTGTGTATCAAGTATCAACGATTAGGAATCCAATGTGTACGTACACGACTCAATTATTAATTGGTATTAAATATAGAACATCAAGGCCAGACTTGGTCAAAAGGGCTTATTCAAATTCATCACTTGAAAATAATGGATCAATTACAATTGTAAATTACCTTGGAAACAACAGCTAAGAAGTACATTTTGGTAAATTAAAATTTTAAAGCTATGTTACATAAGTGTTATGTGTAGGAGTTTTTATTATAGTTTGTTAAAAGTAATTTTCAATTATTGGATTATTAAAGGATATAATTGTAAATATAAAATTTAATGAGAGTGATAATAAATTGAATAATGTTGAAGTGACTTCAAAATTGTACTTCATATCTCACTTTCTTGACGTGGAAGTATGTAGGAATCATAAATGCTTTTTTCACTCGTACCTCAATGAATAGCATTTATGATTCCTATAGGAAAGTGATATGAGGTACAATCTTGAGGTCACTTAGTATGTTTTCGGGTAGTAGTTTACCTTCCTGTCCTCACTAAAATTATAATTTTTTCAATAAAAATCCACATAAATTTTAGAAAAAATAATAATATAAAAATATTTATAAATAAATCAGAAAGAAAAAATAAAAATAAAATAAATTGAGGCCTCGTTTTCCCAAATCCCATTTCACAATGTCATCCAAACTTCAAAAATTTTAACTTAGAAGTTCATTTATCAAAGCAATGGTTGCTTAGTATTACTCCCTACTAGTCTACCACATAATTGGGGAAACCTTAGCTGTTGCTCACAATCATCTTTCTTGGATGTTGTCCATACAAAATATGCCATGTGGCATACTTATGATCTCACTGACCTAACAAAAAAATTAGATTCGATCAGGGTTGCCCAATTTGTTGCAAAGGAACCAAATCGCAAACCAGTTCATGGTATGATTCGTGAAATGTAACGAATCAAATTAATGTGGCATATTTTACGAAAAGTTTGATAATATTTAAGATTCCCCGTCAAAATTTTAATTGATGGCATGCCCTTTTGACCTTAGTCTTTTTAAAGTGACTGATGAAAAATGACCAACTACTCTCAATTACTCTCAATTTTCAACTTATAAATTAAAAAACTTGACTCTTTATTCTCAAAATTTGTCATCATCAACCCTACTCATCACTTCAACCTTTAAATGCCCCTCGTCTTTGTCTACTCCTACGAATCGGCTTCATTCTCAAGTGACAAATCACGAATTACGAACTTGAATTCGAACTGAACGAACCCACGAATTAGGTAACATAGGACTTGATAGGTGATGACCAAACATTCTATTCACACATTGTCATCATGGGCTTGGTAGCCCATTTGTATACCTTTTATGAAGCCCATAATCAAATGATCAAATTACAACTCCTACAAATCACCTATCAAGCTGATTATTCATGTTGGGGTTTGTGGGCCCCTAAAAGTCTGCCATATGGCAATATTTGGTTGGACCAGCACGTGAGAAAGATATTAGTGATTTATACTTTAGATTTCCTTAAAACTGAAGGTGGAGATAAAAAATGCAACGAAATACAGGGACCTAGAGTTCCTCGAGTTTTGTAAAATAAAATCCTGAATAAACGTCCGTCAGCATTGAAGAAGAAAAAACGGAAACGGCGTTAAGGCGTAGAATCCTAGACACGACAGAAAAGCGAACTTTCCAAAAGACATTTGGACAAGCGAGTCAATGCTAATGATACAAGAAAAAGGTATCTCACTATCTCTCTCCAACCACCCTAAGCCCGTGGGGACCTATACCAAAAATAATAATAATAAGAAGGGTATTTTAGTCAATATGATAATTTATAGATTGCTCGACAAAGTATGTAATTATTAGGATCATTGTTATAATTAAAAGTTAGTTTAAGAGGAACTTATTGGAAGGAGGAAATTACTTAAAAAATAATTGTGTAAATTGTTGAAATTACTTTACTAATAATGTCATTTTTTATATTTACGAAAATGGTCATATACAGAATCATGATCTGATTTGTGGACTCGTGAAAAGAGTTTTTAAGTATAAACATGCAATCCCAACCATTAAACAAGGCATCCAACATTCAAGATAAGACTTGTATTTTGAAAATTTATCATACATCCCAGAGATATATCTTGATTGTAGAATTTTATGTTTTAATAGGATTGCGTATTTATATATGAAATTTTTTTTTTACTAGTTTATATATATATGAGCTGTGTTGGAATGACCTCAAGTTGGAACCCTATATCGTCCTTTTTGACGTGAAAGTAGATATATACCATAGATATTTTTACTCGTGCCTCGATGAAAAGCATCTATGGTTACCATACACTTTCATGTCAAGAAGTGCAATATGAAATTCTAATCTAAGGCCACTTCAGCATTATATATATATAATAATTCCAAATGATGGTTGGTGCTGACTAGCTAAGTTGATAAAGTCTTTGACTGATGATACCATAGATCTAGGTTTAAATTCTGTTAGAACCGAATTACTAAATTCATTAAAAATAGACTTATTGATTAAAAATATATATAAACTATAAAATGAAAAAACTACATGTAAGAAGCAAAGTCTCATAAAAAAATATATATTCAAAAAATACCTCCTAAACTTTGGATACACATTATAACTCTTACTTCCAACTGAACTTCATAAAAAATAATTTTTTTATGAATATTATATTGTAGAGGAAGAATTCGAATGTTATTGATGAATATTCCTCAAATGATTTTTATTTTTTTATTTTTTTTTTAAGAAAGAAGAAGATTACATATAAGATTTGTGTACAAATTCGTTAAAAATTTAACAATTATATCATTTGACTCTGAAGAACCATTTCATTAATTTTCAATCTTCTTAGATGCTTTTATTTCTCATTTTTTCCTTCTTTCCTCTCTCTTTTTAAGTAGTTAAAAATAAAATCCTCAAAAGAATTGCTCAATATCATCAAATTAAGGTAACCCCATACTCTTCCTCTCCTAACTAGATAAGATTAAACTTTAATCATCCCGCGTGGCACGACAGATGAATCCAATGTAGGTCTCAATATCCACACTTAGATTATCCTTAAGATATGCACCAATCAATATCTTGTAATCTACACTAAACCAACTCTAGCATCAAAATATATACTAGATTTAACGTAATTCAATGCCTCCACAAGTATATATAATATTTAAAATATCTTCAAAGTGTATATTAACTCTTCGACTTGTATTTCATTTATACAATACAAATCATATGGTGTAAGTGCCAGTTAGCTTAGTTGATAAAGTCTTGGGGTGATGATATCAGAGACTTGAGTTTAAATATTACTAGCATTGACTTACTAAACTCATTAAAAACAAACTTACTAATAAACAAATAAAAAATACAATTCAAACAATGTTTAGTAATCCTAAAATTTTATTTTATTTTATTTTCGTTAGATCGATAAAATGATACCAAGGGCTCAAATCTTGCCAACATCAAGTTACCGAACTCATTAAAAACAAGCTTATTGATCCAATATATATATATATATATATATAAATCATATAATGTTTAGTAATCCTAAAAATTTTATTTTATTTTATTTTTGTTGGATCGATAAATGATAGTAGTTTTGGTGTCAAATTTGAATCACCACGACATAAAGGCACCAACAAATCCAATCGATTCGAGCAAATTTGAGCACTTTAAGGCACACATGTCAAGAATCGGCTCGTCAAGCATGCACAATTAAAGACATCAAATTTACTTTCCCTAATAACGAAAAAATTCCACTAATGACCCGTTAATCTTTTAGGGCACAAAACTAACCACAACTTTGTCGGTTTCATATTCATGTATGCTGGTTGAGGTAAAGCTTATTATGACCCACAAAACCTTCAACATTATGTATCACTATAGTTTTAAAATTCGATTGAACTCGAATGCCCATTAAATCGAGTCAAATCAATAATTCATGAGTTGACTCAGATGAGTAAAACTATATATTAATATTTATTTTATTTTTTTTCAATATTTTAAAATAAATAATAGTATTCTTTTCTTTTTATTGAGAGCTGCTGCACTTGAACTTTTATTTATTACACCCCAATTAAAGATTAGAATACACTCTTCAAATATTACAAAGGTTTGGCTCAAATTATAATCTCAACTTTACAAAACATTATATAACCCTCGTTCAGACAATTTCAATAGCGTCTTGCAATTATGATTAGGCTCATATAATATCTTAAACCCAAAAAAAAAAATCTAGCTGAAAAAAAAAAGATAGAGCTTCTATTGGCACCCCAACTTTTACTTATTCCCAATCATTAACTTATTTTCTTTATCTTTAATTAGAATGTAATAAGTAAAAGTTAAAAGAAATAATAGCAAAACTCGATTAAGTTTCTGAGCTGATTCGGTGCACTTAGAGTTGAATTGGTTCCATGGAGTTTCGGGTGATTCATCTTGAAATCTAATTAATTCGAATCAACTTGATTGATGTTTGAGTCAACTCAATGAGTAATGAAACTTTGAAACTTAAAAGCAAAGGGGACCTCTTGCTTTAGCAAAAGAGCGTCTCAAAGGTAGTGTTTATGTGAACTGTGAACCAAAGTACAAAGGCTCCACCCGCGCATTAGAGAGAAGCGTGAAGAAGAAGAATAACAAAGAATAAAATCAATCAATCACCTTTACTTTCAACTCTTTTTATGTTGATCAGATTAAGATTTTTTATTTTATTTTTTTCAAAATTTTGACAGATTTTTTCATTACTAAGATATAGTCTTAAATAAAGAAAAATAAAAAATAAAAAAATAAAAAAATAAAAAAATAAAATCAAAGGGGCCCATTCCTACACGTGTGGTTTTATATACTTTTCCTAATCTTTTCTTTTCCAAAAGAGCTAAAGCCCAAAGCCTTATTAATCTCATGACGTCAAATCCTGAAGCACATGAGCTCATTCTTCCTTAGTAGAGCTGCTATTGGAACTCCAACTTTTACTTATAAATAAAGAAAATAAGTAAATGGTTGAGAATAAGTAAAAGTTTGGGTGCCAATAGAAGTTCTTTCTCATTTTGTTTTGCTAGATTTCCATTTTTTGGGGGGGTTTAAGATTTTATTTGAGCCTAATCATAATTATAAACAACTGCTGACATTATTTGAACAGTGTCATAATATTTTGTAGCCAAACCTTTATAATGTTTGGGGTGTGATAAGTAAAAGTAGGGGGGCCAATAACAACTCTCTCCTTTAGTTATGGTCCCTCTAGAGCTGTCAATGGACTGGGTTTGGGTCCCATCCTACTTGATCTGACCCCTCTAGAGCTGTCAATGGACCCGTCTAGATAGTATTAGTAGGCCCATTTATTTTTTCGGCTGAGATGGGCCAGACGAGTAAATTTTCATTTGGTGACCAAAAGAATAAGCAAAGGATTCATTAATAGAAGAGCAACCATGCGCAAACAAGTACAAAGCGTCTATATCCTCCTGAAATACAACACACCCATTCCTATCTCACTACAAAATCTTCAAAACTTACATTCCTAAGTTCTTTGAAAGCTTTAGACCACATGAACAACAGACGTACAGAGAAGATAATAGATTGGGAATCCAAGATTGTTCGCTCCAACCAAAGGCCCCAACAGAATGTGAAATTAGTAAGACTCCATAGCTGTATCTTGACTCCAGAGAAAGAGCTTCCAAGAAGTAGGCAAGTCTCAAATAATGTCTGCAAAGTGCCCCATGGGCATCCAGACACGTCAAACAAACCAAAAAAATGTTACCATACCTCTTAAACATAACACACAATAGTTGGCTCCGGAAAAACCTCTATGCATCAAGATGTCCATTGTCTGAATCCTTCTCAGCACTGTTGTCCAAGTAAAGAATGCCACCATGGAAGTTTCTCTAGGCCCCCAAATTGCGACCTTCGGGAACAAAGAGGGTCCAATACTAGCAAAGGAGTGATAAAAAGACCTAACTGAGAACTACCCATCTTTACACTCCTTCCAAATCCTAAAATCCTTGCAGTCTGGAATTGGATCAAACGTAAGGAATTAGTGTAGGCGAGTAACCTCCCAATCAACTCCAAATCCCAATCATTAAATGCTCTATGGAAGCCAAATCCCAATTCCAAGACCCATTCGTCAAACGCTTGAAGCCAAAATCCCAATGCATGATGGAAACATGGCCACAACTTCTATGCAACGATAATGTCAACAAAGCCTTTATACAGTTTTTGAAAGTATATGGATCATGTTTTTTAACTTCCATTTGGAGTCAGCTAAATGAATCATGTTCCTCCATTCCACTCTATCAAAGCCAAGTATAGTGTTATTGAGAGTGGGTTCAAACCACTTAGCTAAGTGGTAAAGACCTTGTGGAGGTTGTTCCCAAGGTCTTAAGGTTCAAACCCCTTGAACCCATTCTTATACTAAATGCTACTGTTAACCACTAAACCCACCAAGCAAAAAACAAAAAAATAGTGTTATTGAGAGTGGGTTCGCATTTTTATTGCTTCCATCCATGTTGTTTTGAGTCTTCCTCTCGCTCTTTTACAGCCCTAAACTTGAATATTTGAGGCTATGATAAACAAGCCTTTGTCAAACATGCCCATACCATCTCAGTCAACTTTCTCTTAGATTATTGCCTATTGGAGCTACTCCTACATTTTCCTAGAAGGTTTAATTTCCAATTTATCTTTCCTATTCTCTCCACTCATCCATTCCAGCATCCTTATCTCTACAACTTCTACAAAAAGGATATCGTGAACCATCAATATACATTATTCATGGGAAAATAAAAAGGCATCAAGGTAGTATTGGTTATTGAATAATCAACTACTCATAGATCAAGCTGCAGTACTCCATAATATTGCAATAAAACAATGCTGAAACAAGTCGACGTATTTCATAACTCATATTGTGAATAGAATAGGATTAGGTCAATTAGCACAAAAAATGTCAAAGAATTACAAGACATTATGGATGCTTCGATAGGAATGTAACTCAGATGCCTTTCCATACAAAGTTTATGTTCTTTCATGAAGCATATTTTGTCGTTGAACAATAAACCACTCGCCATTTGTTAAGTTATAGTCACCACAACATCTGCAAAATATTTGAGAACTTTGATGCTTGAAATAAATATAAACCTTGAAATAAAGATTTAAAAAGTATAATGGCTTGGAGAACCATAAAATGATAAACTACAACCAATCATACTCAAGTATGAAAAGAGCATGTCATCATACAAACTTTTTTACCATTTCAAACTAGAGATTTATAGTTTGAGGACAGGGATTTCTTCAAAGGAAAAAAGGGTATTTTAGAAACACCCCTGTAAAATTGGTGATATTAGGTTTACTCCCTTGCAGAATGCAAGATTAGGCTTACCCCCCTTGACCGTAAGTCAACGTTGTGTTTTCTTGATGATTTAACGGTGAAATTTTGACTTTTGTTAAAATGCCCTTTAAATACTTAAATTACTAAATCAAAACTAGGAAAAGATCAAAATTTCATTGTTAAATCATCAAGAAAAAGTAACGTTGACTTACGGTGAAGGGGAGTAAACCTAATCTTGCATTTTGCAAGGGGGTAAACCTAATATCACTAATTTTACAGGGGGTGTGTTTTTAAAATACCCACACAAAAAAACCACGAATGAATCACATACCTCAGGGGAGGATATTGTAAACCGCATGGTTGAGGAGTGGTAGTCATAATTTGGTCCAGGTGAGATCTGGGAAACATGCTCTGAAAGAGGTAGGAATCTTGGATTAAGCTCTTTAAGATGAAATGCTCCCTGTCCAAAATTAAAAAGTAAGAAAAAAATCGGTTCCCAAAAATTTAAAATGACCAGCAATAAGAGGCTTTAAATAAAGAAATTAAACCAAGAGCACTTAACAAGGATAGAGAAAATAATTCATCAAAGAACCAATTAAGAGGTGAAACACATCGCAGCACTGATTGTGGAGCAATGAGAATAAAGAAAACAATTGACAATGCTAAATACCATGGTTTTAAATTAATGGAACTCAAATAACTACTGTTATAATGGCAATGCCAGGACCCGTCAGGGGAGATGATGTAGGACATCTACAATCCTAGTTAGAGTTTTACTAGGATTTCTATTTCTAGTTCTAGTAGGACTTCTATTTCATAGTTAAGTTAGGAGTTTAATTCCTTATTAGTTTCTAATTTGTTTTTATTATTTAGATTATTATTAGAAGTGCTTAGAAGTGTCCAATTTGAATTCTAATAGGATTAGAAAATTAGTATTATGTTATAGATAGGCTAGGAATGTTAATTTTTGGTATTTTAAAATGATTCTAAGTTGTTATGATGGAGTTATCTATGTAGGGATAAAAATATTTTACCATAGAGATTGAAAATTATAGATTTTGGGTATAAAAAAAAAATGAAGTTTTGAGTAAAGGTTTTCTATAAGGGCTTTTAAGTAATTGAGATTAAGGTGGGGGATATGTCATCAGTTTGAAAGCATGGTGAGTATCTAAAATATTTACCAAAACTTGGAGGGGGCATGTCTAAATCGATTTCTTGATACCAACACCTCAAAATATGCGGTGAGCAAGGAAGCACACGTGCACTTTCAATAAAGAAATACTAGAATATTGAGAAAAAAATTGGGTGATTCCCTTATATAACAATAAACAATGGCAGAAGAAAATAAAACAGTCTTCCACCAACCAAATATATGATTTAGTCTCCACCACGATTCAAGAATGGCAACATTCCAAGTCAATTCTCTTAACATTTGAACTCAACACAATAGACTTTCCACCTAAAGACCCAAACTAGATTTAGCCAGAAGCACTGTGTAGAGAAGAAGTACTCTGGATGGGTGGAATTTCCACTAAAAATGGTAGCTTAGATGGTGGGCCTAGATGAAAATATGCTCAAATCCAATGGATAAAGGGATTACCCATCAAGCTGATTAAGGGATGTAAGGTCACAAAATGGGTGGCAAGATTGGCTGTAATAAACACATGTTTTCCTATTGAGAACCCATTTATAATTTCTTATAGCACTAGAACCCATTTATAATTTCACATGCAAAGTAGATGGCAATGTAGTTGCTGATAACTGATAGTACGTAGCAGGAATAACGAGCTTCTCTCAATTTTCCTATTGAGACCCCAAAAAAACTCAAAGCAGATAATAAAATAGAACAAAAATGCCATGATAAGCCATAAGCGTAGAGCAACTCAACCCAAGAATAAGTTCCAAAAGTGCAGGATTTTATTTCAACTTTAAAGGACAAAGAATTAATAGAACAGCAATAATGCAGCAACCACACATTAATGGCAAATCAAAGAAGATATGTAACAAGAAATGGAAGAGATACTGAAAAATTCCACGAGAACTGGCTGTAAGCAGAGAGAAGGGAAGCATACCAAGTTACATCGTCCAGAAGAACCCTATTACAATTTACAACCGGGCACTGTATATGGTTGGTGCAATAGTTGTTTACACTTCCCAAAAACATCCTGTGATCATAAAAAGACGTTTCGGATAAAAAAATGAATAGATAAAACATGAATGTGGGAAAGGAACCATTGTTGCCAAGGTTGTGCAAGAAATTTAGTTAAAACATGAATGCTAAAAGAACCCAAAGATGCCTAACATAATACCAACTGATGTAAGCACTCGGTTCACTTTGATGGGGCAATTGTGGGGGACCTAGCATATGAAAGAAATCTTGTCCAGGCATGTGTACAACCATAATGTAGGTCAACACCATGATTTGGGAGCTCAACTAAAATTACCCCTCACTACACTATTACGGCCACAATAACTCTAGAGAGCTGCTATTGGCACCCCAACTTTTATTTATTACACCCCAATTAAAATTAAAGAAAAAAAGTGAATGGTTGAGAATGGGTAAAAGTTGGGGTGCCAATAGAAGCTCTCATTTTTTTTTTGTGTGCAAGATTTCTATTTTTGGGCTTTAGGATTTTATATGAACCTAATCATAATTGTAAAACTATTGAAATTTTTCGAACGAGTGTTATAATGTTTTGTAATGTCAAGATTATAATTTGAGCCAAACCTTTGAAATGTTTGAAGAGTGTGTGTTTTAATCTTTAATTGGGGTGCAATAAATAATGTAATAAGTAAAAGTTGGGGTGCCAATAACAGCTCTCTAACTAGCTACAATTTCCATATCCCACAACAATGACAAAAGGTTAGCCAAATGAGCCTTGAAGCTTGATAAAGGTAATGAACCTAGACTACACCTCTCAACAAGACATAGGATGGACAAGACTCAAACAGAGAGGTGTTCCAAGTTTGGACTGGGTACTCTGACCCCAAGCCGTTGCAAGGCAGACAGGTTGCTGAACTCACAAGGTTGCCAGCCTGACCAACCTTTCTAACACTATTATAATCACTAAAAAGTACCCAATAGCCTTCAAAATGAAACAACTACAACTGCAAATCCAAGAAACAATTCACCACAAATTCTAGATATTTAATCAGTGAACGAGAATATTTTTTACATAAAGTATACAATTTTAATGTTACTACTTTAAGACAACAAAACAAGAAAAATTTCGAGATATTGAGCAATATGACAATAGAGAAACTAAGAATGTAGCAACAGCCTGCATTTTGGCACCTTATAATAAAGTAGTACAGAATCTACAAAAACAGATACGTGGATTTCATTGCATCCAACAGCATATTAAGATCATTTCTTTGGCATTAGAAGTTTTATTAGAACAACAAATTAAAGATGAGAAATTAAAATGTGCATGAGTGCAGCAAAGACAATATATATGGTACAAATATAACTTGGGCTAGCATTGGATCTTGATATTGATTGTTGGACTGAACGCAATACCTCTAATTGTATTCTATTTGTTTCTTTCCTCAAGATGATATCAGAATCGATTTTGACGGACTTCGTAATTTATTTAGGATCCCCTTAATGTTTTGCTAAAATGAAAAAGCCATATCCTATTGGGGAATCTGAAAGTCAGGGCCAGTCAAGGTCCGTTGTCGTCTAAAGTTTTCAAACCTTTTCTGGCAACTCTGAGGGGTCCACAATTTTTATATTGGGCCCTAAAACTGGTTCAACTCTTGCTTCTCAGAATCACAGTTTAAAATTGAACCGGTTCAAAAAGAGCAAAGATTATGGAGAAGGCCTTCTTTTCATCATCTCAAATGATAAAAGCACAACAGCTAGTTTAATTTGAAACCAAACCAGTCAATAACTAACTAACCTTTCACTGTGATAAAGGAGGCTTTCTCTTTTCTCTCTCCATTGGAAACATTATTAATTAAGCACATTGTCTGTGTTTGGAAAATACCCTGCAGACTTCAGTTCCCAACTCAATTCATCCAACTTTTGGTAGATCTCTTTGCCCTTCGGATGAGATCCATCTTTTGGAAGAAACTCATGAACTTGACCATTCACCTCTAACCAGCTACACCCAGGTTCCTTTTTCACACCTTGACTAGACATCTTAGTCCTGACCTTAGCAACATCACGCACCTTCCTTTTGCTGCATAAATGTTGGATAGCAATATATATGTTGAGTCCATTTCGGGTTCAAGTTCAAAGAGTTTCTCAGCTGCTCTTTCCCCAAATTCCACATTTCCATGCATTCTACAAGCCCTGAGAACTGTCTGCCAAATCAAGGTATTGGGGGTGAGAGTCATTTTCTCAATGAATTTTTCAACCTCGTCTAGTTTGCCTGCCCGACCAAGGATATCCAACATACATGCGTAGTGTGCAATTGTCGGAGTGATCTTATAAACTTTGTTTAATGAGTTGAAGTGCCGTTTCCCTTCTTCGATGAAACCCACGTGGTTACATGCGGAAAGAACACCTATAAAGGTGACGTCATCGGTTGTGACACAATCATCATGTAACATACTTTGGAATGCTTCGAGAGCCTTCTTTCCATTTCCATGTTGGGCGTATCCACAAATGATTGTGTTCCATGAGACTAAGTCCCGTGAATCCGAGCAGTTGTTGAATAGGGTCTCTGCATCCTTTATGCACCCACATTTACAATACATATTGACAAGTGAACTCACAACAAACACATCATTTGACTGCCCGGCCTTGATGACATAGGAATGGAGTTGCCGACCATTTTCTAAAGCTGATATACTAGAGCAACCCCTCAAACAGCTGGCAAGAGTGAACTCATTGGGATACGCACCTTCCCATTGCATCTGACAAAAGTATTTAATTGCCTTCTCTCCTTGATTGGTTTGTGCATATCCAGTGATAATCACCATCCAAGTGAATAAATCTCTACTTTTCATTCTATTGAAGATCATATTTGCATTTTCCAAGTATCTGCACTTGGCGTACATGTCAACGAGAGCTGTTCCTACAAAACCATCATCATCATCGAGTCTGTTCTTAACAATGTGGCTGTGGATTTGTTGACCAAAACCTATATTCAAGAGGCTAGAGCAAGACCTTAGAATGCTAATACACGTATACATGTTGGGCTTTAAACCTTCCACAAGCATCCATTTGAAGATCCTCTGCCCTTTATCACAAGCTTCACCGTCGTGGAACCCAGATAGAAGAGCATTCCATGAAACTAAATCCCGGTCTCTCATACCCTCAAAACAATTTGCAACCATCTTGAATCGATCCAATTCTCATGTACATGGAGACCAAAGCATTATTAACCGCATTATCTGATTCTAACCCTAATTTCCATATCGCAAGTCACCGAGATTTGTTGCTGCACTAACAAGACTAGTGAGAGTAAATTGATTTGGTCCCACACCAGTTTTCCTCATTTCATGAAAAAGATAAGCTGCTTCATTGTTGTACCCTTGTTGATCAAGACAAGCAATCATCCCACTCCATGTCACCACAACGGAATTTTCGATCCTAACAAAAACCTTGTATGCATCCTCAGCCAACCCACACTTTGAGTACATATCAATAAGACTACTATTAAAAACCCATCAAGTTCGGAACCAATCTTTACTACAAGAGAATGAATTGCCTGACCTTCTCTCTTCATACTCCTTGAACAGCTCGAACAACCATTGAGGACACTCAAAAGCGTGGAATTGCTGAGCCTCATTTCTGATTCGGTCATTTTATTGAACAGTTTCAAAACCTCTTCTCCATCACCAATCCAAGCGTACCCATTAAGTAATGCATTCCATGATACAGAGTTCTGTTTGGGCATACAAAAGAATACTCTCTCTGCAAGTTCCATGGCACCGCATTTCGTGTAAAGATCAACAAGAGCAGCCCCAACAAATATATCCGATAACAACCCAACTTTAATGATTTCTCCATATACTTGTTTCCCAAAATCTAAGGTCAAGCACAAAAAGCAAGCTTTCAAAGTAGTAGCAAAAGTGAACCCATTCAGCGATATTATCCCATCATCCCTAAGCATATCACAGAACAAAGCAATACCCTCGCTTCCATTCCCTTGTGTAACAAACCCTGAAATCAATGAAGTCCAAGCAACAACATCTCGTTCAGGCATTTTATCAAACAAGTCGTGGGCATATCTGAGTCTCCCACATTTAACATACATACGTATCAAACTAATCCATAAATGTGAATCTGGTTCTAAACCGGTCTTGATCACCTGCCCATGAACTGCCTTTCCATCATTAAGAAATCCTCTTAAACCACAAGTCTGCAACGTTGCAGAGTACTTTTTCAAAGTTTCCTTGCAATCCCAATTAAAACCGACTGGAATTCTACCATTATCTGTTATTGGGTTTGTTTCGATTGTACTTGGAGGATTGAATCTTTGATTAGAACCCATAATGATCCGGGTTTCTTCTTCTCAGGGCGTTTAAAATTCTGAACCGAAGGACTTGATCGATATTGCGTGAACGGGTGAAGAAATCCTTCGTTAGAAACTGCATTGCTTCATGTGTTTGTTTCAACAATTCTAAGGCTCTGTTTGGAAAATCCGTGGGAGATGGTCAAATAAGATCGATGGAAACTTAAATTCTGTAAAATCTCTCGGCCTAGAGACGATGCCTATCGGCAGTGCCATTAACATCGACACACGCAGAGCTTAAACATGACTACACGAGAGGGTTTTCGCTTCCTTTTCAAACTAAAATACAGGTTTTATCTTAGAAAGAATAAGTCTAGCCTTACAATCTTAGTAAGATATTAAATCTTACTAAGAATCGTTAAGCTCACGTTTTGACATTTAAAAACATGATCCAATGCTAAAACGACGTAGAGGACAAAATTTTAAAAAAATTGAAAAAAAAAATACTGAATTTAAAACTAAAATCTGGGAGTTCAGTAGTCGTCTTTCGCAAAACCTTCAATCAAAATCCAAAAATAATTATTTTTGCGAGTTACTATTGCCACACCTAATGAGGTCAAAAGCTCGATCGAATTATTCAACAATATATCATATTTTTGTGAAAGGAAAGAATATTTTTTTTATTTATTAAAATATTAAAAACTATCTTTAATTTTTATTATATTTTTTTACTTTTTTGAGTTGACTCAAGAGTTGTCAATTTGACTCGACACCTAATGGACATCCCAGCTGAGTTGAGTTTTAAAACTGAGGTTTTAGTTTTGAGGGTGGGATAAATCCTAATTTTATGCTTATAGTAACTCAAGACTGAACTTCCTATTGCACATCTTGACATTAAGGTGAATGAGAACTATAAATGATTTTTCACTCATATCTCAAAGAAAGAATTTATGATTTCTATACACTTTCATGTCAAGATGTCGAATGTGGAGTCTAGTCTTAAGGTCACTTCAGCATTATTCATATATTTAATATTTTATGAGTTATATTACATATAATTAAATCAATTTTATAAAAATATTATTTTTAAATTTATTTAACGAATTTCATGTAAAAAAAATGACTAAATAGTACACTCAATTCTGCAATAGCAAGAGTAACTTTCTTTCAACTTTAACAATAATATTATAATAATCGTTCAAATAATATTTTGTAATTATTTACAAATATGATAAGACTCGTATAAAATCCTAAATCCAAAAAATAGAAATCTAGAAGGGGAAAAAATAGAGAATTTCGATTGACACCCCAACTTTTTTTAAATTGAGGTGGTGTACTAAGTAAAAGTATATCATATCGAAATGTGAACCGATCCAATCCCTGGTCAAATTGTTATTGGATTGGATTTGGATCCAGTACTAACATCCTATGGTTGTCAATCAATTCTTAATCCAATCCATCCATGAACAACCTACGTGTTGTTATCTACTCAGTACTGAATTCTTATGGACAGAAAGAGAAGAAGTTTGAAAAATTCTGATTTTAAAATTGAATGTAATAGAATAAATATTACCTAAATAATGGTTGAGGCGTGCACAAAGCACTATCCTAAAACGAAATTCGACTCCCACATATCCAAAATGGTACTCTAAATTAGAATGTAACTTCGAACTCGACGCACCCACGTGAGGTGTAAATCCAAGATTTTACACCCCCCCTGCGCGCACGTCGTACGTGTGCACACGCATTAAGGTTTTCGAACCGATAGATCCAAATTTCAATTGGAACCTTGTGTTTTTCTCTTTGGCCCCCTTGAGCCTGCCCACTACTTCTATCCACTTTAAAGCTATTAGAAGGACAACTATTTAAGAATTGCAAATCAATTCTTCTCCTAATCGATGTGGGACTAAAATTACTCAAGGCAAAAACAAAACTATCAACTAAACTAAAAGTAATAAAGTAAAAAGCATAAAGCAAATATGGGATTGAATTACCCTATGGATAATAGATTAATTTACCATATGGTTAGAACTAATTGAATATTAAAGGGTTTTTAAATTCAACCTTCTAACTTCCAACACGTGCAAATAGTGACAAAATTCTCTAAATTTTTTAAAAAGCTGCAATTAATTCCCAATTGTTTTAATTGGCAATTTAGTTTAGACTTATTCACCAAGATTTTAAAAATATATATTTTTATATTATATTTTATGTCAAGTAATAGGATATTTTTATTATGTTTCCGAAATTTCCCCATTTTTCTTTTCTAATTTTCCCTTGCCGAATTTTCCTTGGGTACTTTCTTTTGCTAAAAATAAAAAATAAAAAATATTTTTACCCTTATGTTTGGGTAAAAAAAAAAAATTATTAAACCAATTCCCCAAAAAAAAGAATTGGCTTTGGTCAAAGGCACATGCTATATACACCTACTTTTTTGCTCGATACACTCACTTACTATAAACACCCTTTTGTACTAGTAGGTGTATGCAGCAAAATCTTGCTGACTACTTATTTTAAACAAACAATAACTTATCAAACCTTTCAATAATTTTTGATAAATACATACTGAACATTATCAATATGGTTCGATACTAACATATCGAACACTTTTCACATAGGATCTCTTGTAAGGAATTGTTTGGTCTGTAACTTTTGATCTAAAAACGATAGATTTGATAGAAACATATTGAAAATACACTATCATACAGTAGGTACATGCTAAATAATTATCATGGGGAGCCCATATAAAAAAATGTATTCGTTATGTATCTCTAGAAATAGTGCTAATGAGTTCAATCTTGACCTAGGTTACCAATTTTATTATTAAAGAGTCAAACTGCAAAATCAAACCAGTTTGTGGTACGATTTGCTCTTGGTTTGTAAAAAGAAGCGAATCTAACAAATCTCATATGTTGTGTTGGAGAGTGCTAAGTTGAATTCACTCCACTACCATGTTAGAGCAGTGTGCACCATAACATGAAAGAAGTTGATTTAGATTAATTATTTTATATTCATTAATTATATTGAGATATTCCTCTAAAATTTTAAATTATTTTGATACACCTTTAACCTTAGTCTTTATTAATAGGCTAATACAAAATGGCCAAGTACCCTCGTCTCCAACATGTAAATCTAAAAAACCTGATTTTTTTCTTCTTCTCTTAATCAACAACTTCAGTATCTTTCTACCCTACTCGTCACTATAACTTGCAAATACTCTCATCTCTGTCTACCCTTGTGAGCTAAGTTCGTTCTTGATTGGCGAACTGCGAATTATGAATTGAGCAAACCCATGAATATAGCAACATAGGTTATGACTCACCATATGTATTGAAAATTTTGAATTTTTATTTTTATATTTATGCAAACGATAAAGATAGAATCAATTTTTAACATGGTTCATTTGCAAAACGATAAAAAACAATTCAAAGAACAAAGAGATGATGAAAATAAATGGTAAAAACTCACCTTCATCTATCAAAATATTTATTTATAGCAAATATTGATAATAAAAAAATCAGATTTTTATGAATAATGGATCTAAATATGATCGTTTCATGAATCTCTGAAGAAAAATCAATTGGTTATATAGATTTGACTGAACTTGAATAGGTATTTTTTCGATATGTATGCTTCAGTAGGATTTGATACGCTTGAATCAATAGGAAGAAAAAGTTGTGATTATTTGATAAGTGTTAGGTATATGCAATAAAACACAACAAAATCCAAAAGGGTATTCACGTACTTACACATTATTGACATTTAACTTTTAAATGGGTGCATCAAACAAAAAAGTGGGTGTATATAGCACTGGCCTTGGTCAAATGATTATGAGTAAAATTTTGCAAAACCTAGGTGACAAATAGCCTTCATAAAGTGGGGCGATCAAAAAAGGGGCCGATACAGCTAATCTGAAATACTGGATCCCTATTTTATCTAACAAACACCAACAAATAAACTGGTCACTGGTGTGTGATTATGGTCTCGGGTCTCCTCTCCTCATCATACCCCCATTGGCCATATATTTCTCAGTCGCACTCGCGCCTAAAAAAAAACTGGTTGTCACCACTTAGAACATCTCTCTAGTTAGGGCACCCCCCCAGATAGAAAGAGAAAAAAATATATAAAATAGAATAAAATCACATACAATCAACCATGAAAAAATGGAGATCTTCGGCCCAAAGGTATATCTTCTGTACCCCTCACATTTCTCAATTACTATTAATACATGTGTGTATGTATGTATGTATGTATGTGCTTAGGTATGTTAACTGTCAAGAATGTTACGTTTTGTACAGTCATGCTCGTGCCTTGTATCTTTAAAAAAAATAAAAAAAAATAACAAAAGGAATGAACCCTTCTTTGATTGGTTGGTTCTAATCAAACATGTTTTTGATTTCTGATTGGGTTTTGGTACATAGGGTTTTCATGATGAATGTTATTTGCTTTGGACCCACTTTTTAATTTACTAATTTAATTTGATGTAACGTTTTTAATTTTGGGCTTAACATGCCCTAGTTGTTGATGATCCATGTGGAGGGGTTTTATAGAATTTTGTGATTTGGGTATTTTAGATTGTGGTGATTGCAATTTAGAGGTTATATGATGTGTTCTATGATCTGGGACGTTGAAATTGGGTGTAGGGTTCCACGATGATTGTATGTTTTTGTTCCTGTGCAGGAGATTTCAAACAATTATGCTTGTAAAGGAAGGTGATGCTTATTTTATTTTTAATTTTAATTATATATATATATATATTATCTTAGTTACTTTCAGGATTTGAGGGTAGGGACCCAATTTTATTTTTATTTTTATGGATATTAATGGGGGTTATATAAAAGTGTTGCACTGCATGAGTTTGTCAATCTAGTTAGTTTACGAAGAAGATTTGATTGTTCGGGTTCGACAAGGCCACAACTTGAAAGAGCTTGAATATTAATAAGTTTGATGGGTTGGCAACCATGGCATCTTAATAATTCCTAGAGCTATAAATAGGATTCCACAAGCATTTTTATTTTATTTTTCCTTTTTTTGTGTGTGCATTTTTTTGACCTAATAAGATATTTTTGTGTCCAGGATCATCATTAAAGCCTTATCCCAAAAATATGGGGTCAATTGAATGAGTCCTATTCCTTACATCAATTTGTCTAAAATCATGTATTTGTTAATTCTAGTGTGTACATATTGTATTTCACTACCTCAATTCACGTTCTTTTTGATCCTCTAGTCATCCTTTTAGAACCTTCAACTTGCATATTTATTCAAAATGGGGTTATTACAATTGTTTGTTGCACATGACCAAACCATCTCAGTCGACTTTCCGTTAGTTTTATCCCCTCTTAGGACTATAACATTTATATTTCTATAAATTTGCAAATAATAACTGTTTTTGTCCTCCGCCCCATGTAATTGGTATGTTTAAAATGTCAAAATTTGAAGATATAAATAACATTTCTATGTAGTAGTTACAAGAATTCTAATTATATCATCATCACCCATAATCTAATTTTCTAGAGAATAAACAAATGTTGAAAAGTTATGTAACTTTGAAGTTGACCAGAGGTTTCATTATGAATGCTTTTATTCTACACGAGGAAATCAGTATATTTATCCATTAAACCTAACTAAATGAAGGTTTTGCCTGCCTTTGTATGTAAATTACAATTGGTGGATTTCATGCTTTTGTTTTAGATGGAATGTTTATATATATGATTTTCTTTCAGTAGTTTGGTCTTTCTCTCTTGGCTTTCTTATTGGAGTATTTGCACATTGAAGTATTATGTGGACAACTTGTCATTTAGTTTTCATATTAAGTTGAATGCTATTGTTGTAGAATCTAGGCTATCCGTGGTTGTAATTGTTGCTAAAGCTTTGAATGTAGTCTTGCAACCATGACTGCCAAATAAGAGTATACATAGCTGTGCAATAAACACATATCGTTTAAAGTATCGAACCATACTAGTCTTGAGAGTTTGGAAGCTAGTCTTGGAGTAGTGTCTAGTGCGGGGTGTTTCTTTTGATAGGTCTTTTGTTTTTGTACTCATTTGGGTGTTCACCTCGACCCCCCCCCTTTAATGAAATTATCTTGATCTTTACCTATCCAAAAAAAGAAGTATCGAACCATACCAATTGTTGAGTGTATATTTTCCTCCACTCTTGGGTGAGTCATACCTAGTCAAGCCCCGTGACCCTCTTATATTCATAGTTCTCCCCATCTCCAAAAGATCGGTCTTTTGGAGTAGTTGGTTGGTTAACAACTCAAAACCAATTGGCAATGAGTGGAGAGGCCCAAGAGCTTATAAGGAGAGAGGCAACGCAATTTGTGTCCAATGTGGGACTAAACTCAACACCAATATCTTATTTATTGATAGGGACTGATCCAAAAACCCATTTGAGTTGGTATGAACATAATATTGTCCAAGATTTATAGCACATCACCTTCGTCTCTCCTATATTGCCAATTCATATGGCTGATTTCCAGGTTTGTTGTTGTGATTCTTATAAATAATCACTCCCCCCCCCCCCCCCCCCCCCAAGCCCTCCCACACACAAGGAAAATGAAAGAGTAAGAAAAAATGGGAAAAAAAAACATAGTTGTCACTTGGTGCTATCATGGTTGTTACTTTGTTATACTATAGTGTAAACTCCATAAAGTGGTTATCAACACACTAATAAACATGGTTACTCTAAAAAAAAATCATAATACTAGGGAACAAAACAACTTCTAGTCCATGCATGTGAAGGTCCAAAACACTGCAAAGTACATACACCTAAATACAAGAAATAGCACACCAGGAGATGATCTATCCAGGATAAGTCTGCCAATGCCACATTGACGACGAGGTGGATGAACGTCAACTTTCCTTCTACTCCATCTAATCACCATCAATAGCTTATCCATCACCGTCTTGTCCATCTTCCCTTCCAGGACGGTAGCCAGTAGTGGCACTAGTGGTTTCTTTATTTCAAAACCGATGAAGCATACGTTGATCCAGCAACTTACAACCCCCTTTCATTGATTGATTTCTCAATGCACTAGCACCATTGTTCCCACCAATCAACGTCCCGCATGTAGCGATAGTAGCTTGTTTAGATCGCGGGTGTAATTGTAATTTTGTTGATGATATAGATGGTCGTTAGGGACATATTGTACACTTTTGTTGTATAATCAATTGTTTGACTAGAGTTCCATGATTTACTCTAGCTTGTCCGTTATATCCTCCTTCAACGAAGATTGACAACTGTTCCAGATAGAAGGATTGTGCAAGTTGAAGGTTTTAAAGAACAAGAGGAAGACCATAAAGGACTTGGATTGAGGTAGTGAGAGTGGATATGAATACACTTGGATTAGTGTAAGACATGCCTTTAGATAGAATTGTTCATGTATAAATATAAATTAAATATAGAATATAAATATATTATCTTTACATATTTCATTGTTTATGTCTTATGGATCAAACTGCTTGGGTGCTTGTCATTGTTAAATAAATGGTGGTGCATTGTGCTTTTCATTATCGTTCCTCGCTTCTTCACCAAATAAAGATCTCCATTTCTATCTCAATCTTTGTTTTGTTCATCAAGCAAATAGTTTCCCTCCCAATCTTTGCCTCTATTACGGTTTCAAACATGGTATGATAATAAAGGTCGTTGGCTGCATATTTGTTTGAGTAATCATGTTAATCAGTATTTGGATGACCGGCTTTTATACTGAGCTATTGAAAACATGACAAAGTGACTTTGCATCTCCTAACTATAAGTGTTTTGGATCCATTTTTATTAGGGAAGAGTATAAGATTGGTTTGTTACAAGTTTTCATTTGATTTAAGATGTGATCAGAAGCTGAATGTTTTTTCTTAGATCTTTATATTTATGAGTGTTTTTTGTTTCTCCACGGTGGAGAACCCGTCTTCCTTGAACGTGGAAAACAGGTTCAAGTACCAGACATTAAAAGTAAGGGGATGACTTTATGGTGAAAGATAGTCCAGGTGAAGATCAAGGGAGCATATATAAACGAATTGGAAGGCGTTTGTAGAAGAATTTTAGGTCCTGAACATATGGAAGAGGGGCAAGATTTGTCATCTAGCTTTCACGATTCTCAAAAGGGTACTTTGAATGACCAGGAGAAAAATACTGAACCTTGCATGGCCTTCAAGAACTTGTTTCCAAGTGTGGATGAGATTGAAGGTGAGCTGTCAAATAGTGTCTGTGACAGAGAGTCTCGTTCTACAGGTGAAGATCAAGGGAGTTTAGATGGATCACCTATTTCGGAAGTTGTCTGTAAAGGAATTTTAGCTCCTGAACATATGGAAGAGGGGCAAGAGTTTCCAAATAGCGATTTTGGTAGAGAATCTCGTCTTCCAGAAGCCGAGTGGTTGGAGCAAGATGAGAGTGTGGCATTGTGGGTGAAGGTATCTTCTGCCTTTTATTTATTTCAGTTCTGAATATTTTCTTTTGATAGTCAAATGATATTGTTTAACATGGTATTGTGCACAAGTTTTTGGGTTCAAGGTTGCGTTTTACCAAAATATTTTTGCCCTATTTGATATGGGGTACTTCATGAAGCTTTAGGAGATTTAAGGAACCATTAAGTAGCCCTTGCAAACTGTCAACCTTTACATGTGACATGTCGAGGGTTTGTCTCCCCTTATTCAATTCTCCTGCTTAGGTGGTTTCCTGTGCCAAAATTACCTGATCGGGTGATTGCTTCCAGTAGTTTTAAAAGCTGAGTGTGTCAAGCTTCACTGACTAAATGCTTGATGTGTAAGCCACATGACCTTGCCATTTTTTAGTTACTAAGAAATTAGGAAGTACAAATATAATACCCTTCCCATACAATGAAGGAGTCACTGGAAAGTCGAGATCTATTCAAGATATTTTTTTGGAGACTTTGGGCTTATTGTTCTTTTGGTGTAAGATCTTCAGAGAGTTTAAAGGGATCTTTTTTGAAGACTTTCTAGTCTGTTGGGAAGTTGTTTGTAACTTACAGACTTGTAGTACCATTTCCTTTTTTTTTCCCTTCTTGTTGTTTTCTCCTTGGTTGGTCATCTTGATCTTCCCCTTGTATTGCTTTCCTTTCTGTTATTTATCAAAAAAGATAAAAAATAGTCACTGTTGTCTCCCCATTTTTGTCCATGACACATGTTGACAGAGCACACCTCCTTTGAACCAATAAAAGACAAATAAATTTAAATGAAAAGATCCCTCCCATACCATCGAATAAGGACACAACCATTTCCAAATTTCTGGCCATGCAGACACATAGTGACTCAAATACATGTTCGATACATCTCAACACATACAAAAAATGTGTGTGTGCTTCCGTGCGTATTCAAATGGCTGCTGAAAGTGGGCTGGTGTATTTCATCCTCCCTACAGTGCTCTATTAAGATGGTTGCTAAAAGGGGGCTGGTGTATTCCATCCTCCCTACATTGCTCTATTAAGTTAAACTGAACTATCCTTTTTTGTTTTTTTGATCGATAAACAGAACTATACTTGATAATCTTCCTGCCAGTAAATCTATAGATATTCTATTTAAGAGGACATGTCCGTTTTTCAGTTTTGGCAGTGTAACATGTACGGTGTGCACATCAACATATTCTGATCTGCATATCATTACTAAAATATTGAGGAAATTTTCACTGAAATTGTAGAAAATGATAAAAGAACACACACAAGTATTTCAGACATTGAGGCATGAGGCGAGGTGCTTGGTTGATCAACGCCTCAAGGCATAAAGCACGTAAGCCACACGTGCATGAAATTTTTAAATGATCAATATGATATATAAATAATTAATGTTAGAAAATTGAAAGACTAGGGTAACCACACATATTTCCAAATTTCAAGTGAAAATTCATACAATCAAACTTCAAGTTTTAATCCTACATTAGTAGTTGAACAAAATATTATTATTTTATATTTCAGAAAGCAAGAAACATTTTATATTGGAATAATTGAAAGTTTTTACAATAGATCTCTACATTATATTTATTACAATTTTTTTATGTACTGTTTTTCATTAAATTTCTCCACGTAAAGCTAAATATTATAATAGATTATTTATGAATCGGATCAATTCAACAATTTTTTAAATTTATTTTTGACATATATTACAATTTATATTCAAATTTGTTTCTAAATGCTTCAATTATGTTGCATACCAGTAGCAAGAAAGAAATTGAAGAAGAGGAGGCAGAAAGGAAAGAAAAAAAGTGAGGAAAAATATATGGTTAATATATAGTTAAAAATAAAATGTGCTGGTGTATGCCTTGGCCAAAAGGCATATGGTTTGGTCACACCTCACACTGAGCTGTACGCCTCAACTGTTTTTATGTCTCTTCCTTGCATCTTAGGGCATTTTTTAGTGAGTCTTACCCACCTCACATGCCTATAAAAATACTAAATCAGAAAATGGATGATTCTATGTGCATACTTATATCAACATGCTTATATTCCTAGAATTACGTCAAATTAGATATCAATTTTGTAGACAAGTTTCTTCACCAAAGAATATTTTGGTTGATTTTATTATTTATTGAAATGTTCTCACCAAAATCTTGCATTTTTATACCTTAAAATTTGATTATTTTGGAAGAAATTCCTTGTTCACCTAAATATTTTGCAAAAATGAATTATAAATTCCTCCAAAGTACATAAAAGGAGAATTATCGATGGTTGATTTCCCTGGGATTAAAACATATTTAATCTTTGATATCTTTTTTTAATCGATAAACCTATTTTTAACGAGGTCATCGGTATGGCTGGAATTGAATCCAGGTCCATGGTATCATCACTCATAGACTGTGCTTACTAAGCTAGTAGGGACCTTCGATTCTCTGATATCTCTATTTTTTGTGTTATGCATTGTTTCACTCTTCTTATAATTCATAGAGTGATTAATGAGCTTGGTGTGTCTGTGAGGGAACTTACAAAAATTATGGAGGTGCCATGTCATACACCTTATACTTGTGCCAAACATTGACACACACGTCAATGCCATTGTTACATAGATTACAGGAGATAGGTTGTAAAAACAGAATAAAATCAATTTCTATGACTTAAGAAGAGAAATTGTTGAAAACAAAGGGAAAAACCAATTGTGGGAAAATGTAAGTGAAGGTTGAGATTTTTGAAAAGAAAAGGAAATGAGGGATTTTAAATGCCTTGCAAAATGGTTGACCTGTTGGTTAAACCATTCAAACAAGGTTGAATTTTTCTCTCTTCTCTAATTGTTGAATTAGCAAAAAGGTTGCTACTAGACAAAATTGTGGTTGGAGGTGACTAGTGATGTTATTTGCTGGTACTATGTCGAGTGGTCATGGGGAATCTTCCATTCATTCAAGGAGATATGAAGCTTGGTATCATCTTTGAACATCTCGTTTGTGTGCCAATGTTGGCTAATAATAAGGTGGACATCCTTACTAAAAATGTGGTTTATGGAATCTCTTATATGCTGATCTAATTTGGCCTTTGTACCCCTTTTCCTTCTCCCCCTATGGCTGGATTCTTATTTAATAGCAACCAAAATAGGGGAGAAGCATAACCAGGTGATGAAATTGGAACCCTTCGGACGATTGCAAAGATATCATGACTTCTTATGTTTTGTTGTGGAAGCCCTGAATCATATACGTCTTTTCTTTTTGAATGATATGGCCATCATTATTTTGTTTCTTTTATTCAACCTTACATTCTTTATTGTTTTATTTGAACCTAAGTTAGACTCGGGATGAATTGTAAAAGTTAGAACTGTGCCTTTATTCTAATGACCATCTTGCTGCTTCTCTTTTTTTCTCAAGTATAGTGGAGAGGAAAATGGCAGGCTGGCATCCGATGTGCAGGGGTGGACTGTCCATTATCAACTTTAAAAGCGAGGCCTACTCACGAACGGAAGAAATATTTTGTAGTATTTTTTCCCCACACGAGGAATTATTCTTGGGCTGATACGCTACTTGTCCGTTCAATCAATGAGTTCCCAGAGCCTATTGCACATAGAACACATTATCGAGGGTTAGAAAAAGTAAAAGATTTGAGCCTTCCACGCCGCTTTATCATGCAAAAGCTTGCTTCTGGCATGGTGAATATTAGTGACCAATTACATAGTGAGGTAAGGGTTATTACGTAGTTTCCCTTTCTTTTATTTTGCCCATTCTTATGTAGGTGGTTCTCTCTCTCTCTTTTTTTTTTCCCCGGTATGTTTGCTTACATGGAGATCGGCTATATTGAATAGGCTGTGATTGAGAGTGCTCGCAAGATGACGGCCTGGAAAGAATTTGCTATTGAGGCTTCCCGTTGTAAAGAATATTCGGATCTTGGGAGGATGCTTTTGAAGCTTCATAGTGTAAACCCATCTTTGATGTTAACTATGAAATAAGAATGTTTGCTTTGTTTACCTATGTTATTTACAATTCTAGGTTTTTCTACTATTGCCATTCTTTTATTTGAGTTGAAGTTTTTATACAGTGATGGTGCTTTAGGTCATGTCATAAGAGTTAGGATTGACAAGTTCTTCTCGATTGCTTGATATGGGATTCTTTGAAAAATCACGTTTGATTTGTTTTCTTGAGTCTTTAATTTATTTCTTTTTCTGAACTTGTGAGGAGTCTTTACTTTATTTCTTTTTCTGATACTTATCGATTTAACATGTTAAATCCTAAATGGATGAACCAAACAGCCCTCAAAAACATTTCTAATTTTTATAAGCTCAAGATAGGGAAACACAACATACACTATCCCATCTCCCCAGAAAGTCTTTCAAAAAAGACTCTCCTAAATTCTTTGAAAACCTTACACCAAAAATACAAAAGACTAAGAATATTAAAAATTTCTTCCGAGACATACTGAAACATTCGATGTTTCGTTCCAATCTCAGCCAAATTGAAATGTCTCTGCTGAAACATTCGAAAATGTTACAAAACTCTAAACCCTACTCAGAACAAACACGGTCCAAATTTATCTTGTTTCTTGTCTTTTGGTATAGACTACATATGAAATATAGACCTAATATATTTATAATGATCTAAATGGATTTTCTTTATGTTATGCTTTTGTGAACTAATATTTAGTTTATAGATTTGCTTCTAGACAAGTCAGCATAATTTTTCAGACAATCAAAAGAATCCAATAACAATGGATGGTTATGATTATTCAATCAAGTTGATTTTCACTTTGGAGGTCTTCTTGGTGGAAATCATTGAATGTTGACCCTTCTATCTTTCCTGTGCTACTCATCATGATAATGTGGTTTATATACTATATATATGACTTACGACTTACAATTTCGCTATGTTTCTATGCCATTACCATGTTCTGTAAATTTATAGAAATATTGGTAAAACGAATGTTGTATTGATGTTGAAGTACTACAACTTCTTTCCTTGCAGCTGATATTGCAACGTTACATAGATCCTGATTGGCTAAAACATTCTTTTGACTCTTGGGCACAACGCTGTCAGAATGCACAAAGTGCAGAATCCATTGAAACATTGAAGGAGGTATTTGTCCAATTTCCCTCTCCCCTTGCACCAAAAGAGCTCTAGATTCAATGCTCTGGTGCAAATTTATAAATAAAAACAGCACAGAAGATCCTACGACATCTATTAGAATGCATGGTGTGTTTAAGAAAATTTATTAATGTTTAGTGTTAACTTCTTTCCACTCAGCATTTATTAAACTGCATGATTTTTCAAGTAAAATGAGAGTCCAAACTTCTTTTATACAATGATAATATATCACCCCCCCCCCCTCCAACCCCAAACTAGCACCGTTAATTGTAATGGGTTCATAAAGAATATTTTTCATTTTTTTCATAATTTTGTGCATTATTGTTTTAATTTCCTATTATTGAATCATGTAAGCATGCGTGTATAGAACTTCACCATTTTCTTTCAAACTGCATACCTTCTTGTGTCCTCTAGCTTTGAAAATTAAAACCGATTGATCTAATTTTCTGCCACAACATGGCCAAAAATTGTTCCCCAGTTTCATAATAAACCACTGGAGTTCACCTAAGTTTTGTTTGTTATTTATTTTTCTTTCCTTGCCTTCTATTGTTGATGCCCTTTATCTTTTTTCTGACCCAGGAATTAGTACATGCTGTTATATGGAATGAAATAGAAGCCCTCTGGGAAGCACCAGTGCAGCCTCAGTTGGACTCTGAGTGGAAGACTTGGAAGCAAGAAGTTATGAAATGGTTCTCGACATCACATCCTGAAGCTTCTGCCAGAGATGTAGAGAAGCAATACATTGACAATTCCACAAACACGGGTTTCCAAAGCAGCAGGAAACGACCCAAACTTGAAGTTCGGCGTGCAGAGATGCAATCTGCACGAGTGGAAATCAGCACTTCACATGACGAACCACCTCAGACTAACACCACTGAGATAGACGCTCAATTTTTCAATAGCCCGGGCCTTGAAAATGCTATTACATTGGTATCCGGGCCTTGTAAAGACAGATGGGATGAACTTGTAGTTGAAGCAGGAAAGAAAGAATTCATCCGAACTACAGAAGTGGAAGAGACACCCGTGAATGGAGCAAGTTGTGGGAAACCGTTTGATCCCGGGAATAAGTATCAACAATGTATGGCTTTTGTTGAAGCTAAGGGGAGGCAATGTGTTAGGGGGGCAAATGAGGGTGAAGTTTTCTGCTGTGTGCATTTGGCTGTTCGCTCCCTTGGCAAAAGTGTAATGGGGGAACAAACTCCCCATGTTGACACTCCAATGTGTGAAGGAATGACAACTCACGGTACTAAATGTAAGCATAGGTCTCGATACGGATCCACATTTTGCAAGAAACACAAACCTCAGAATAACCAAGATTTAATGGATGTAGAAAAGCCATCAAATTCACCACCGCATGTGCTTAAAAGATATCAAGAGAACTCAATTTCTTCCGTGGAGGGAGAGACCTTGGATGGAAAACACAGGTTGTTAAAAGAATCCAATCCTTCCACTAAAAGCTATAATAATACAGAGTTTTTATGCTGCATAGGTTCATGCCACCAGAATAATGATGATCTGTGCCAAGACCGTGCAAAGCTTCACACATTATACTGTGAAAAGCACCTTCCCAACTTTCTTAAACGTGCGAGGAATGGTAAGAGTAGGATCATATCGAAAGAAGTCTTCATTGGTCTTTTGAGGGATTGCATCTCGCGTGAGCAAAAGTTGCACTTACATCGAGCTTGTGTTCTTCTTCACGGGTTCATTAAAAGTGTCTTATCACATGGAAACCTGGTTCCCAAGGAAACCCAGCTCAAATGGATTTTGTCTGAAGCTTCTAAAGATTTATGTGTTGGGGAATGCCTAATGAAGTTGGTTTCATGCGAAAGAGAGAAACTTATGAGGCTTTGGGACTTCAATATTGGCAATGATAAGCCAGTAGTAGCTCACCAGAGCAGCCATGACACTCAGAAGAGCATTAAATGCAATATTTGTTCGGAGGCATTCTCTGATGACCAAATGCTTGGAACCCATTGGATGAAGATTCACATAAAGGAAGCTCAGTGGTTGTTCAGAGGGTATGCATGCTCAATCTGCTTAAATTCATTTATTAAGAAGAAAGACGTCGAGACCCATGTGAGGGAGAGACATGGGTTGCAATTCCTCAAACAATGCATACGTTTTGAGTGTATACCTTGTGGTGCCCACTTTACAAATCCAGAACAGTTGTGGTTGCACGTCCTCTCAATTCACTCCAACGATTTCAAGATGCCTACTGATACTCAACAACAGAATCTGTCTACTACCCAAGATTCTCGACAGCTTAGGCTTGGTAATAAAGGTGATATACGGAGGTTCACTTGTAGGTTTTGTGGACTGAAGTTTGATCTCTTACCGGATCTTGGACGTCACCATCAAGCTTCACATATGAGTTCAAATTCAATTGGAAGTATTTCGTCAAAGAACAGGACTTATCTTAATCATTATAAATTGAAGTCAAGCAAACTTAACCGTCCTAGTTTTGCAAAAGGTCTTGGAGCAGCGTCATATAGGATCAGAAACAGGAACAGAGCTAACTTAAGAATGAAGAAACGCTTTCAAGCTTCAAATTCGGTTAGTAGTACAGCGGGGTTAAGAGTGCAGACTCAGGTTGCTGACGTGGAGGATGGTCTTGGTAGATTGGAAGATTCTCAATGTTCTGCTGTTGCGAATATCTTGTTTTCCGAGATCCGAAAAGCAAAACCTCGGCCAAGTAACCTTGACATTCTTTCTATCGCTCGCTCCACTTGTTGCAAGATCAACCTCCAAGCTGCACTGGAGGAGCAGTATGGGGTGTTGCCTGAACGTCTGTATCTTAAGGCAGCCAAGCTTTGCAGCGAGCTCAATATTCCAGTGGAGTGGCACCAAGAAGGATTTATCTGTCCGAAAGGATGTGAACCTGTCACAGACCGCCATTTTTTAACTCCCTTGGTGCCTCTCCCAACTGATTTTATGGAACTGGCATGTGCCACATCAGCAGGTTCTATGAACAATGGGGAGTGGGAAATGGACGAATGCCACTATGTAATTGAATCGTGGCATATTAAATCAAAACCCATGCAAGTCTTGTGTGATGATGTAAGCTTTGGTTTGGAATCAATTCCGGTAGT
Organism: Akebia trifoliata; assembly: GCF_017979445.1. Lineage (NCBI taxonomy): Eukaryota > Viridiplantae > Streptophyta > Magnoliopsida > Ranunculales > Lardizabalaceae > Akebia > Akebia trifoliata. Next base: position 44,376,185 of record NC_141378.1, on the reverse strand, counting down.
GGGTGTGGTAGATGAGAATCTTATAGACACCCTCCATGTCATTATGGGTGAAGGATTCAATGCCAAAAGAACTGTTTGTCCCATGCCTTGGGCAAGCTTTACTTATGTTACAAAGCGGTTACTCGATCCATCCCTTGGTTGTGATACAGAGGTATTTGTTTCCATATGGTTTTCTTAATCATTGTTAAACTCGATTTCAATGTGTCTCATTTTTGGATATAGATGGAGGGGTGTTAGACATGTCTACTCTAAAAAGTACCATACATCTTCATTACCGTTGTGATTATATTAAACTAATTAAAACAGACATCTAATATCCTAAATAAAATAATATTATTAATTAACTAAAGCCTTATTATTATAATGAGAGAACCATAGTGGTGGTGGTTAACACCAAATTTTAGAGAGAACCATAGTGGTGGTGGTTAACACCAAATTTTAGAAGGATAAAAAAAATGCTCCCACTTTTACAGTTAACCTTACTAGTATCAAGGTCATTTTTGTCAAACAAAATAAAATTACATTCCCACTATACCTATGACCACGTTAGTTTTTAGTTTCCTCAAAATTATAAAAAATTTATTATGATATTTACAAAATCACCTTTGCTAATATTTTAAATTACATGAAGACTCTTGCAATATATATATTTTTATTTTTTTGATAAACAAGACTTACAATATAGTAAATGATAAAATATGATATGATATAATATTAAATTATTATTTAGTTTTTTAAAATTATTATAATTCATGTGCGAACACACATGCCACCTACTAGGATATATAGCTAATGAGAAATAAGGAATTATCTATCAAAAAAAATAATAATTAAGGAATTAGCTTTCGAAAGCACAAACTAAGTTAATTGATTCTTTATTGGAAAGTTAAGTTTTCATTTTTCCCCCAATTGATACATTTCTTTTTGGTATTTACAGCATTTCTGATGTTTCTCCAATGCCATATTATTAATTAAAACTAATTTACCTTTTCTGTAATCAGTCTCAATTTATTATTGATTAGCTTTGTGTAATATTATAATAAACATATGCAAGTGCATTTACAGATAAAATGCCTGTGGGATGTTTGTGTTAGTATATTTGTGTCAAATGGTGCATATACAGGGCGTTGAGACTTGTACTGTTGGTCCCAATTAGGAGATCTTCTAGGCCAAAAATCAGGACTGATTGGACAAATCTCCTTTTTTAACTGTTGGCCAACTGACCAAAAGAATAAAATAACAGTTGTTCAGTCATGGATCCTTTAATTGAATTGGTATTTTGCCTATGAGGTTTCCTAGATGATACCCATTGATTGTTCTCGACATCTTGCATGTGCCTCACATGTGGAGCGCGCGCGTGTGCACACACACACACACACACACACACACACACACACACACACACACACACATATACAAGGGAACTACTCTAGTAATACAACAAACCCTCTCTCAACTACCTTCAAAATCTTCTAAGAAAACTCCCCTGAACTCTCAAAAGATTTTTGACCAAAAAAAATACAAGATGAATATGTAGTTACTTCTCTCTATGTTGGTATAAATGAATGAATACTCATGAGTTTTCTCCATGCAGAGTTTCCAATTGGGGTGTGCTTGTCCACACGCAACTTGTTCTCCTGAAGCATGTGATCATATCTACCTCTTTGACAACGACTATGAAAATGCGAAGGATATTTTTGGTGAACTGATGCATGGTAAATTTGCATACAATGAAAAAGGTCGAATGATCTTGGAGGTAACACCCTTTCACTTTCAACCTCTGCTGACCAGTTTTCCAAATTTGGAAATTGTCTTGCAGTTGAATTTAATTTCATTTTGGGATTTGAGCTTTTTATGTTATGATAATATTAAGTCTTTCCGTCATTCCATTTAGTTTGTATAGAGAGGGTGTTTTGGTCATTAATTTTCTCACAAAACTTGGCTCGTGTTATTTTACTATGCAGGAGGGTTACCTAGTCTACGAGTGCAACACTCTGTGTAGCTGCGATAAAACTTGTCGGAATAGGGTTTTGCAGAATGGGGTGCAAGTCAAACTAGAAGTTTTCAAAACAGAGAAGAAGGTAATAATTTGCAAATTTTCATGGTATTTGGGAATCCTGGTTTAACTTTTTTGTTTTGTTTCCGGTTCACAGGGATGGGCAGTCAGAGCTCGTGAAGCAATTTCACGTGGGACATTTGTGTGTGAGTACATTGGGGAGGTTTTGAATGATCAGGAGGCAAAGAAGAGGAGCGACAGGTCGTTGTGGCTCAAAATATGTTCATTCCTTTCTGTTAATAGTTTTTTATACCTTTCTTTAATGAGCTGCTCTGAAATTTCAGGTATCATAGTGAAGGTTTTAACTATTTATATATCATTGATTCTCATATTGATGATATGAGTGAACTAAATGAAGGAGTGACCCCTTATGTGATTGATGCAACAAGATATGGGAATGTCGCACGTTTTATCAATCATAGGTAAGGGTGATTCATTAAGCAGTGTTGTTCATGAATGAATGAATTCTAATTCAGCTTTTTGTTGTTTATTATGCTGTGTCAGTTGCTCACCCAACCTTGTTAGCTACCAAGTTCTAGTGGACAGCATGGATTTACAGCTTGCACATATTGGTCTCTATGCAAGTTGTGATGTAAGCACTCCTTTCCCCCATGGAATATTATTGATTTTCTTTCTTCAAGCTATAACCCCTTCTGATACTGATATAAATATTGGTACATTAGTTTGTTGGTTTTTTCAGATACACATAGGGTCCTGATTGACATGAGGATATATGTAAATGAGACCATGTTGGTCCATTTCCATGAAAACTTAGATATAGCCGAAGAATTATCCCATCGTATCTTGAATACTTATTCCTAACGTATTAGAAATATGAATAATGATTTTCTGATGCCCCCCTCTGACACATGCCCCCATACACCCTCTGATGTGGCATGTGCTAGAACCATAGTTCTTTTCCTTGGGATGCACAACTGCACATATTTATGGGGATGTACAGTTGTGTATCCTGAAGAAAAAAAACTGTGGTTCTAAGCCATGCCGCACCAGGGGGTATGTGTCAGAGGGGGTGTCAAAACATCATGCCAAATATTTTTCAATATATGGGTTAGAAGTTTTGGAATGGGCTGATTTTTGTGATCCTCACAAAATACCAGCTCATTCCGAAACCTCCAACCCCATAAGAAGTGGTTTACAAATAAATGGGAAAAATTAATGGGCCGTGATTCTTCAACTTGTAAACCACTTTTGATGGGGTTAGAAGTTTCAAAATGGGCTGATTTTTTTTAGGATGATATCTATGGTGAGGAGATCATCCTTTCAGGCTATGTTTGGATTGAGAGAAGTAGAAAGAAGAGAAACTCGTTAAGAGAAGAGAAGAGAAACTCAATTTCTCTCACACCATGTTTGGGTTGATAGGTGAGAACTTGGGACGACTTTGGAATTTTGAAATATCTTAAAAGAGATCTAGGGGCAGAGTTGAAATTATAAAATATTTTAAAAGGGTTTCTCTCAATTTCTCTCCTCTTCTCTCCACTTTTGGAGAGAAAGAAACTCACCTTTTTTTCTCTCCTCTTCTCTCCCCACTTAACAATCCAAACAAGAGAATTGGAGAGATACTCATTAATTTTCTCTACTCTTCTCTCCATTTCTCTCAATCCAAATACAGCATCAAAGAATCAGCCCATTCCAAAACTTCTAATCCATATAGGACAAAATGTTGGCTACCAACGATGGTTTTTTTGGTTGGCTGTTGATATATATAGTGTACATGACGTGGCGTTTCATTTTCTTTCTTTGAAATGTTTATTCTTTGATTTACCCCTAAAATATTTATTTGAACTCAGTAATTTTTTCCAAAAATTCGCCGAATAAGGGATTGCTGATTAAATCTGAATTAATCAATGATTTTCCGATTAACCGCTGAGTCGTTTAATTTCCCCCCCAAATTATAAGGCATTATTATTATTATTATTATTTTTTCCTTATCATGGGTATCCCCACCTTTTGGGTCATACAAGGCCTTATCACTTATGTCTGCTATTATTAGTTTAGTTCTCTTAAGGATTAAAAATAATAATAATGATGAAACTATCTTTTGAAACTAATGAGTAAACCGCCCTTGTTACTGCAAGTGTTCCAGAATAGGATATATTAAGGATTGCTTACATAGGTATAGGGGAATACGAAGAACGAATCCCTACCACTTGTGCTGTACATGTTACACATGCAAGGTGACCGGGTTCTAGTCTATATGTCCCCAAGTATATTAGAGAACTATGTTACCTGGTTTGTTGGTTCGCTCGGTTCGAATTCTGGTTCATGGTTTGCCACTCTAGAATGAACCTGTTTCATGGGTGTAGGTAGAGAGAATTTGTTTCTTGGTTCACTTTGGTTCCTTAGATTAGTTCGCTAGCTTGATTTGCATGTGCATATATGTATAAGTCAAGTATACAAAGTTATAAGTACAATTATAATGTTTAAAAATTCGAAGTTAAATAGAAACAAATTGATATAATAATTCAAATTCTAAATATAAACAATAAAAAATTGGTTTGGTTCACCAAACCCAATCAAAATTCGGTGAGTTCATGGCCCCCTTGATTTTATGAACCGTACCATGATCTCTGACTACACTACAAAGAGGCGCAACCTTTTATTTATTTATTATTATTATTAAAAAAATGGGATGCCACGAAAATGCGGTAACTTGCTGACTATTGTGTGCAGATTGCCGTAGGTGAAGAGCTGGCATATGACTATCGCGACAAGCTAGTGTCCAGCGGAGCACACCCTTGCCATTGTGAAGCTCCCAACTGCCGAGGTTCTCTACCTTGAATCTAAAGTTCATGCCACCTCAAAGTCTTCCTTTGTCGTTCATCAATCATTCAAGTTTGACAGAAATCGGGAATTCTGACATGGATTCACCTCACTTGCTTGGGCTTTTTGAAAAGGAACTTGAAATCTCGCAGCATGACTACTACCCATCAGACAACTGCACATCATAGCCATCTTATTAAGCTCGAAAGCTGCCAGGCTTGAGTTGGAAATAGTATGTTGGTTCAGATGGTTCTATCCAATGAAGTTGCTTCCTTGAAGAATTTTACCCAATATAGATTTTTGTTCTTAAATGCATCGCAAATTGGTATAGTATCATAAAGCTGTTCATACTCCTTGGTGAGCGATGCCCGAATAATGTACATTTTTCCTGAATCGATCTGGATCCATAAATCAAACCAACTAGATCATCTTAGACTGGAACATTATGAGATATCTTGAAATATTTAATGTTTCATTCTGATTCCAGGTGGGCAATGGATTTGTTTTTGTGAGGCTAATGAGCCTCAAACCCTTATTTCCAACACTCTAATCGGGTTGCAACAGACCCAAAATTGGATCCTTTCCAATAACTTCGGATATGGATCGAGGATTTGGGTTTCAATAAGGATCCAATCCAATTACATATTGGAATGGTTCTAGATCAATGGATGTGAAACAGTATAAAAATAGATTTATATGAGATTTCATAGATTTATTTGGTCAAATAAAATAGGCTCTGTGATGTTACTACAGCATACAAATATGAAGAAACAAATGATTGATTTTGTTATAAAATCACACCAAAAGTGAATAGTGCTACAGTCACAAAATCTCATTCACTTATGGTGTGATTTAATAACAAAATCACTTATGGGGTTTATTAATATTTTTATGGTGTGGTAATATCATTAGAACCTCATGATGTTTTTTGTTATTGAAAGTGTCTTCTTATTTGCTTTCACCATCTTAATTCACATTTAAAAAAAAAAAAAGATTTTCTCTCATTCTTCTAAAACCTTCGACTTGACTATCTTACAACTAGAGTTGTTAGCCACAAACAAAAAAAAAATTGCAATTAATCCTAATCAAACACGCGTCATCTTGAGATTTGAACCCAAGTATTGGATTTAGTCCCATTAGGGTTGTATCCGAGTCCCATGTGGATATTGTGCTCAAGACCTTTCGTCGAGATGATCCATATACTTGAATGGGATAAGAAGCACCTGTCAAAATTATTGTTGTCGAGAATTCGAGAATTGGACTTACATGGATCATTGTGTTCGTGAATGAGATCGTGGGATAAAGATAAAAGAAGGATGATTGGCAATTAGGATTTAAGAAAGGGAATTCTATAAAGAAGAATATATCAGTTTTAAGGACTTTTTCTTTTTCCTCTAAACATATAAATGAGATTCTAACTTAAGCATTGAAGACTAGTTAACCCCACGATACTCTTTAACAGCACGGCGATGATGACTACGAAGAAAATAACATCAACATCAAATTTGGACATGATTTGTGATAATCTCGAGGTGTTTGTGATCAATCGAAAATTACTCCACAACATCCAACCATCTCAATTGAATTTTTATTAATTTATTATTTAATAAAATTAATTATTACATATTTTCTCAAATATTTTATTTTCTTTTATTTTATATTTCTTAATCTTTCTAACCCTTTTGGAACATTATTTTGAGCCCAACTAATAGAATTGGAATAGCTACATATTTCAAGTCATAAGATACAGTACGTCATGTGGTTCACACATGGTGGTTGAAGTTACACGAAATGAACTAAATACAGTTCCCTTGAACAACCCCACGACTACAAGAAACAGGAAAATTTTGCAAGATATAGGTAGGTTTTGAATGTTGATTTTCTTGTAGTATTCTTTCCACTTAGATGGTGACACTTGTAACAACATGGGGACATCTACGTCTCTCTCTCTCTCTCTCTCTCCCATTAATTGAGAATATTAAGGTGTCATCCCTAGTTAATTGATCACATTTGAATCGTCTCCATTGAATAAATAAAATTTTGACTTACCCCCTCTCATGACATATGATTTTGATCAGAGTCAAAATAAAAATGTTAAAAGAGGGTGTTGCAGTGACATTGAAATGTACATCGTGGGAGATATTTCTGAGGTAGATGTGTGTCAAAACCATAGATGTTTTTCATCGATATACAAGTGAGATTTCGATGAAAATATTTATGATTCTGACAAATATTCACGTTTGAAATGTCTCCCATGATGTACATTTTAATGGTACTGCAACATTATTCATGATAAAAATGTCAATTTTTTTTAGAAATAATTTTAAACTTTGATTCATAAAATAAAATGATACAAAATAGTGGCAAATTAGTAAACCACTACCTTGACACAAGTTATAGATAAGTGACAAGAAAAAAACAAGCTTTCACACTTTTGTTCTTTAGCAAGCCAACATATCACATTATTGTAGGCTAAATGTCAATTTAGGCTCCAAAAGTCAAGACTTTTATGGGGCTATGATGCTTATAATATTCAAATTTATATCTCTTAGGTGATAATTCTAGAAGTTGGCTCAACCATTCTAGGACATGCATGCTAAGGTTGTTTGACCATTTTTTCTTCGTCTAAGTCAACAAAAAAGAAAAAGTGATAAGTTAGTAAGGACTTCTCAATTTTAAAAAAAAATTAGATATTATTTTTTAAATATCCATCAAATATTTCAATGATTCAAATACTTTATTATCAATTTATCTTGAGTCATATATTTGATGCACGAGTTTAAGGAATTATTGTGAAGTTTGTCAACTAGAGGTATGTAGATCTCCAATACTTAAGTGAAAAAAAAAGGGTAAATTCGACTCCAAGGATCGTCGATTTTGACTAAATCAAAGAAAATTCGATGGACTTTTAAATTTACCTTTTTTTTTTCACGTAGTGTAACTAACGAGTATTGGGTATAGTGGCCAATGTCTTTTCTCAAAAAAGAAAGAGGTCATGAGTTCAAGCCCTCTTGTTGACCATCCATAGGGATTTATCTTGGCTAAATTGGTATGTGTGATTTGTAGGGTATTGCATGTACTGGGGGCATTTGAGTGAGACATAGTGTTTTAAGAGGCCAGTTGCTTCACCCTATTAGTCAAAGAAAATTCGATGGACTTTTAAATTTACCTTTTTTTTTTTCACGTAGTGTAACTAACGAGTATTGAGTATAGTGGCCAAGGTCTTTTCTCAAAAAAGAAAGAGGTCATGAGTTCAAGCCCTCTTGTTGACCATCCATAGGGATTTATCCTGGCTAAATTGGTATGTGTGGTTTGTAGGGTATTGCATGTACTGGGGGCATTTGAGTGAGACATAGTGCTTTAAGAGGCCAGTTGCTTCACCTTATTAGTCAATCCTATGGGTTCAAACATTGCTGTAGTATACAACAGGAGATATATAGATCCCTAGTGGCACTGATTAGATTGTATCATAAATAGTTAATCTAGCTATTACAACCAATAAATAATGCTTTATATACAGTCGGGTAGTTAAGAAGCATCATGTTAATAAATTAGGCGTAGGACAGATGAAGATGTCGAGATGGATGAATGAAAATATCAAGAAAGATTAAAATTAAAAAAAATAATGTATTTGAAAAAAATAATATAGGAGTAGCTCTTATAGTCAATAGACTACACAACACGAAAAAAAACTTATATTTGACGGTTGAAGGCCGTTGGATTTTTCATTGTCAATTTTATTTTCTTTTCGATGGACTAAAATTGTCAATTTAATGGAGAATGAAAGAAATTTGATGGCTCTAAGCCGTTGATTTGGGGAACATAAAAAATTTCAATGGCCATGGGCCATCGAAATTTCATTTCTAAAATTTGTGGGCTTTGGTCTGTCCAATTTTCTTGTCAAGTATTTCAATTTCCACTAAGGGTATGTTTGATTGCATGGAAGGTCACTTTCCATGGAATTTGAAATCCATGGAAAATTAGTAGTGGAAAATAGGTAAGGTTGGAAAATCAAATTCCATTGTTTGATTTCACTTAGATAAAATCATGGAAAAAATATGAGAAAAAATAAGAAGAGGAGAAGGAGGAGGAAGAAGATGACGAGGAAGAGGAAAGGGGGAGGATGTGGCGACGGTGGCGGCGACGACGGAGGTAAGTGAGGAAGATGGGGGAAACATGTGGTGGTGGTGGTGGTGGCAGAGGAGGTGAGGGATGGAGAAAAAGAAGAAGAAGAAGAGAGAGAGAGAGAGAGAGAGAGAGAGAGAGAGAGTGAGAGAGAGAGAGAAGGTGGTCGGAGACGAAGCCGACGACGACTGTGACGGCGATGACGACGACGGCGAGGTTAGTGTAATGGTGGTGGTGGTGGGGAAGAATTGAGGATGGAAAATATGAGTGGATTTCATTTTCCCACCCATATGGGTGGGAAAGTAAAATCCATGATTTAGTGGACTTTTTGAATGGGGTGGAAAATGAATTTCCATTTCCATGTGCAATCAAACACTTGAAAAATGTCATTTTCCATAGAAATTGATTTTCCACTCTATTTTCCATGTGCAATCAAACATACCCTAAGTGTTAAGAGATAATTAGTTGTAGTGGTTTCAATATGTTCAACAAAGGCCGATTATAACTCTAGTTAGAAAAAAATATTTAAGTGAAAAAAATAAAAAGAACAAGAGAAAGACCTAAAAGAATTTGGGATAAGGTCAACTTTGTTGTTGTTGGCCAATGTTTTTGACTAGAATAACGCTGAAATAACATTGTGGGGGACATCATGGGGGATATTTCTGATGTGGAAATGTGTAGGAACCATAGATATTTTTCATTGAGATCTCACTTGTATCTTGATGAGAAGCATCTATGGTTCTTATATACTTTCATGTCATAAACGTCCCCCACAATGTTACTCTAACACGACTCTTTTTGACTATTGTCAGTGAGAAACCTTATCATTTAATTTTGAACTAGTCTTGGTGAGAAATTTGGTAGGAGAGAGAGAAGAGAGAAGTCTCAATAAACTAATCTTTTGCAAATGTGGGTACCATTCTATTGTAACTTGTAATCTAATAAAAAAATGAAAACAAAAAATAAACACCATTTCAATAAGCAATCTCTAAATCTATACTTAATGGGGACGACTATTTGCACACATCGAAATGGCTTATTTCATCGACTTTCTTGCGATATCCACTTTAACTTTAAAATAACTATCTAGACACATCTATTATATTTACTTTAACTTAAATTACTTATTTCACCCACTTAAATGTACCGAACCATTTTTCTTCTTCTTGTTTGTTCTTTGCATCTAGAAAGAATTCAATGAGGGTTTTAAGCTTTGATCTTAATTATTCTTCTTACCCTAAACATTTTCAATCGAGTTGAAGTCATTCACACGAGAAAGTTTTGTTTAGCAAGAACCCACTGAATCCGTTTATTAATATTCGATAGGTACCTACTGAATTTATTAAAACAAGTTCGGTTTGAACCTATCGAATAAAACTACCTAAATTTCTTCAAGTTTTTTTATTCAAAATCATTGTTTTAAGATTTTAATAGAAGTTTTCCATCTTCTTTGATGATTAAATACAAAAAAGTAATAGAAATTTCAAAGAAATAAGATAACTTGAAAAAAAAAAAACCTAAAACTTAATCTCCATTAATTCAATCTTTCACAAAAATTAGAATGAGATGAATATCAAGAAGAAGAAGAAGAGGATGAGGAGGAAGTTAAGAAGGAAGAAGGAGGAGAAAGACCCTCGGGTCAATGATATCGGGAAAGGCATGGCCATGTGACGGTCAAATGGACCTCCATAATACCTCATAAGGTAAACACTTGCCGATTTTGGGTTTTTATTCAGTGGTGGTGGGTGCAATAAACCAAAATGAAAGAGTGAAATGATAATTTACTTTTTTTATTTATACAAAAATGACTTAAGTGGGTGCATTGAGTCAATTCGATGTGTGCAAATAACCGCCCCATACTTATAGTTAGTGGGATAATAATTAACCATTAGATCCACACCAAAATAACGGTATGAGAAATGTTTGAATATAACTTTCCTTGTCATACAAAAATTGGCAATTTTTTTTTTATAAAGTTTCCTTAATAATTTATATTAGTAATGAATTTTTCAATTTTTTGGAAAGTGTTTGGCTTGTGAATAACATGAGTGATAAAATATGTACAATTCTTTTTCAAATAATTGTGGGATAAATCTCTCATCAAATTATAGTTTTGTAGAGTCCATTTTATTTTCTTTACTCTTCACCCCTCTAATTTTATTATATTTCCTCTTTTACCTTTTTACTCTTTTAATCAACTTTATTATTTTTTATCTTTTACCTTTTTTATCTCATTTTTTTTTCTTCTGTTTTTACCCTTTAACCCAAGAGAGGATGTCCGTGCCGTAAGGATAGGCGAACTCTGGTTTATATATAAAAATGATTTATATTTTAAAATATATCATTTAACATTAAAAAAAAAAAAATCTAATATAACTTTATCTAATTTCGAGATGATTATTTTAAGACTGTTGGGCATATTATGCTAAACACAACACTTTACATGTATCTCATAAAAAAGACAGTTCTTATAACTAGCTAACCCAATTATTTTATTTTAGAAAAAAAGGAAAATTTATGATTCTATCATAAAGGAAGCAAATGACTTCATCAGTTTCTACTTGGATTGAATTTTATGTAAGTCAATGATCCAACCTAACAAGAGAAAGACAGTACAAATCAAATGGATGATTGAATTAGAGAGAGAAAATTAAAAGTCCATTTAATTGGTTGACTTTGTATCAACAACTGCACCGCCAAAATGCCAGATTTCCCCATTTGGCCATTTATGAATTATGACAACTAAAAGGTCTAAGTCAAGATCAGCTTCTTTTATTATATAGTGTTTGGCTATAGCTTTCTCTTATTAACATTGCTTGGGTTCTACAAATGAAAGGATTTTGCTGCCTTTGGTGAATCACATAAGCAAGGAATGGGTAACTTCAGCAGTACTGTTCAAGATAATAGAGGGTATATATCTATATATTTATTATTCTTCTCTAGTTAAACTAATAATCTATTAGTAGAATCACATTTTTTGTTTTATTTTCTATTATAGTATGTTAATCTTTCTTCTTCTTCCTTCTGTTATTCTTTAATTAATTTGAAGTTGTCCAGTAACAAAGGAACAACGAAGTGATCATCAATATCTTATAACTCATGTTTTTCTGGTGCAAGTTATTCAAAGAATTCATATATTATTATCTTTTGTTTATTGCCTGTTTGTGGGTTCTTGGACTTGGGGGAGACAACTAGATTGTTTTTTTTTTTTTTGTGGGTAATTTTGTTTATAGGTTGAATCTTATATCATCTTTTTGTTTATCGACTATATGTGGGTTCTTTTTTTTTTTCACATTTTTTCTTATTCTTCTCGTCATTATCTCTCTATGTGTAGATAGGTATCCTCGATCGGCCAATAACTGTTTCTCTCTCTCCTTATTCTCTAATGAATTTATAAAAAAAAGGAAGATAAGGAAGATAAAGAGAAGTCTTGTTGTATGTTGTACTTATACACATGAACCCATGGTTGTAGTGAATAATTTCAATTATTGTGATAGAGATCTTGAATATAACATCAAATTTGAATTGTACATCAAGAAAGTATGGTTACACTAATACCTGAATAAGGGTGTCACAAGGTTTGGAGATTTAAAAGATATTGAGAGAAATATTATGGATTGTAATTTCTTTTTCAAACCTAGTGAATTGCTATCATCTCATGCGTGAACGTAGATACTCTAAAGGCTAAACCAAATCATATCAAATCTTGTTGTGTTCTATGTCCTTTATTTTCTTTTATGGATTTTGTTAAATTGTGCCCCAAGGGAACACATTAAAGTGCAATAACTACACTTTGTCATTTTAACTATTGTAGTTGTTGTAGACTTGACTATAAACATAGTGCAATGAAAGAACATGATTCATTTAATTGATCACAAATCTTTGGGATAAGTTTTTTTTATTAATCATTATATAATTAAATTAATGTTTAGAATTTGCAGAAGAAGATCAAAACTAAAGCGAAGATGGGTCAGAGACATGAACACGGATCTTTCAGCTCAAGAAGGGATAAAGACGATTAGGGTGGAGAAGCTTTGCGAGTTCTCAACAAATTCAGTTCTGTGCATGTGCATTGTGACTTGGAACATGAATGGGAAGGTGAATTGATTTTCATGCTTTAATTATGACAAAGCAAAAGATTTATTTATTGTTTTTTTTTTTTTAAAACTTAGAAATGCATCCTTACCATTAACATTGATGAAATTTAATATAACAAAACTACCCTTTGTTTAAAATTCTATTTTTATTCAAGTCACTCATTTATAAGCTCCAAAGGGGTTTTAGCCCTCAAACTTCCAACTTTCCACAAAAGCCAGAAGCAAAAGCTACTTAGAGTCAGACTAGTTTATGAATTTTAGCCTTTATGGGAATCCGGTTGCATTGTAAGTTATGGTTGGTTTTGGATGAAAGTGTCCTTCATCTTTAAAGTTAGAATAATGTAAATCAAAAGTTTTTCTTAATGACCAAAATATCCAAAGGCCAGTGTTAAAGGCGCCCAACTATTTAGTTTGTGCGCCACATATATATATATATAAAAAAAAAAAAACTAATTTTTTTTTTTTGGCTTAAGTGGGATCGGATTTTGGAAAACCCCGCGGGGAGAAAATTTGGCTAGTGCCGATAGGACCCTGTCTACATGGCCTTAATGGTGTCGACAAGATCCTGTAGACACTACTGCCTAAAAAAACTTTATGATCTCATGTCAACATAGGAGCTTTTTTTTTTAATTTGCTAGTGTTGATAAGGTATTGTATATGGCCCTAATGGTGTCAACAGGAATCTTTCGACACTGCCTAAAAGCAACTTTATGGTTAATGGTGCCAGTGTAATTATGGGTGCCACACCTAAATATATGGGCGCCCTTAACATGAGCCATATCCAAAATATTAATACAAGTATATATAAAATGTTCTAGCTGTTTTTTCACCAATACCGCCACATCTCCTCGAAATCTTGCAATTCTTATATAAGTGATTCCATAAAAGCACTTCAGCTAAAAGCCACGTGGTCCCAAATAAATGGGCCCTAATCCAATCCCAATGAGAGTTACTTTCATCGTTTCCTTCTAACTAAGACTTTAATTTGTTAAAGTAAATAGTATAGGGAGGCAAGTTTAAATTTTCTGATTCAAGAGAGGCATGATAATCATAGTGACAAAAATCTGTGACTTTTTAAAAAAATCACGATTAATCAATGATTTAATAGATGATTTTTTGAAAAAAAAAAATCACAGATTATTTTTTTAAAAAATAGTTTTTAAATGTTATTTTATCATTTAATATATGAAATATATTTTTTTACATTAAAAGAATTATTTTTATTTTTTAATTTATCTAATGTTTTTCGGATAAATTTTATTGACTTTTGTCAACTTTTTCCGAAGATTTCTCTGGTTGAATTATACTAAATGATGATATAATTAGCAAGGGGGTAAGTGGAAAAAATTAGAATTTTAGTTTAATTAAAGAAAGAGATAAGCTTGGTTGATATGTAGAATTCAATTCTCTAATTTTCTTGGATTATGAAGGTTTTCTCCGACGATTTACCCGAGCTACTTGGTGACGACCGAAGTTTCGATCTACTTGTAGTTGGTTTACAGGAAGTTCCACGACACAATGTTGCTCGATTGTTGCAAGAAGCTCTAGTTGAAACCCACAGGTATAAGACAATTTATTTTTCGAGAATCATCACAAGGATGATTTGTATAACACATTAATAAAATGAACTTAAGTACCTTATCTACATGATCTAATCCTGTTTAATACGATTCAATGTATCTCGATACAAAGTGGTACAGATTTACAATGGGGACATTTGCCCTATAAGAATTTTCAAAGTCAAGAAGATTATGAGCATTATTTTAAAACTCGGTTTAGCATCTCGTCTCATCCATGCTAGAAACCGAGTCGTCTCGGACAGGTTTTCCCATACGTTTGAGACATCTCGCTCAAAAAAATGAAAAATGAACGTGGGATCTATATCTTGTCCAAAAATTTGACTTGTCCATCCGTCTCATCCATGCCTAATATCGAAACAACTCGGGGTGATACATCTCAATCAAGTTTTGAAACCATGGTTATGAGCTATTGCGACATACATTGCCCCCCACAAATTTTTTTCCTTCTTAGTTGTCCCCACAAAAAAAATTTCCACTCTTAATTTCGCCTACATGGCAAATTGTTTGCTCCACCCCTTCGACACACCTTAATAAACTACATCATATACATTTTTTTTACATTCACCAATCATGTTATTTGTTTAATGGGTAATTAAGAACAAACGTATCTTTAATCTTAATATTGATGCCTTTTATATGCTTTTTTCTCTCTCGAAACAAAAAAGCCTTGTAGGGGAGGCCATCATGCAATCACTGCAGTTATTTGTCTTTGTACCAAAGAACTCTGAGCTCTTCGTTAAAGGTAAGGTGGGTTTAATTGCAACTTAGTCACTCTAGTTATTGAGACCAATATTGCCTCAGTTTTCATTTCTTTGTGCTGATCATATTTTTATATATTTTATGTTATTTATGGTGTAGAAATAAGAGTGGATAAGCATGCTTTTGGGGGCTTTGGAGGTTTAATTAGGCGAAAGAAGGGAGCAGTAGCGATCAGTATTAAATTCAAAGGAATCCATATGGTGTTCATATCTTGCCATCTCGCAGGTACGTAATAGATATACCTATATTTAGATGGATGAAAAGAGATAACTGATTGGGGAGAAATGAGATCTTAATAGGACAGAGCAAACAAGTAAGAGTTGGAGAGAAGATAAGTGAAAAATGGTGAGTTTTCTTTCTCTCCAAAGGTGGAGAGATTTGGAGAGAAACCCTTTTAAAATATTTTATAATTTGAACTCTACCCCTAAAAATCTTTTAAGACATTTTAAAAATATAAAATTACTCCAAATTTCTCTCGTGTCAATCCAAAGATGGTGGAGAGAAAGTAAGTGAACCCCTAACACTTTGAATAACAATTAATATATAAAGACAAAATTAGAAATAAACACTCGTGAAAAATATAAGCCGTGTGCATAGACAAATTAAAATGGTGATGAGGGAGAATATATATGACTCCTTTTCGATGAACTTAAGACATGACTTCCTACAAAATAAATATAAGAACAATATTTGTTCCCTTACACCAAATTTTAGAACAAGACTTTGATGATGATTTCTCAAGCAGTAGGGTTTGTACGCTTGATGTATCAAAATAATTACTTTGACGCCACTGGAGCAAACGAGGCCCCTATAGCTCAGTGGTAGAGCGTCAGTCTTGTAAACTGAAGGTCTGTAGTTCGATCCTGCATGGGGGCATTTTTGTAAAACGCTTTTTTATCACGGGATTTATGAATAAAACTTGACCAGGGCCCACATGAGTGTGCCACGTGTTGCAAGATGGATTGGGAGTTGGGCTGCAGTTTACTTTGTATCCAGGTTGCATATGTGTCTTTGGGCCCACTGACCTATGAAAGCACGGCCCACCATTCAATTCTTTTTATTTTTAAAGTTGGGCCAACAAGTTTTCCAGTTCTATTAGTTTGATTCAACAAGTGTTTTTCCCTCACAGGTTTTATCAATATGCTGGTTTATGGGTCCAAGCCCATGATGAGTTTTGTCTGTTTAGGTCAAAAAAGGGTGGGCTAATCCAAACATTCACAGTTCAGTGGGCCCATAACAGTGTCACACGTGGGTTGTAGAAAGGATAGTGGGAGTTGGGTTGCTACCTAAGCCCAATCCAAACAATTCATTGCCTCTCAAATTTGACAATTTTTATTTTAAAAAAAATCCAGTAAAAACTAAAGGCCAAGATAAGAAGATAGTCCCTAGAGATTTCCCAGTATACCTACACTCATCTCTAGGAAATTTGTGTTTTTTTTTTTCCATCTATCATTCGTTGGACAGAGAGCGTGGCCAACATTGGTAGACCCTATAGATACCCTCTTTATTATCTAAAAAAAAAAAAAAGAGCTGTTATTGAACCCAATTTCTTAAATTATTTTTCACACCTTAAAACAGTCTTCAAACATTACAAAACTTTAGCGCAAATTATAATCTCTCAACATTATAAAGCATAATAATACTCGTTCAAACAATTTTAATAGTTGTTTATATAAAATCCTAAACTCAAAACATAGAAATTTAAGAAAAAAGAAAAAAAAAGAGACAACACCTATTGCCACTCTAACTTTTACTTATTCTCAACCATTCACTTATGTTCTTTATTTTTAATTGGGATGCTAATAGTGACTCTCAAAAGGAACTCTAAGGAAAAAAAACACATGGTAGTGACGATGATGTATGGTGTTTTGGTGCAGCTCATGCAAGTAATGTGGAAGAAAGGAATTGGCAATGTAGGCACATATCACATTCCCTCTTCTCCAAGTATGAAAACCCATATGCAAGACCCTCTCACATTACAGTTTGGTTGGGAGATCTCAACTATAGAATACAAGGCATTGCCACTCTCCCCGCCAGGGATCTCATACACAATAATCTTCACAATGTAAGTTACTTTCATACACAATAACATGTTATTACAGCCACTTTAAACCATTATTCTTATTGTTGTGTAAATGTCTTGTATTCTGTTGCGTTACGTATAGTTGCGGGCAGCACCCGCTCTCAAAGAAATTTTTTTTAGGGATAAAAAAAGGGTAATTGTGTAATATTTTCTTTAAGGATTTTTTTATTTTTGGTGGTTTCTTGTTTAGAGAGATATACATATTTTGGTAACTCCCGATTTATAAATAGAGATCTCTAGCATTGTAAAACTTATGAGAAACTGGTGATTGTTCTTAATTTAATCTGTGGAAGTAGGCACACTATCGAACCACATGAATCCTTGTGTTGTGTGTGATTATGTCATCTTTGTTGTTTTGTATTTTTACACTTATTAAATATATAAGAGACAACACAAAGAGCATCCGTTATGGGCTTCTGATTTCATCTATAACCACCACAGTTACTTGCTAGCAAAGATCAACTCCTACTAGAAGCCGAGGGAGGACAAATATTTAATGGATATTGTGAGGGAACTCTGGGGTTCAAGCCTACGTACAAATATAATGTTGGAAGCAGCAACTATGATACAAGCTACAAGGTATTTTTTTTTTTCCTCTCATTCTCTTCTACTTCCATGGTTTCATAGACACTTAAGCCTTGTTTGGGATACCATTTTTCTAATCCTCACGCAGCCCGATGTCTTTAATTTCCAATAAAAATGTGCCATGTAGATACCATAGGACCGTTCTACACGACTACTCATATTGGAATCCCACTCGCATATAGAATTTCATTTCATCTATCATATTAAGTATTTTTTAGAGAAATTTCCCAAAACATGATCAACTTTTGATGAAATTCCCATTCTTGCTAACTGTTCATTTTAATTTCCAAAGTATAAAGAACGAGATTGTGGGTTTTGCAAAGATGATCTCGCTGGTTTAAAGTAGCGAGATCACTGATTTTTTTTTTCTTTCCAAAGTGACAATCTCACTAGTAATAAAACTGATGATCTCACAGGCTTGCGGTGATCTCACTACTTTAAACCAACGAGATCTTCACTTTGAAAAACTTGTGATCTAGATTTTCATGTTTTGGGAATTAAAATGATCAATAAGCCAGAATGAGACTTTCGTCATATCCAGCTCATGAAATGGTAATTTATCCTATATTTTTATTTCTTAAATAGCTATTAGTCATGTATGTCCTCATAAACAAATATTTTAATGAAATATTACTGAGTATTACAATTAGATGCAACAATAAAATATTACTATAATTTTATAATTAATTTGAAACTTTCAAAGTAGGATAAGCTTCAATAATTAAAACAAATATTCATTGTTTAATTAATAATAATAATAATGATCAAGTATTATTTTGTCATAACTAATTAGAGGTGGTGACACGGGTGGTATGGTCAACCTATATAAATAATACAAAAATGCAACCAAACAATGAATATAGGGCAAGTGAAAATATAGCAACTAGGGACCATGGTGGGGTCATGATTGCATTTTTGTATACAGAATTTATTAAATAAAGTGTGTTTATTTTATTAGAAATTTCAAATTCTAAATTGTAAAAGAGGTTTTTTTGTGTGTGTGTGTGTGAAGAAAGTGTAAGTTGTGATGAATTAAAGAAAGCAAATGAAATATCCAACAATAGAATTAATATTTGAGTATGTTATATATAACTCAATACATAATGCTTTGGAGGCGTTCTACACCCTAAGATACTTTTGAACTTGATGCTCCCACGTTCCGTTCCTGCCCTCGTACTCACACCCGCTCCACACTCTGGTCCACTAAGTGAAAATTGGAAAATTCGATGGGCCAAAGCCCACGAATTTTAGAAATCAAATTTCGGCGGTCAGGGGCAGCTGAGAATTTTTATGTTCCCCAGATTCGACAATTTAGAGCCATCGAATTTCTGCCATCCTCCATTAATTTAACGGTTTCGGCCCGTCAGAAAAAAGAATTCGATGCCTTGGTCTATCGAGTATGGGTATTTTTCATGTTGTGGTCAGTAAGATTTTGTTATATAGATTTCTAATACATATAAGAAAAATTGTGGGCCAACCTATTTCGACCCATAAAAAAAACCTGAATGCTTGCAGGCCGAGCTTTGGTAGAGTAATTAGATGGAACGGGCTTGAGCTAGGTATTTTATAGGGGTGCACATTGGATTGGGTAAATCCGAGATCCGAACCAATCCGAAGCTTTTGGATTGGATTGGTTCGGACTAAACACACCCACGGTTCGGGCTTGAGCTAGGTATTTTATAGGGGTGCACATTGGATTGGGTAAATCCGAGATCCGAACCAATCCGAAGCTTTTGGATTGGATTGGTTCGGACTAAACACACCCACGGTTCGGGTACGGATCGAAGAAAAAAAAATCCGATTATTTTGGTTCGGTTCCAGATTAGGATATAATAGAACCGAACCAATCCGAAAACCGAACCAATTATATATAAATATATATATATATATATATATATATATATATATAATTATTTAAAAAATAAAATTTTCAATTTTTTATTTCTTTCTTCTTCTTCCTTTTAATTTTTTTATTATCCCAAAGTCCACGTTCAAAAAAGTCCTACTTGTTTTTAAGGTTTGAAGATTGGAGGAGATAGAATGCTTGGATTGAGGAAGAAGGTATCTATCTTCAATAAGTATGAGAACCGAGAACCGATCCGAACCAATCCGAACCAAGATTGGATTGGATTGGTTCGGTTCTATAGGGTAATTGGATTGGTTTGGTTTCAAATTTATAGAACCGATCATGTTTGGTTCGGTTTCAATTTTGCCAAAATCCGAACCAATCCGAACCATGTGCACCCCTAGTATTTTATGTTTATGCCGGATTATCATAGAACTTTTATAACCGGGCCCAGCCCATTGACTGATCTCACAAACATTTTTTAATTTTTAATTTATTTTTTCTCAGGTTAGAGTACCATCATGGACGGATAGGATTTTGTTCAAGATAGACAAGTTTTGTGGCGTTGATGCAACGTTACACTCTTATGAATCCATCGATTGTATCTGTGGCTCTGATCATAAACCAGTGAAAGCCCAGCTCTCCATAAAACTTAACAAGTAATATTCACTTACCTACACTCAGTGGGCCCAAACATTTTTTAATTGAAACAGGCCCATTAAAATTCAAAACCCAAGCCCAGGCCTGGTCCATTGATATAGTTACCTTAACCCAAGTAATTCTCTTTCTTGGCTCTCCATTCTTAATTTTCACTTAACCTCATCAATGTTTTCCTATGTAAATTATTTATTATATTAATAATCATCATCATCCTCAAATCCTTTCTAAAAGAATTTCAAGCTTTAACGAATCTGTTCCTCCATTTAATTTTTCACTAAGTCATGTCTAGGACTGTCAATGGATGCTTATCCGTTCGAATACAATAATATTTGAATCAAAATTCAAAATTTTTATCTGATATTTGAATTCGAATTTGACGGATGTTCTTAAACTCTATTCGAATTCGAATCCTATTATCTTATCGGATATTGGATAATATCCGATTAGAATTCGAATAATTTGTATATTAAAAAAAAAAAACCATAATTTTTCCTTATCCAACTGATTTTTCAT
The DNA here is from genome assembly GCF_017979445.1 of Akebia trifoliata. NCBI lineage: Eukaryota > Viridiplantae > Streptophyta > Magnoliopsida > Ranunculales > Lardizabalaceae > Akebia > Akebia trifoliata. The sequence goes on along the minus strand of NC_141378.1, from coordinate 44,355,100 downwards.
TATTAAATTTTTTTTATAATATATTATATTATTTATATAATAAAAAAATAAAATAAAATAAAATAAATTACATTATTTATATAAAAAATTAATCAAATAAAATAATATATATTATATATTATTTTGAATCGGATATTATCGGATTCGAAATGTTAATATCCAAATCCATATCCAAAAAGTATTCAAATATATAAAACTATCCGAATTCGAATTCAATATCCGAAATTTTCGAATAATATTCGTATCGGATTCGAATTTTCTACCATCCACTGACACCTCTAGTCATGTCTAGGGTTGTCAATGGATTGGGTTTGGATTAGGGTTGAGATGGGTTAATCGATGAGGCTAAGATTAGATTTGATTTCATTCCAATATAAATTCGGATTGGATTTTTGGGGTTGGGTTCCTTATTGGATCTCAATATTAAGATCCAAAGATGATTTGATATAACCATTAGATAAAGTCGATCAACCTCATATATTTTAAACTTCATAAATTTATATAATATAATTTTCATAATAATCAAGAACAATCAAATAGGTTATCAAATCCGATGAGAGAAAGAAAACAATAAGGACGAAAGACAAAACGCCTTCAAAGTTGAAATCTTTTTGGTTCTCACTGACACAAAATGTTTGATGTCTTCCCCCTAATTGAAATGTCTTGTACCATCGAAAATAGGGCTCCACACTCTATTTAAATATGACTCATCGCAATAATGAACAAGTGACAATAACATCATCTTTACTATTATAACGAGAGAAGGCAAAGTAGAGAGTTGTTGACACTATAATTTTCTTCCAAAAATGCCTCCACAATACATTTAAACTTAGAGTTGTGATAATATGAAGCTCCCATCATGAACTATAGATCATTTGCCTCGGGATATCTAAGAAAAAGATTTATGGTTATGCATATCCCAAGGCCAATGATTTATGATTGTATGATGGGTGCATGTGTTAAAAGGAGGGCGCCAGACAATCATTACACTTAAATTTACCCATTCTTAGATTCTTTCGGTTAAAAAGGAATAACATTACAAATATACTTGTAAACATATTAATAGATTTTTTTTTTAAATTACAAAAATATCTTTTTAATCTGCAATATTATAATGAAATTAAGTTCAAAGTACCAATAAAAAAAAATAAGGTTCAAAGTTAATTTCTTGCAATTATAAAAATACACTTTTAACCTTCAAAATTATAATAAGATAAGGGTCTAATGCAAATTCAAAATCATTGCAGTCAATGTATATAAGAGTACCCTTACAATAAATTATATTATATTATACATTTAAAATATCCAAAACAAGAAAATTGGGCGTAAAAATTATTTTCTAAAGTTTAGAGAAATATATAACTAATAGTCAATAGCCTTGGGAAACACGTCTTATTATTTTTGAACTTAGGAAGGCCAATCTAGTCGAAGAGTTACTAAGAAAATTAAGAATAAAAGTGATACACTTCTTCTGTCCATTGACCGTTGAATATTTGAACTACATTGCCACATATCTCTTCATGGTTGATTTAATAGTTGAATAATCAAGAGAGATTCTATTGGCACACTAACTTCTACTTGTAGCACATCAATTTATATAAGGTGAATCTCCATTTTAGTGCATTGAATATGACGAAATTCCAGTTTCGGTACATCGTTTATTTTAATTTCCAAAACATCATTTTACAATGAATTCGTCACTTTTATAATCTACGAATTCGTTGAAAAAATACCAATGATTTTACCTTATCTGCTATCTTGTTGATAATTTATCAATTGTTGATTATAAAAGGGATGAATTCACTGAAAAAAGTCTGTTTTGAGAATTAAAACGAGCAATGCACCAAAACTGGAATTTGGACATAAGTTGTGCATGTTTCGGGACAAATCCCATATATATAAACAGCTCTTTAATTATTATTTTTTTAAAACAGATCGGTGTGTCGTAAGTAAAAGTTGGTGTGTTAACAAAAGCTCTCATAAGAGGATTAGGCTGGGATGCATTGTTTATACTATATCAGACTTTATGAAGATTAGGACATCTCTAGGTTTGATTAAGAATAGGTTTCTATTTATCATATCGGCCAGATTTATTACATTTTAAGAGAGATTTTATTGACACGCCAATTTTTACTTACAATACATCAGTCTTTTTGAAAATAAACAACTGTTAACATAAAGTTTGGTGTGTTACAAGTAATAGTTGGTGTAAATTTTGACAATGAAAGTTCTCTTCATCAATTTGGGAAAATTAGAAACATTTCAAAGTCCCTTAATCACTGAATACATACAACAAACAATTGTTTCCTTCTCTCCACACATGAGCAAACTCCTGGGACATAAATCCCATGGTATGTTCATCCAACCCTTCTATTTCTCAGAAATTTGGCATAATCACAGTAGGACTGACAATGATCCGAAATATACTTGATGTCCAAGCCAATCCGATCCAAAAATATGAAAAATTGGATTTTCGGATTGGATTCGGATCTACTCCCAATCTACCCCGAACTTATTTTAATAATTTTTTTGTTATTCTTAATTTCATATAAATACATGTAGATAAAACGTTTTTGTCTTTTGTATTTTCTTATACTTATAGTTGGAAAGTAGATTTTTAAAATTTTATATGCATGTGTTCAGATCGGTTTCGAATTAAGGATGAAATAAAACGGATCAGATTCGGTTCATATATTCATTAATTTGTTTGGATCGGATCGAAGACATGTTTACAAATTAAATTTCGAATTGGTATTGGAGTAGTACTGATCCGATACTGAACTGATCCATTGCCAATCCTAAATCACACGTACACACTCGGGTGGATTTACATTGGGAGCACTTGCCCCCACAATTAAAAAAAAAATAAAAAAAAATACATTGTCTACTTGATTATTTGATATATTTTGAATTTGCCCCCATAAACTTTTCGTAGTTACCCTCACCCAAGTCCTCACTCAAGTTTTTGGATTTATTAGAGTCCTATTTGATTGATATTTGACAGTTTCCCCCACCCCCACCGATGACATTGTCCTTAACTTAGGTCTTTTATCACATTTAAATGAGAAGTGACCCAAATGCCTTTTTACTCAACTTCTCACAAAAATCATTGAATTTTCTCCTCAAAGTCATATTGTTCAACCTTATAGGACAACTATAGTTTGTCCTCTCAGTAAGAGAATTCTGGCTCCGCCCCTATACTCATGTGCATGCGCGCACACAAACACACACACAAAGTCACAACAAAATGATAACACTAACACTATTTTTCTTGAAATCGAATGAGATAGCTTTATAAAAAAATTTGGATTAGATGGCTTGTGAAGCGAAACTATGCTAGATCCCTCGCTTGATCACAAACGTAAGATAGTGTCACGAAAAATCACTCTCTACCATTCACCGCACATCCTATAATCATGTGGTTCCTATTTAACAAGGAGCTAAAAAAATGATGAGTTCATTAATGTGTAATTATTATGTGATAATTACTATATGATTCTCTCTCTTTTTTCTTTTTTTCTTTTTTCTCTTTCCTTTTTTCTGATGAAAAACATCAATCATTTATCAACCACTACTCCTCAGCTTAAAATACTCAATCATGGTCACTAGGTTAGAGATAAATAATCAATCCTTTGGATTTTATAGCCTGTATATATCAGATGTAGACCATTTACCTAACTAAAAAAAATATCTTCCTTGGGTACCCACTAATAATATGTAAGTGATAGCATCCTCTCTAGGAGGATATTTTAGCAATGTCATCCAAAGTTCAAGACCGTTAGATGATCTCAAGATCTATGTGATGTGCATGTCGATGACCTTTCCTATCAGGATGTTGACACCTCAGAATTGACTATTTGTCACTTTGTTAGAGGTGTGTCTTAGAAATGTCTGCTATGGAATATTATTATCTAGAAAATTTGACTCCCCTCGTGTGTTCATCAAGTGGAATTAACTCGATGACTCTTGAGTGGACTCTGGAGAGTCAATTAAAATATATAATACATCTATTACATAATCAAAAATATTTTAAACAATTTAAAAATATAAATTTTTTTGTTTTTTGTTTTTTTTTTCAAACATCAATTATAACACATAATTTGGTCGGAATAAAGTTAAAATTATTGTGCCATAAGTGTTTTTAAAATAATTAGAAGATGGGTAATGTTCTAATATGATAATAGTTTTTTTTTTTTTTTTTAATACCAAAAATGATATCTACTAAAATTACATTTATTTAATTTACTTTTCTATCATTTTTATCAGCTTCCCAAATAAATGTCCATGGCACGGTTGAATGAAAAATAAATGTAAGTAAATTCAATTGTTGTAAGGGCTCTATTTGGTAAAAATCTTGACTAACAAGCAATGGATATCTCCCCTCCTCTTTTTTAATCGATAAATAGTGGATATCTCACCCTTTTATTTATTGAAGATTATGATGTTGTAATTTTGGTTTTTCATTCTTTCTATTTGGTAAAATATTTGCATACTTAATTCAATTGTGGGAATAGGAAAAAATCTCACCGGATTCAATAAAATGATACATGATTTTTTTTGGACACAGTATACTCTCAAGAATTACAAGGTGATTGATCATTTTGTCTAAATCAATAGGCTCTGGGGATGGGTGAAGCACTCATATACCAAGTATGGAGTCGGTAGACACGTTGCCAAAATATCAATTAACCCCACATGCATCATAATTATTGAATTTATGTAATTTGACATTCTATAGATTGATTTGAAAATAGTCTACCTAAAATTGTTCTACGCTCATTAAAGTTGTGTAGACAATCTAACATTATGTAACCTTCATGAAAAAAGGAATCTTATATATATTGACAAGTGTTGTCATCTTTGAGACTAATATGATCAAGCTAGCATACACTACAACCACTGGCTTCAAGGCTATAAATAGGCATCGTCGAACGGAAACGCATCCAACCTACAACATCTAAAATGGAAGCTAGCTTGATTATTGTATCCAAGGGATGGGTGAAGGATTCATATACCAAGTGTGGAGTCGGTAGACACATTTCCAAAATATCAATAAAGAGTCGTGCTGGGGTGACACAAACTGAGACACAAAGGTGACAAAATGATGATGTGTCGTGCACATTACCGTAGATGCTTTTCCACGAGATACGAGTAAAAAACATCTACAGTTATGTGCACGCCACCACATCATTTTTGTCACCTTTGTGTCATTCCAGCATTTTCCATCAATAAAACACACATGCATTATGATTATTGAGTTTATGTAATTTGACATTCTATAGGTTGATTTGAAAAAAGTCTACCAAAAATTGTTCCACACTCATTAAAGCAACAATCTAACACCATGTAACCTTCATGAAAAAAAGAAGAAGAATCTTATATATATTGACAAGTATCACCATCTCTGTGATTAATATGATCAAGCTAGCATATGCTACAACAACCGGCTTCAAAGCTATAAATAAGTACCGTCGAACGGAAATGTATCCAACCTACAACATCTAAAATGGAAGTTTTGTCGAATTTGTAACTGATATAATTATGGCAGTCTATTAAGAGTTTAAGCAGCATTTTTCTTCTCCGAAGAGGAAAAGTATAGACTAGGGACTGACCAGATAAAGGAACCCACACCAATTCCCACACGACTCCGAGTCAACTCAATGAATCAAACTCTAAACACATGAATTAATTAGCTGAGTTTCAAGTTGACTCAAGGAATTTCAATACATGGCTCTTAGTCGTCACCACTAATGCAGAAAACTAATTTTCTTCTTAAATATAGAGATTCTAAACAATTATGAATAATAAAGTACAAAACCTACAGTCTATAAAAACCAAAGTATGCAAAACTATTTAGTATACAATTTAATTAATAGATCCCCCATCCAACTAGCTTACGTAGTGTTACGTTTCTCGTTCATATAATTTCTCAAAATGAAATTAAAAAAGAAGAAGAAAATAAATAAGAAGAAGAAGAGATCTTTTATAATTCAAACTTCATCAGCTCCGGTAGTCGCCAACGGAAAACCGATTCTTCTCTGGCAAGTTTCCGGCGTGTCGTAGCCCTAGTGTGAGTGACACATCACCTGTATTACTTCCAAACCTTATAAGTGGTGATGGTTCCATTTCCATAGTAGTACAGTTGGACCCATAGTCAGCATCAACGATTCCACCATGGTGACACGTGTCACCAATCACCACATCACGAAGTTGATGATGATGATGCATGGATGATTCATGGGTCATTGAAATACGTTGCATTAGGGTTGGTGACACGTCACTATGTGAGGTGGTGGTGGCTTTGGTTGCTTTGTTTTCCGAGAAGCATTGGCCATTGATTGCGTTAAGTGAAGGGTCGTTTTCTAGGGCATCGATTTCGGATCTTTTGGCCGTTGCAGTAGTTGCTGTTGTTGTTCTTGCTTGTGTTGTTGGTGTCGTAGGCGTTGGTGTTTGTGCAGAGCTACTGCTTTGGTTTCTGTCTCTTTCTCTTTCTATTTCTAATATTTCTCTCTCTTCTTCTTCTGTTGTTTCTGCATCTTTGCTCTCTTGTTGGTACATTTCTTCAACCATGGGTTTCCACAACCTGACCCTAGCATTAATGAACCAGTTTGATACCTGGAGATATAATTAATAAAACACATTTAAATATAAGGGGGTAAGATTGGGTTGGAGAAATAAAGACACACTGCAATGAATTTAATGGAGATAATTAATATAATTTAAAGCATTGGGTTATATATGTTTCTATGTAACTATCTGTATGTGCTGTATAACTGTATATTATATGTTTGAATTTATTGTTTTACATGTGATATCTCATGGAATGGGATCTTGGCCTTTTCTCTTATAATTAAGTATGGAAATTAAAGAGTTCTGATTTCTCATAGAATCTAAATAATTTATTGCAGATGAGAGAGAATGTAAAAGATGAAAACCCCTGGATGTCAAAGAGAAGAAAATAATAACAACATATACTCAATCCTAGAAACTTATATATATATATATATATATATATATATATATATATATAATACTTCAATTATTATAAATTGTAGTAGAATAGTTATAGGTCTTCTCTTTCTTAATTTCTTTTTGATTTCCCTTGTTTTTTCAGTAATAAAATAATGTATAAAGAAAGCCATATGATGTAACACTATGTTTTTAACAGGCAAGGGGGTTAGTGGTTACTAATTGGTATGTGAAGCAGATTTTGAGCTCAGGTTGTGACATCAACACTTGAGACTTTAACCAGCTTTGATATGATGAAACTCACACATACAAAATAAATGAAAGGCTCAATTCCGCATACGCTTTGGCTGTTTATGCATCCTCCTCTGGTACTTTTTAATTTTTTTATTATGTCCATAATCTTCCATTTTTAGTAAGAGGGCGTTTGTTGTTGACCAATTGGGTCTCCCAAACACCCGGATTTTGTAATTCTTTTCTTTAATTTAATAAATCTTCGATTGCTTAGCAAAAAACCAAAAAAGAGAGAGAGAGAGATTAATGGAAGAAAGAAATAAAGAAGCTGTGACGATCCTTTTATTTATTTTGTATCATATCATATTCTCATCAGAATTAGTTTGAGCATCCTAGATCTATATATGATATATATCATTAGGATGTTCAAAATAATTATGATGAGAACTTGATATGATATATCAATTTATACCTTGTTACAAACAATCCTTTGGTAATCAATTAAGATGTAATTGACAAGAAAATGTTTCATAAAAAAATTAGGGATTTAATGTCCAAGAGATTCATCCAAAAGGAAAAAAAATAGGAATATGCCTCTAAGGAAGGTGCCAATAGGGAAATATTTCTAAACATGAAAATCACTATTTCTATTATTTTGTCTTATTTATATGCTAGGAAAAGGCTTGGAATAAGGGTAGTTATTGTATGACTGTTGCAGCTAACTTTATTGGTCAAGTCTATTGGTCATGACACTATTGGCCTGGATTCAATTCTCGACATCACTGAGTTATTGATCTCATTAAAAAACAGGCTTACCAATAAATAAGATAGTTGCTCCTAAATATGGATTCCTACAAGAAGATGTGGAATACTCACAAGGAATGCAAGCCTTGTGATAAAATTTATGAGAAAGATATCTTAACCACTCAAAATAATCTTGATATAATAATATAATCTTAATTTCTACCTAATTGATTTAAGGATCTTGATAAAATAACTCCCCCATGAAACATACTCAAAATACTCTCATGATGTGACATGTGCCAAAACCGTAGATCTTTTTTTCCTCGGGATACACAACAGCACATCCCAAAAAATATGTGGAGTATCCTGAGCAGTAAAGATCTACGGTACTTGCACATGTCATGTTAAGAGAGTCATTTAATCATTACTGTTGATTTAATCCTAAAACTTGATTAGATGTACCAGTACTGTACACCCTATTACAATGAATCATAATCTAATACTTTATTATTTTAAACACAAGAAAGTCAAGAAACTCATATCCTATATAGAAAATTATTGTGGGAGATTGGATGGTCCTCCCTCATGTTCGGATTGTAAATTAAGGGTTCGCCCTTCGTACTTGTTTCCTCTTTAATATACTCTTTGCTTACTTAGCAATATATATATATATAATTATTATATTTTTAGAAGAAAAAAATTAAATTATCATGTAGGTGCAATATTTACAATGTACAGGAGAGAAAATTAAAGAAATTGACATTTCAAGAGATTTCTTTCCCTATTCCAGAGAATTCTATTAGAAGTAAACAAAATTTTAATTACAAAAGAACGAAGAAGAGAAGAAAAAGATATCAAGTACGAACATGTTTACTTTTTGAGTTGGAGTATAATAGAAAAATAAAGCTAAAAAACAAATCAAAGGTTTACTAAGTTTCTGTATATTTGTAAAAAAAAAAAATATTTCTTTTGTACTTGGTACCTACATGTTCTAATTGTCATGAAAAAAACAAGAAGGAAAAGTCTGAACTTTTTTCAAACAGAAAGTAAAGAAAAGATAAAAATGAAACCCTAAACCATGTAAGTCCTTGTACTACTTCTCTCATCTTAGGTTTCTTTTTTCTCTTATTCTCTTCTAGGTTTTTGAATGCAAACCCTAAACCCTACATTTTGTTCTCTCTTTTTTTCCCATTTTTTTGTTTTTTGTTTTTTGTTTTGTTTTTTTTGTTTTATGGGTTGGATGGAATATTGAAGAAGGAGAAGAGAGAAGAGAGAAGAGAGAAGAACCTGATTTCTTGATAAACCAGTCTGTCGAGCCAACAAATGTTTATCTGCATCACTAGGGTACCTGAGACAATATCAGAATACGAGATCAGCTTTATATAGCATATATGTTATATTGGATCCAACAATTATTTTCCTGTCAAAGCGTGAAAAATCTAAGATAAAGAAAGAACAGCTGCTGCAAAGAGGACAACTGCACCAACTGATCTCACTTTTATTTTCTATACTCTGCAAAAAGAGAGAGAGAGAGAGAGAGAGAGAGAGAGAGAGAGAGAGAGAGAGAGAGAGAGAGAGAGAGAGAGAGAGAGAGAGAGAGAGAGAGAGAGAGAGAGTTTATTTTAATGGGGTTTATTTGATAACTAACTCTGGAGGACAGCGAGGGACTATTTCAGATGATTTGTTTCAGAAGAAAAAAAAAAAAGCTTTGCTTCAGCTTTTTTTACTGTAGAGAGGGCATCTTTTAAGCACTAAAGCTAGAAGGGTAATCAGACCTAGCAGAGAAAAGAGATATAGTAGATAAATATAGGATGCATTGTATCAAGGAGGATTGTGAATTTGTGATATAATTAGCCAAAAAAAAAAAAGAAGTTGGATTGTGATACACCAAATCATGTTATAAAGATTGGGATCAAAATTAGGATTAGGAGACTATAGATTCCTTTGTAAGAGTAATTATTGTTGCTAAAAACATGATTTGATGTATTACAATATACCTTATTACAATGCATCCTATAATATGCTAATAAGATGGTGGTTATCTATTATTTTGTGATTATAGTTTTATTTTGTATTTTTCAAAATTAAGAGAGATTCTAGCAAAAAGAAGGTATAATTAAGCAAACATACGGATGAAGAAAATGCTCAAAGAGCCAAGCTCTCAAAATGTTTACAGAACGCTCAGGCAATCCTCTCTGTGGCCTCCAAGCTTCTTGTTCCATCATCCCCATTTGGTGGAAGGCTCTTTGCTGTCTTAGACTTTGATCAAGCAATTTGAGCCTCGGTGTCTCACCTTTCGTGACTCCTAAAGCCCCTAGGCCTTCTTTATCTCCGAGAAGATCACGGGTCAGCTTCAATTGTGTTGTTATTGCATCCTTAAGACATCGAAAATGGCGTGACATCGCCTTCTGAGCTAGGGATGTGTAAGGAGTTGCCGCTCCATAACCCATTACCGAGTCGAATGAGTTCACTACCATTTGCATTTGTTCGCAGTAATGACCGTATTTTCGGTCCACCTGCAGCTCAAAAATTAAGAATAAAAACCCCCTCAAATTATCAATTAATGGAAAGTCTAATTTTTATTTATTTATTTTTAGGGAGGGGCAGAAAAAATAACAAAAATTTCCCAAAAATTGGGTAGTAGTAAGAAAATATATGAAGACACATGTATTAATAGAAGATACAATCAGATGGAGCTGACAGACAAAAAGAAAGAAAAAATCTTGTTGCAGACCCCAATATTTATAGATGATGATGTAGTTTTTTGCACTTGTATAATGGGATAATAAAGAAAGAAAACACATAATTATTAATAAAATTAATCATTTGAAATTTTAATATTATAATCACAAGTTAATTTCCACTTGTTTCAAAATAAAGAAGTGGGTACTAATAAAAGTAAAAGGAAAATATGACTATGAGTCCTCAATTAATCTTGAGTTTTAATAAAGGGGAAGAGGTGATGATGTCTGTCTACGAATTTCAAAATTAGGAATGTTGGTTTCTGTCTTGTTATGATTTGAGAGAAAAAGAAGAAGACCAAAAGTATGCTCAATTAATGCATGAATCAAATCATGTTAGACTGAAATGATTGTTACATGAAGTAAGAAAGGAAGAAAGAATGTCCTTTGTTCTTCTTTCTTTCTCTCTTTTGGCAGCACTGGTAGCTAGGTGTTTTTTTTTTACAAATTATAAAATATATAATGGAAAGAAAACAATCCCTAGGTCAACTTATATAAAAATCAACGAGTTTCTTGCAATATTACTGTGATTGGGTATGAATTTCTTGGGAGTAGGAAACTTCATAACAACTTGCCTACATTTCATGAGGAATCAAAAGAGTCATAGTTTTTCATTGGCCACATACCCCTAATAGTAATCTCTCATGTTTTACTACTTGAGGAGAATATGAGATCCTAAATACAAAACATACCCATCAAACAAATTATTAAAATAATAAATATAAAAAATGCAATCAAATTCAACCCAACTTGATTCCATCGATTCCCTTTCAAAAGCCGGCTTAATTCTTTAAATCTTCCCGGAAGTTGTGTTTTTCTCCGGTGGGTTTTAGAAAAATTTAGAAAACAAGGGACAAGAAACATACAAAAGGGTTGTGTGTGTGTGTGTGTAGAGAGAGAGAGAGAGAGAGAGAGAGAGAGAGAGAGAGAGAGAGAGAGAGAGAACATGCCTCATCAAGCATGGATAATAGGGCAGCCTTCCTCCTTTGATGTTCAATTCTTTCAGCAGCTAACAAAGGAGGGAGATCCTTTGAGGAAGATGAAGACCCACCACTACCCATATTGGTATTAGGGTTTTTGTTAAGCCTTCCAATCATATTATTCTTCAATTGTCCCCTACCAACACTGCAAAATTCTTCCAACAATTCGTGGGCAGCCTTCAAATACTTAGAATTCCTCAAAATATTCACCACCCCCACAGATGAATACCCAACATGAATCTGTTGGTTCTGACCTACTTGTAAATGCATCTGTTGCATATGATTCCCCAAATTCTTCAATTGGTAAGAATTTGAAGAAGAAACCCCATCTCCTTGATTATAATAAAACATCCCTCCATCTTCAATTCTCAATTCCTCGGCCTTCGCCGCTTGTAAGTGTTGCAACGATGACAACGACAACGAAAGGCCTTGGCTCTCTACAACTCCACCAAATTTACTAGAACTAGTTTGTTGAGTAATAGTGTTGTGACCTCCACCACTCTCGGTAACCCAATTAAATTGAGCTGGAGGAATAGGACTACCACCGAAGGCTGCATCTGTTACACCCGAAGAGTGGAACTCATGGAGAGTAGAAGAAGATGTAGGAGGAGGATGAGAAGGAGGAGAAGGTGATCTTTGATGTGGGTTCATTAGAAAAAGTTGCATGGCTGATGCTGAATCTGCATTTATACTTGGAATTTGATGCTGTTTTCCATACCAGTCGATCCCCTCCACAGATGATGGTCGTTGTAATCGATAATTCTCAGGTATTTGATTGTCTAAGAGGTCGGTTGCAACAGGTGCAACCCCAGATTGGAAACCGAACATCTCCGATAACATCCCGCCTGTTTCGTATACAGGCAATTCCCCAGTCTCTTCTTCTTCTATCCCTACTAAAGGTGGTGGCGGTGGCGGTGGTTGCAGTTCAAATCCTTGTAACCTTAGCTTATCCCTCGGATTCTGCTGTACTCCGATGTGTTGTTGTTGATGTTGATCTTGGTGTATCATGGTTGATCTCTCAAACCCATTTGAGAAACTGAAGACCACCCCTTGATGGAAATCTTGTGACATAGAATTTACAGAATTTAGGCCTTGAGAGGCCGATGAAGTATTCAAGAATTGAAATTAAGTATTTGAGATGGTAAATCGGTGTCTAACTGCATCAAATGTAGTCCAATCCAGCTTTGTTTCTTCAATTTCTTTCGATCTACTCTCTTTGATTGATGCTGATCCTCGTGTTCGATATGATAGATTATAATTCTAATCCCATATCAGTATCTTGTTCTTCTTCATCATCATCATCAGCATCGCTTTTTTCTGCGTTGTTGCCGACACCGACACCGACACCGCCTTATTCTATGGTCGCTGCTCATGTTAATGAAGGATCGATAAGATAGAAGGAAACAAATAAAACTCATAATGAAATATTGAGTAATTGAAGATTATAGAAATGAGTTATACAGTTAAGAGAAAGTAAAAGAGAAGATTAAAAGAGAGTTTTTTTTAATGGATTCTTACTTTGTTGGGTGCTCTATCTTTATTGCTTTATTCTTGTTTTACCTTAAGAATTGCAGGGTTTGAAAGGGAGTAAAACCCTCAGACATCGTTTTCCTTCTCTGGGTTTGAAAGCTTCTTCAACTCTTCCATCTCTCTCTCACTATCTGTTGTCTCTCTCTTTCTCTTTCTCTTTCTCTCCTTTTCTTTTCTTTCTCTCTGTAGCTCTCTTTGTAGTGTGTTCTTGAAAAGAGAGAAGAAATAAAAATGGAGAATTGGAGGTACTGATCTCTCTCAGACAACAGATCCAAGAGAGAGATAGAGAGAGACGATAAGAGAAAACTGATGAGAAGGTCGCTATTCTTCCTCTTCACCTCCTCACTTTTATAAAAATAGTGATCTTGTACTATAGGGAGTTGTTTAGTTCCCCAACTCTATATTCCATGTGGTCCATTCTTTCATCTCAAATATCATGAATTTCTGGTCTAATCTTTAATGGAACTACACACCATGAAAAGTGATTGTTGGAATCCAATGGCTAAAATTCACTAATCTGATTTTCTTTTTTGTTAGTGTGAAAGTGCATGGATTATTGACAAAATTAAACATTCATGTGTCATTGATTCAGAAACAGTGTACAATTGCACATAAATGTGACTGTAGCTAGTTAGCTAAACTACTAACTAGAGTACAATATGCCCTCTCCATCAATATTTATGGGTTTTTTTTTTATATTATGAATATATTATAAGAAATTTTTTTTTAGAGAAATTAAATAAAAAGGAAAAGGAGAAGACCTTGCTTTTCTAAAAGATTGACCTGCAACCGAAGGCTACAATTTCAAGGGTAATTTTGTCCCATTAGTTTGAGGATAGTGGGGATCCAGTACTCCAAGAAGTTAGTTTTAAAATAGTTTCATCATCTCTTTTAATTGCCACATGGAACACTATTTAGAATCTATACACTTGTAAATGCGGGACCCACCCAATAGACCTACTACAATAGTAACAACAACAACAAAGTCTTATCCCAAAGAATTGGACCGATTGATTAAATTAAATCTTGTTCCTCTATTCCACTCTCCGAGATATACACCAGGGCAACAATTATCGAGCAGAACTTCTGGGTCCACCCCTTGATAGACCTAGGTCTCAAAAATCTGGTTTATTGAAGATTTTCTAATTAGTAATTGGAGTGTTTTTCTTCAAAGATCAACTAGTTGCAGATCACCTAGTACTGGTTACACTCAATTATATAAAAAAATAACTTGTCTTGACTGTTATGATTGTACCTCAAATACAAAAATTTGCACTTTTCTTTTACTCGGAAATCATAGAGGAACTACAACGCCAAACTTCACAAATTCTAGATTCAATTTTCAAGTCGATATCGGTCTACCATAGGTGGGCCTTGTTCGTGCTTTGTTGGGCTAGTGAGCCCAAAAGAGTTTAATATTCTAGATTCATGATCTCCGATTATAGTTAAAAATAGAAAGTATTGTATACTAAGCATAATGAAATGACCGAAATGCCATCTATTTGAGTAGATAATTCTTTTCACTTTGTAAATTCCCTTAGGTAGGGAATTCGAATTCCTAGGAAAAGTGGTCAAGGGAAAAGAAATTTAGTGAGAAACCTATTGTACCATTTGATTGCATTTAGGAAAATGATATTTGATTGTGAGATAATAACATTATAAGGTTGAAAAATGAGTAATTTACCATTTTGGAACCAATCAAGTATGACAAAATTTCAATTCCAACTAATTGATCATTTTAATTCCTAAGACGTGAATGCACGATATTGTAATTTTTTCAAGTGACAATCTCACGGGTTTAAAGTGACAATTTCGTTGGTTTTTTTTTTTTTTTCCCCCTCGAAGTGACAATCTCAGTGGTTTATATATTGACAATCTCAAAAAAAAATAGTAAATTTGCGAGATTGCATTTTAAAACCTACAAGATTCACTTGAAAACCTATGAAATTTTCACTTTCATGTTTTGGGAATTAAAATGGATAATGACTCGACATCAGAATTCAGTTAAAAGTTGATCACGTTTTGGTAAAAAGTCATTTTCTTTGGGGTGGGGTGGGAAAAGTTTTTTCTTCCAAGGTGGAAAGTCATTTGCCCAAGAGAATGAATTCTATGAAAAATGCCAAATCTTAAATATGAAATTTGTATATTTTTTTCGAAAAATAAAGTAGTTAGATTCCTACGTAAATCATATAACAAAATTATACTAGAAAGAGTATATATATCAAAGAATATGAAAAGATAAGGTCAATACAAAGTCATACAAACCACCACCCCCTCTGGAGAAAATCATTAATATTCCTTTACAATGTCCATCCCTGTTGTAACCGAAAGTATCCAACACCCATAAGGCCATGCCACGTGGATATAAAAAACCTATAAACCTAGGTAGCAGGTTTCCTCCCTCCCTCTTCTTTCAAGTTGAAAAAGAAAGAAAGAAAGAAAGAAAGAAAAAAATATTTCCCTAATTAGTCTCTCCTCTTAATACTAGGTTTCAGGTGACCCTAAAACAACCCTTTCAATGACCTGTCAAACAAACAAATAAAGTAACTTATAAGACTACCTGCCTACGCGTAAAAGAGGTTTGCACGTGTGTGAGAGGTCGAAAGGTACGCATAACTGTTTTAGGCTCTGTGGAAATTAGGGGACTTGTTTCGTGATCATGTACCATGTTTTTATAGTTTTGGTTTTGATTTTTTTTTAATATTTCACATTATCATGCATTAATTAATTTGTTTTGTTTTTATTGATTATTTGTATTAAGTAAATTATAACCAAACCTCCAAAGTCACTTTAAGTGAAAAGTTTTTTTTTTTTTTTTTTTTAAATGATGGTTCTCACTTCAAATCTCCTGAATATATAATACTCCACAAACCACACATACTAGATAAGTAGAAATAAATCCGAGTGAACGATCAATGAGGGGGTTTGAACTAAAGACTTCAATCTTTTTGGAGGGATGCCTTACTAATTACGTCCAACACTCTTTTGATTGCAGATTGAGTTTCTGCATTTGTAAGAGTTGGGCTCAATTCATAATTAATATCATCATTATCGTCATCCAAATTTTTTTCTTAAATTTTAGAATCGATTTAACGAATCTTGTTTTATCATTTAATTCAATGTAAATTTGTATATGTATCCTAACCTGATCATGATTTGCATTCTTATCTTGGGTGAGAGGTTAAACCTACCCCAAATTCGTATTATTTCCTAACTTGGTAGAGAGCCCTCTATAATTTTGATTTTTATCAATATATATACCTCCTTTGCATGCTTAGCAAAAAATGGATAAAAATTTATATTGTTGTTAATATGCATTCTTACTATTTCAATCATTTAATAAGCTCATAATGGAAAGACAAGTAATTAAAAAAAGTCACTTAGTCATTTGTAGAATTTTATAAGTATAAAATTTCTTATATAATCCAACTCATTGCCTTGTCTTAGGAAATGACAACAATTTATGTTTTAAAATATGATAAATTTCTCAAAACCCAAATGATACAATTACATTAATTAAATGTTATATCATTAATTATATCTATATTTTATTTTAGCCAAACTCGATGTGGGAGATAAGAGTAAGGCAAGTAATCGATTTGCAATATCTAGACCTCTCAAATATGAGTCTTGACCTTACTATTAACAATTGAGAGTCAAAATAAATTTAAATTGATATATATATATATATATAATGTTGAGGGCCTCAAGAACATTGCCTTTAAGATTTTATCTGCCTACACATGTAGAAGAGTTTGTTGATTGAGTATAAGCAAAAAACCTCTTGAATACAACAAAAGTTACAACAATAAAACTTAAGAATTTTCCTACAAAATAATATGTAATCTATGACTTAATTGTTTAAGAAATTAAAACTCTAAATTAAATTATTAAAAAATATGATTTAGACCATTCGATAATCAAGAATTAATGATTTATTAAATCTTTTTTTAGATATGTAAATCTATTTTTAATGAATTCAATAATTCGGTGGTGACAGGATTTGAACCTAGGTCTCTAGTATTATCACTTAAAGAATTTACCAACTAAACTAATTGTTATAAATTTACTTGACACTGAAGTTACTGTAACTCGAAAGAGGATTAGACCTAAAATCTAGAAACATAAAGAATATTCAAAAAGTTAGAGGAGATTTTAGAATTTTCTTCTACACAAGATAATTGTTCCCTACTTCGGATACATAATGCCAACTAATTCAGTTATAATCTAAGCTCAATGATATACTTATAGTTGTATTTTAATATTTAAAAATAAAACTAAAAAATTATATTTTTGTTTATTTAATTTCTACGTCACAATCTTTCTATCAAGATATCGATGGTTGGCCTTTTATTTCACTTGTTTACTACTCATTGAGAGATGAAATTTCACAACTGCAAACCGGTTTGATGGTTGACGTGCCAACCTTTGTCCTTTTTTGGTCATGTCACGTGAACCGTACCCCCACTCACACGCTTGAGAGGACCACTTAATAACGCCCACCATCTAATCATTTCTAGTCTTCTATCTGCCTCTCACGTGCCAAGTTTGTATCCACACGTACCACGTTATTGGTCCTTTTCTCTTTAATGATCTTATCTATTATCTATTTTGTTCCCCCAATGAAAAAGAGTTTGAGGTAATCTCATCACCCACCTCTTATTTGGGTAGGTGTAGTGTTACTTAGCTTCTTGTTTGAAAGTATAAATTGCCCAATAAACCCTTCACTGCCTTGTTAATGTCTCCCTCTCTCTATCTTCATTTAAAGGTCAGGTAGGGTCCGGACTTGCAATTTGGGTTTTGTTAATATGTGCCCTAAAGCATACGTTAAAGGTACATTAAATGCACATTGGAAATAAGCATTTAAGGGTATCTTTGGTAAGCAAATTTGATTTTTATGACAATTTTTTTAAGAAAAATATATCAATGAGTCGTGCTCGAATAACATTGAAATGTAGATCATGGGGATATTTCTGAAGTGGATGTGTGTTAGAACCATAGATACTTTCATCGATATATGAGTGAGATCTTGATGAAAGCATCTATGGTTCTGATACATATCCACATCAGAAATATTCCTTACGATGTACATTTTAATATTACTTCAGCATTATCCTATTCCAATTTGTATTTAGTGCAACTTAGCGTGTGCCCTTATGACATATGTTAACAAAATCCCTACAAATTTGTCGAATTTTAGATGAAATTAAAATAATTTTTTTTATTTTAATATTTAATTGATGGTTTTTTTTCAAAGAGAGAGATACCAACAAACCTATTTGTTGCATTTTTATTACAAAATGTCTCTTACATTATCAACTTTGTTACTCAACAAACTCTGAGTAGGATCTACTCTTTTTATATAATTAAATACCTATAATATGCCCTCAATTCTTTCAATCACATACCTATTATACCGAGAGTATTATAGATATTTAATTATATATAAAAAAAAATTGGGCTGCACTTCAATGTTTGTTAATAATGAAAAGCATTTTTCTTAGTAAGATAGTAATAAAAGTTTCCCCATCAATTGTTGGCATCCATAAACATGATATGTTGCCACACGGTTGTATAAGAAAAAATTCATAGAACTTTGAAAAAAAAAGTTAATTTTCATCGTTGGATTTCAATTTTAAATTTGAGCATTCACTTGCCTTCCATTTGCAACATCATGGATCAAGCTCACAAAATAATTTTTTTTTTTTTTAAATTATTTTCTTTTGAATCTAAGTTTTTCCATGAAATCTAGAATGACGTGGTGTTGGATTGCCAATTTGATAATCTAAGTGGGTCCAATGACCCATAGTAAGATTTCAAATCTTACTACGTAAGTCAAGTTAGTCTATTTTTTTTTTTTTCAGAAAGAAAGGTTTGCTTCATAACAAACTTGATAAAGTAAGGGAGTTTTTGTAATAGAATGCATAAGATGGGTCTGCTCATTAAATCTCTCCTTTTTAAAATTGAAATTTATTTTAGAAATATTTCATTTAATTTTTATTGGGAAAGAGAAACTAGGGTTGGCAATGATTCGAAATATGCTCGATGTCCAAACCAATCTGATCCCAAAAATATAAATAAAAAAAAAATCAGATTTTCGGATCGGATTGAAATCTTAGATTCAAAACAATTTTGGATCGGATTCTGATCTACTCAATCCGCTCCGACTATATTTTAATAATTTTTTTTATTATTCTTAATTTTATATAAATACATATAGATAAAACATTTTAATGTTTTTGGTTTTCCCCTATATTTGTAGTTGGAAAGTAGATTTTTAAAAAATTTCAATGATTATATATTTTGAAAATTTTTTGAACATTGATCATTCAAAAATAAGGCATGTATTTGGATATGATTGATTTTAGATTAAGGATGAAATGAAACATATTAGATGTGGTTCACATATTCATTGATCTGTTCGGATAGGATAGGGTACATATTTAAATAAAATTAGATCGATGTTAGAGTGGTACTGATCCGGTACCGAACTAATTTGTCGTCAACCCTAAGAGAATTTGTATATTTTTTAATGGAGTTGTTTTTATTAAATTTTGGATAAAATAGTTGATCCCATCCTCCTTGAGAATGTTGGGTCTTGCGATAGTGCTTTCTATTCCTCACATTTGAATTGCATGTACCACTGAGTAGGAGCTTGGTTATACAAGAATTTTGTAGACATGAAAATTGTAAATTGATCCCTACATCTTTCATAAATTACAAGAAAGTCCCTAAAAGTTATAAATTCGCACATACATCCAATTTGTGCCCATTGGTTGAGATAAGGGTCTTGAAGCCTGGGTTTTAGATTTTCAAAAATAAAGATCATGATCAAACAAACCCAAGTCACCCACATTAAATATTAGGCTCTACATTCAAATAAATAAGTGAATTCACCAACAATTCATAGAGTCCTTAAATTTGGAATCGGATCAAATTAACCTTTAAACTAACTAATCAAAGCTCAAAAATCAAGGGCATAGTTTGAAAGTTACTAGATCTTAAGTTTATAAATACCAAAACCTTCTTCATTTGAGAGTTCTTGGATTACTTTCTCTCAAGTTCACCCTTTGAGAAGAAGAAGCTTTCAAGCTCCCTTTTAGAGACGAAGTAAGGTTCTCTAAGAAATAGTTGGATTTCAATTTAAGAGAGATCAATCATAAAAGCCTTATCTGAAAGTCAAAAAATTCTTCTCAACCAATCAAGCTTGAAGTCGAGAGAGAAGAAAATCTACAACAAGTCTCCAGAGAAGATCAAGTCTAAAAGTCTTTCTTTGAAAGTCAAGAAATCATTCTCAGTTGATTAAGCGTGAATCATAGAGAGAAGAAATCAACACGAAGAACCTACAAAAGATCAAACACAACAAAAGCACCATCAAAACAATCTTCTTAGCCGATCAAACGTGAATCATAGAGAGAAGAAATCAACACGAAGAACCTACAAAAGATCAAACACAACAAAACCACCATCAAAACAATCTTCTTAGCTGATCAAGCGTGAAGTCTGGAAAGAAGAAATCTACTCACACATCACCATCTTTATTTTGTACTTGACTATTAATCAGAAGATATCACTATGATTTGTATTTTCCATTTTTATCAAAATTAATATAAAAAAATTATTTGCAATTTTGTTTCATGTAACTCGAGGTAGTTTGTGAAATTTATTGTCAACACACTTATTTATTAATTTGCAAACATGTTATTCTTTTCCAACAACTTTAATTACCTATTCTTAGAGTGGTTAAACATTTCTTTTTTACACTTCAGAGTATGCTTTATAAAATTTCCTTCATCATTCACTATTCTTGGCAAATTGGAACCTTTTTTTTACAAGTTTAGTAGGATTAGCTATGCAATACTTATCTCATGTGTGGACAACATACTTCTCTTGTTTATAATAATGCACACTTATTGTGAGATATTAATCAAACCATTTTGTATATAAGGATATGGGAGAGATGTCATATGTTGGGGGAACCAATAGTCATAAGGAGCGTTCTGTTAGGTGTGATTACGAACATTTATGCACACGAAGACATGTGTGATTATACATAGGAGATTTATTAAGTAAACTTCAATGCTCTAAGAACAAAATAAAATTTGAGTTAGTAAACTCAAAAGAATATACTTCGACGATTGATTTCATTTCATTATTATATGGTTTTTAGGTCGTTGCACGTGCATAAATGACAATGTAAAATATGCCAACTTTGCTAAGTTAGTAAGACTCGTAGAATGTTGATACCACGACTTGGGTTCAAATTTTACTGAGCCCATAGCCCACCTTAACCTCTACTAACCACTCACCCTTGCTTGTCTGGTAAGAATAAGAAGCAAAGGACATTGTAATAAATAGCCTTAAATCCTTGCACAAGCTCTAAAGTTGTTTGTTATAATATAATGGCCTTATATTCACAAGTCAACATCTTCGATAGTTTGGTGGTAGTTTTCACATAGCGGTGACATAAGATATTGGGACGACGTGCATTAAGTAGACATACGAAGCATAACACAACAAAAAAAAGAGGACACACAATTCAGGTGAATCACGCCAAGGCTTTCTATTACTCATATTACACCACAACTAACACAACCATAATAATAAAAATGGTTCAAATACATTAGTGCTACTGGCAATCCAGTCCATCATGGAATTTCGTTTGTGTCCATGAGCTAGGTTTTCATGACTCGCCAATAATTGTACTACTCTTGGATTTTGGTGACGACTTTTTGTTTTTTGTTTTTTTCGAAGAGGCAATTCTAATTTGCTTTTATGCAACCATTTTTTTCTAACAGATGGTGGCTGAAAAACACGTTCCTTACTAACTTAGCAAGATTTTAAGACCTAGTAAAGGTTGTTTTCCTGAAATGAATTGTCACATTAGCAATCCAATACCACAGCCCTCTAGATTTCATGGAAAAACTTAGATCTAATTTATTATTATTATTTTTTAAATAATTTCTTTTGGGTTTGGATTCAACACTTTTAAAATTTCCATGTAACTCCAAAATTTAAAATTAAAATTCAATAGTGAAAAATAGCTTTTGTCAGATTTCTTTATCAAAGTTCATAAAATTTTGTCCTGGATTATGTTTTTGGATGTCACAAGGTTAGCCCAAGGACCCTTGGTAAGGGTGGAATCCTCACTTAATAAGCCTAGTCACACTCTTAGTGGCCACTTCACTTGACTGTTCTACAATAAAAAAAAATATTTTATTAAAAGTGTACATAGTGTACCAAGTGGTTGATTGTAAGATATTTTAGTAGTTAATTAATTTATGAAATATCTCCTAATATGATCCCATGCACCCAATACGGTACTTTAGGAAATAAATGAGATTTAAGATTGCTAAGAGTACTTGTTCTCTAATTACCTAGGAAACTAACTCATTAGAACAAGTAGACCTGACACCCCAAATTGTTAAGAGTCGGATAAGAGAGAACAATCCCATTAAGGGGTGTATGTGATGGAGAGCTCCATTATGTAAATTCTACAAACTTAGCTCTTAAATTCCTTCACTGAACGCTCACAAATCAAACCTAATTTCTTTAGGTTCGTCGGTGGTCCCTATTTATTGTGGGGACTGGCACCAATAACAATAAATAAAAACAATAAAGGGGAAATATGTGGCAATTTATCGATCAACATCATAGTAACCAAGTTTTGATTCGGCAATTATTTGGTGGAGGTCAGTTCAATTAATTCGGATAAATTCGAGCAAGTTTCGACAAAAAATTGGTATTACACAAATGGTGTTTTGGCCAAAATTGCTATCTGGTTCTTGAAATTTGAAATTTGGATTCTCTTGCAGTGGGGGCAAAGTATAGTCAGTGGTAAAGTTGAAGAGTTTGAAGTCGAATGATTTTGGGGAGAAAATTCGAAGGTTTTTTATTAGAAATTTATAAGAAAAGAGTATTTAGATCATTTTCAATTAATCTATGAGAGAAAGCCCAAGTCAAGGAGTAATATCATCTTCAAAAAATAGAGGGAGGGGACAAAATTTGGATAAAGGTGAGGGAATAGGGGCAATGTCATTAGTTAAAAATACAAGTGTCTAAACTTAACACATAAATACAAGGGGAAAAAAATTGAGTGGGGGCAATTGCCCCTACTAGCTCGTAACCAGCTTCACCCTGGATGAGTAGATTTTTTACCCTAGGTAGCTAAAAGCCAATGTATTTTATAGAAAAATTAAAATAAAAGAATGTTTAATAAGATTTTGGAATAAGAAGAAGAATGAAGGTTGAAGATCATGGGGTTAAAGGAAAAAAATTTCGAAAAAAAGACATCTAGATAGACAGAGAAATGCAAAGTTTAGATTTGAGAGAGTTTCAAGAAAAAAAAGAATGGAACAATTATAACCCTTACACAAGAGAGAGAGAGAGAGAGATGATAAATTAATTCATCGATTGGTCCCTTATTTCAACAATTTTTTTTTTTTTTTGAATTTTTAAAAAAGATAAAAATTGAGGAATTTATTGAGCATGAACCACATCACGTCCACTGGTCTACAAATTTGTCCTAATCCTCAACTAACAATCGGTTGAATTTATCAAACAGAATTGATAAAACGAGTCATTGATTAATTGACATATCGAATTAATCACTGGTCCCCTATTCAACAAATTTTCTAAATTTTTGTAAAAATTCTATGAATTTTAGAGCATGATCCACAACACCGACTAGTCTACTGAATTGTCCTAATATCCTTAGATAACAACTGGTTGAATTTATCAAACCGATTTGATAAAATGTACAATTATTACTCGATAAATTACAAATTAATTTGTCTATTTAATTGACTGGCCTCCCCTATTCGACAAAATCTCTTAACTTTCGTAAAATTTGGTGAATCTTTTGACCGTGATCCACAACACTGATTGAACTTATTAAACCGAATTGATAAAATGATTCTTTATTCATCAATTTAATCAACTGGTCCCCTATTCGACAAAATTTTCCAAATTTTTTGGAATTTTTTTTGAAAAAAAAAAAAATTGGTGGGCGTGATCCGCAACACCTACTAGTCTACCAAAGTGTCCAAATCCTCAGATAACAACTAGTTGATTTTTATGAAATAGATTTGATTACACAATGGTGGTGGGTCGTGGTCACGTGACATTGAAGGTGGGGTGTGTGTCGTGTGTTGACGGGGATATTAAGGTCACCATCAACATTGGTTTTAGGCAAAATGAGAATCAGAGGTAGACAAGACATGGTGTGAAGGTTGGCACTGCCACACAACAAAATTTTGACAGTTCCTCAACCTTTGGCAGCAAAAGTGAGAAAAGGAAACAGAGGAGCTAAAGAAAAATAGAAAAAGAAAGCGAGGAGGAAAGTGACATTATTCGTACATTTGTGAGATTCATATATTTTGGTAGAATTGTCTAATATATATCCTCACATCAAAAATTTAATGCTTTCCCACTTGGACATAGATTTGTTTTATTCTTCTCTAAAATTGACTTGTATCAAACATTTTGAAACTATTGAACCCATGAAAACTAGTAGGGTTCTGAAAGGTACTGATTTGAATATGATCCGATCCGTTGTTTTAACTTTTAACTCGATCTGATATAATATGTTTTGTTCTAATTTAATCTGTTTCGATTCAAAAAATTAATATTTTCAAGTTAGCCCCTCTAGTCATGTTTTTGAAATTGGGTGACCTCTTGATTTATTTTATTACACGTTAGAAAACTTTTATAAGGTAGGAGCGTGCCATTGTAGGGATTAGTCCATATTTCTTTCGAGATGTGGCAGAAGATTTAATGGAGTGCTTGGATCACCAAAAGTCCAAGTAACAAAATATTTATCAACGAACTAGTAGAAATCATGGATCTCGAAGTTAGAATCATGCAACGGGACTAGGAGTGTAACATGGGTGGGTTGGAGGGTAAACCCAAGTAGCAGAACCCTCAACCCAATCATTGGGCTTTAGCTCACTTACCCAAACTCATCTTGAGCTTGATCTTTTAAAATCTGGTTAGCACAAATTAGGTGATTTTGGACAACGTGATCAGGTTGGGCTTGTTGAATAACCCTAATTTCATTTTGATAAACAAATAAATTTTACATTTAAGAAAATAGATATACAACATCAAAACAAAATTGCTAGTAAATAAAATCGTATACAACCTTCAAATCCATCATTGAGAGAGTATTTAGACAAATCATACTAAATCAAAGTTCATATTAATATAAACTAATTGTCCACAAATCATAATAATAAGATGGAATAAAAAAGTTTTAAAAAAAATTCTATAATTGATATAAATTTTTTTTATATATTAGTGTATAACATCGGATTCAAGTTGCTCGTACCCTCAACCTGAGCTCAATCCAAATAGAATTCGGGTTGAGATATTCTAACCAGACTCAACTCATTTTCTACATAACTCGATCAAGGCTCACCCATCAATCGGGTTGAGTTCGAGCCAGCCTGCCTAAGTTTCAGTCCTATATGAGACCCATTTTTTAGTGGAATTGTCAAGATCCATGCATTTGCATGAACTTTTCAATTTTAGGCCAGATTCGATTACTTATCATTTTTAAGATAATTTTACTATTTTAAGAAAGTTTTATTTTGTTAACAACTTTAGGTATGAAAGTCAAAATCATGCACCTTCTATTATGGCTCACTTTTACTGTTAAATAACATTTATTTTCATACTTAGTTTGTTTTGACTATTTTTAATAATTTTACTTCTTTGTCTTTTAAGCATTTTACTAGGATTAGAACCCTTTTTTATAAAAAAGATGTAACTCACAATGTGAAAAAAGCTCATATTTGATTGTTCAAAGCCATCAAATTTCATAATATTCAATTGTCCAAGGTGTCAAAATTTTCATTGTCGAATTGTTTTTCTTTGACGGACTGAAACCATCAAATTAATGTAGGATGGAAGAAATTCAACAGTTCTAAGCCATCGAATCTGGAGAACATAAAATATTTCAATGGCCCTGGGTTGTCGAAATTAGGTTTCTAAAATTCATGGGTCTTGGACCGTCGAATTTCTTGTGGAATTTTGTAGTTTTCTCGTAGTGATGACTAGAATGCGTAAACCACCTTTAATTTAATAATTTTTTTCTTTAAGACTTCATTTTGGTGGATTTCAGATTTTCTTATTCTTTCATTGTTTCACACCACGTCATGTGGTTTATCCTATGTTATTAAAAAAATGAATGATCCTAAAATGATTTGCTTCGATTTAATAAAAGTGTAATATAATATGCATTATATATCAATAAAATATAAATATGTATTATTTATATATTTCACTCACATTATTGAATCTGGTTCCAATCGGAATCCAAATCCTTGATCCGGACCTGTAGTTATCAAATTGAAACAAAGTGAATTTCTGGAGAATCCATCGACAGCCCTTGAAATTAGGCCCACCTCTAAGTGGATCTACACTAAAAATTATCTAGATTGGAGATATTTAACTTGATAAAGATTTTAATAGTTAGATTTAAGTACTAAATTATCTTAATTGGGAAATGTGGATATTGTAAAAAAAAAAAATCTAATAATAGCTTACATTTCATTAAATTAAAACATTAGCTTCGAATCAAGGTTGAGATTCTTCCATAAAAAAAGATGGTCGAGTTTGGGAGAGAACTCTTAACGAACTGAATCCCTGGAACAATAATACTAATATGTGGAAGATCGATACTGATCGTTTGAAAACGTATTTTTTTCTTTTATCTCAATCATTGGTTTCATGATGGAGAGCCTCAACCGTGGGTTGAGGCAAGAAAAGTCTTTAAAATATATTTTAAATTAGTTATACAAATTCAAACCTTACATAAATACAAAATAGGTACATAAAATTATCCAAATATCCTCGTTTTCAACCTCTAGCCAAAAGCCTATGTATATTTTTATTTCCAAAATGGATGATCTTCAATTTTTTGGGTAAAATTTTCTTTCTTAATTGTTTTCTATTTCCTTCAACCTTCAAACATCATGAACAAATTGGATTTATAGAATTATAGAAAACGATAAAAAAACGAGATAGAAAAATCAAGGATTTTCTACAAAAGATTAAGATGAGGTTGAAAATGATGGATTTTAAGGAGAAACATCAAGGGATTTTGACTAAACATTGAGGATGATGAGATTTAACTCAATTTTCATCAATCTTTTGAAGTAGAATGAGGTCAGATTGGTTATCCGTTTTGAAAACGCCGGAGATGTGTATCTAAATCATCCTATTAATTTATTTTAATAATTATTATTTGTAGTAAATATAATAATAACAAATGAAATGTCAATTTCAATGTAATTTAATAGAGAACTATGATTTCTTCTATCCACAAGACTTGAGCATTATATAATAAGAACATATTAAAGATTGTGATATTACCACACCATTATGTTATAAATACACGTTATAAGTGATTTTATTATACAATAAAATCACTACTTAAGGCCTTGATTCATAATATAATGATAGGCAATGATAATACAACACCGCACCATAATTGATATAATTATTAATGATATTTAGTCTTAAAATAAGGGTCTTGTTAACGTGTGCCCTTAAGGCAAATGTTAAAGTGAAATAAATACACTCTGGAAATTAAATTTTGTATAAAAAATACCCTTAAAAAAATTATATTGTTTACTAAAATACCCACCTATTCCAATTTCCAAAGTATATTTAATGCACTTTAATATTAATAAAATCGATAAAATAATGGTGTGATAATATTAGAACTCTTACTTAATTACTCTTTTCTTATATTTTCATTTTAGGATCACACATGTTTGGTTATGATTTAAGTGTTGTGCTAAAGTGAACTCAAGATTAGACCTCATATTGAACATCTTCATGTGAAAGTGGATAGGATATTGATGTTTTTCACTCATATCTCGAGGAAAGCATCCATGATTCTCATATACTTTCACGTCAGGGTGTGCGATGTAAAGTCTAATCTTGAGGTCCCTTCAGCATTATTATGTGATTAATTAACGAAAAATATTGAAGTAACATTGAAATTGACATCATTTCATACATTATTGATGTGGATATGTTTACAGAATCATAAATGTGTTTCATCGAAATACAAATAAGAAGTTTATATGGTTTCATGCACACTAATGTGTGGAACAATGTTGATTTCAATATTAGCGACACGATGCTTCTGAATTGTAGAGGATGAGATTCTATGAATTAAAAAAAAAAATATTTTTCATTTTTAAAGTTTGGGATCCATGAGGAAGTTGGCCTAGTTAAAAGATTATTATTATTATTTTAAGTATAGTGCCTGCACAACAGCCCTGATTCACTTAATATATATATATATATATATGAAATGTTCATCACACTATGCTTTACCCTACACTTTACCCAATCTATTTTGTCCTACATGGGTTAGAAATTTTGGAATGGGCTGATTTTTGGTGAGGATGATTTCTACGGTTAGAAGATCCTCCTCATTAAAAATGAACCCATTCCGAAATTTCTAACCCTATGTTTACGACTTGAAAATTCGTAGACCATCCACTTTTTGTAAACTATTTTTGATGGGGTTAGAAGTTTTGGAATAAGCTGATTTTTGGTGAAAATGATCTCCTCACTATAGAGATCATCCTCACCAAAAATCAGTCTATTCCAAAACTTCTAACTCATGTAGGACAAAACATGTAGGGTAAAGTGTAGGGTCCCGTTCACCATCCTACATTTTACCTTACGTTTTATCAAACGTGTTTTGTCCTACATGGGTTAGTAGTTTTGGAATAAACTAATTTTTGGTGATGATGATCTCTATGGTGAGGAGATCATCCTCACCAAAAATTAGTCCATTCCAAAATTTCTAACCCCATAAAAAATGATTTACAAAAAATGGACGGTCCACAATTTTTCAACTTGTAAATATGGGGTTAGAAATTTTGGAATAGGCTGATTTTTGGTAAGAAAGATCTTCTAATCGTAGAGATCATCCTCATTAAAAATTAGTCAATTCCAAAACTTCTAACTAATGTAGGACAAAACACGTTTGGTAAAGCGTAAGGTCTCGAACTTTTCCATATATATATATATATATAGGGTGGCGTTCAAGGGCCAACTTTTTAGCAAACTTTTTGGCAAAACATAGGTTAGAGGTTTTGGAATGGGCTGATTTTTGGTGAGGATGATCTCTACGGTGAGGAGATCATCCTCACCAAAAATCAGCCCATTCCAAAACTTCTAACCCATGTTTACAAGTTGAAAAATCGTGGACCGTCCATTTTTTATAAACTATTTTTGATGGGGTTAGAAGTTTTGAAATGGGCTGATTTTTGGTGATGATGATCTCCTCACCGTAGAGATCATCCTCACCAAAAATCAGCCCACTCCAAAACCTCTAACCTATATTTTGAAAAATGTTTTGCCAAAAAGTTTGCTAAAAAGTAGGCCCTTGAACGCCCCCCATGTATATATTAAGAAATAGGAGGAAATAAAGTGCGTTTTGGCTGCAGAACAGCTGTGAAACTCTGATTCACTTAATCCATATAGTAAGAAATAGTAGGAAGTGCACAATGGCTGCACAACAGCCTTCATTCTTGGTTTCTGTGTTTGAGAGTGAGAGAGTATCATTAAGACAGGGACCATCTCTTGTCTGAGAGAGAGAGAGAGAGAGAGAGAGAGAGATGTTAAATGGACAGTTGGTAAATTCAAGAAAAAACACAGTGACAGACAAAAACAGATTAAAATGGACAGAAGTGCGTTATCTGGATTTCCCACACTTATTAGACTAGATGGTCCCTGTCTCTCTCTGTATGTCTCTCAATTCAATTCCCATGCCTTTCCATCTAGCATGCGCATGTTGTGTTATGGTCATTTATTAAAGAGTTGCTATTGCCACACCAATTGTGTGCAATTCTTCGCTGA
The DNA here is from genome assembly GCF_017979445.1 of Akebia trifoliata. NCBI lineage: Eukaryota > Viridiplantae > Streptophyta > Magnoliopsida > Ranunculales > Lardizabalaceae > Akebia > Akebia trifoliata. Next base: position 44,325,018 of record NC_141378.1, on the reverse strand, counting down.
TTTACATAGGAATTGGTGTGACATTAATAAACGTTGATGTGACAATAGTATATATATATATATATATATATATGGGTCCCGTTCGCCACCCTTAGTTTTACCACACACTTTAACAAACGCGTTTTGTCTTACATGGGTTAGAAGTTTCGGAATAAGCTGATTTTTGGTGAGGATGATCTCTATGGTGAGAGATCATCCTCACCAAAAATCAGCTCATTTCAAAACTTCTAACCCCATCAAAATTGATTTACAAAAAATGGACGGTCCACGATTTTTCAATGTGTAAACATGGGGCTAAACATTTCGGAATGGGCTGATTTTTGGGGAGGATGATCTTCTAATCATAAAGATCATCCTCACCAAAAATCAGCTCATTCCAAAACTTCTAACCCATGTAGGACAAAAAACATTTGTTAAAGTGTGTGGTAAAACTTAGGGTGCTGAACATTTCCCTATATATATATATATATATATATATATATATATATATATATATATATATATATATATATATATATATAGGGTCAGGTTCAAGGGCCATATGAGAAAACATATAAGAAAACTTTCGTTTTTCAAAATAAGGGTTAGAGATTTTGGATTGAGCTGATTTTTTGCAAAGATGGTCACTATGATGAGAAGATCATCCTCACAAAAAATCAGCTCAATCAGAAACTTCTAAATCCATCAAAAGTGATTTACAAATTAGTGATAAAAATTGGTAAAAAATCGACGGTCCACATTCTAAATCACTTTTAATGGGGTTAGAAGTTTCAGATTGGGCTGATTTTTTTTTTTTGAATGAGCTTCCCATCATAGAGATCATCCTCACAAAAAATCAGCTCAATCCAAAATTTCTAACCCATATTTTAAAATTATATTAACCGTTGAAAGTTTTCTTATATGTTTTCTCATATGGCCCTTGAACCTGACCCATATATATATTTAATTACATTTTTATCCAATCTCTTACCACTAGATGCTCTTAGTGGTAGTACTTAATTATTTGAGAAATTTAGCAAAATGGAATATTAATTTGGTTTAATTTTCAAAATGGAGTACTATACATATTTTTTAAAACGATGAATAACCGTTCTCAGAATTAAATTTTTTTAATACCAAAATGGCCAAAAAATGAACAGTAAATTGATTGTTTTTTTTTTATACCAAAAATACTTATTTTAAAAAATTTATTCCCATTTTCGGAATTATTCGATTTCCAGTGCATGTTTTCGTAAACTTGCCTAATTATTTTTTGGGGAAATCATTTAACACATCCTATTATAGAATTTTTTTCCCTACTAATTGCCCTCTTAACACATCCTAATATATATATATATATATTACTTTTAACATTAAATAACTATCAACAAGAATTCATTGGTCAAGTCCAAATGAGAGTTATCAAACATGCTGATGTATATATTATTTTAAAATGTTCTTAAAAATGTAGAATTTATAAATTAGATACATAGGAGAATTTGATCATTTATGAGTTTTGGGTTAGATGTCTTGAATTAAAGTCATGGTGTAGCTTCTTTTTTCTGGTTGGTGGTCTACTTAACCCCCCATTAATCTTCAAAAAAAATTAAAGTCATGGTGGGATATTGTTCATCGAATTCTACAACATAGGAATCCCAAGGGAATGTAGGTCCATTTCTAACCCACCGAATTCTAATAAGGATGTATTTGGGGTAAAAGTGAATATGAAAATTTAAAAGTTCAAGCGAGTTGATTTTGGATTGGAAAATGAGTCGTGGTAATCTGATGCCTCCTTTGACATATGCCCCCAATAGAGAGCCATAGATCATTTGCCTCGGGATACACAAGAAAAGATTTATGATTCTTTCTATCCCGAGGCAAATGATCTATGATTCTGTGATGGGGGTGCATGTCAAAGGGGAGTATCAGAAAATCATTATTCTTGGAAAAATTAACTAGTTGGATTGATTACTTACCACCCAGAATTGAGTGTTTCAAGTAATGTTCCAAACAAATTTAGTTTAATTTCTATAGGATTGAAACATTGCATAAGGGAAATTAATGACAATATTGGAAAATCGATTAAACAATCCATTGACTGTCGAATTAGAGGGTTAAAGTGGTTTCATAAATTGAAGAGAGTAGTATCTTCTCTTGGACTCTTTCTAATTAGGTGATAAATTGATGAATTAGGAGTGTGATTTCTCTATAAAAGTGAAGGTCATCCCCTCCTTCTCACAGTTACAAAAAGAAAATAAAATAATAATTATGAGAAAGGTACATAAGGGGTAGTGCCCCCTCAATTTATTCTAATCTTTGACTGCATATTTTAGAATATATTAAGATTTGGAATGATTGGAGTTAAGCAGATTAAGAACAATTCAAATCTCATTACATTTCTATTTTATTCTATCTATTCTATTTCAATCCGAATCTAATTGGGTATGTCCTTTGAACCCATTCTCTAATTATTTTGTTTTAATTTATTATTTGATTGAATGTGGAAGTTCAAGATCTATGTTCATTGAGCATTCAAACCCAACAGTCTCATAAGCAATCATTCTTACCACACAGACGTAGACCCAAGAACAAAGGTTGAATTGTAAATGCTCAAGGAGCAATTTTTGATTCCCAACAACCTATTACTGTGGTTTGTGGAGCTGAATAGTATTGGTCAACAAAGAGATATTGTAAATAAAGTCACGCCTTCATAGTGGAATTGGTGTGACCTGTGGACATACCTCAATCGTGAGGGAATCACGTAAAATCTCTGTGTTTCTTTGTGTGATTGTATTTTATCTTATTTTTATTTTTGGAATCGTTTTCTTAACACCTATTACACGTGCCAAGTAGATCGTGTCGTTCAAGTAAATTAACCCCACCAAAACATAACAACCTCGCACCCTTCAACTGCTCAAAAATAGAATAACTTGCTACATTTCTGACCCCTGACTAGGAGGTCTATACTTGTTGGCCCTTTTTCATAAGAATGTTGTTGGATAATTTGAAACTGTAAGATTAAAAAATAAAAATAATAATAAAGAAAATTGATGGGAAAAATAATTGTATCTCGTGTATGAATTTTTTAAAGTCCATTGACCTAGGAATTGGTGGAGTCATGCTGCCTCAAATAATTTCTAAATTATTTGTTCTAATCTATTTTTTAAAAGATCATCATCGTCATCGAAGAAAAATTCCAAATGTTTGATGTTGAATCAACGAAACTATTCTATTCGTTCATTTAATTACTTGGATATTATTATTTTTGGATGGATAAAAGAAGAAAAGAATAAGCAAAATCTAAAATACTAGTTATACTTGGTTGAATGGGATCTTAAGCCTAAAATACCCTAAAGATTCTTCATACCCAAAAATATATACACTTAATATGAAGCATTTGAGGACTTTTCTTTTGGGGGGAGGGGTTATTTAGATAATGATTTTAATACTAAGCCATCAAAGACTTGATGTTACTTATTAAGAAGACTTGGGACTCTTCTCCTACCAAATACTAGATTTTGTTGATTCAACTTTTCTTTACTATTGGTCTAGAAAGTTTAAATTCATCTCTTATGTGATGTGTATATCAAGAGCAAAATTAATAAAATAATAATTTTTTTGTCTTGTTTTAAAGATGCTAATCTTTTCATACAGATGACCCAAGGTTGTATGTATTTTATAGGGAGAAATCCATATAATTAACATGAGTAGTGCTGGAGTGACCTCGGTGGGGATATCTTAACATGGTGGGGCGCGCATGTTCATATATGTGTTTTACTTGTATCTCGGAGAAAATACATTTACGGGTTTGCACGCGCCACCGCGTCAAGATGTCCCCCCGTGTGTCCGCCACTGAGGTCATTCTAGTATTAATTGATTAATATATATCTAATGAGTAGAATATTAGGATACGTAAAATATTGGTTTGGTTAAATAAATAATTCTATTAAAACCCATTTTAAGTATTACAAATGTGGACCACTTGATTATCATAAAAATGTGCGGACCCTAACAACCTTTTTTAAGTCTTATTAATTTGGCCTCATCTTCACCACCCTTTCTCTGTTTTTCTTTTTGTTCCTTTTTATTGGATATGGTGGGGCTATGCCGTGAATGAACGTTGTATTTGTCAAAGTCTTCATTTCTGCTTTATTTATGCAATTCTTTTTGAGATTTTATATTGTCACACTAACCTTGTTTTAACACACAAAACAATGGAATTAAATGTGGTGCCAAGTGAGGACAAAATTTTATTTATTTTAATGATGGTACATCACTACGCAAAAAAAAAAAGGGTAAATTTGACATCGAATTTACACTATGAGAAAATTAGAAAATTTGACAAGCCACGTCTTACGAATTTTAGAAATTGAATTTCGACAGTTTAGGGGTCAGTAAAGTTTTTTATGTTCCCCAGATTCAACGGCTTAGAGCCATTGAATTTCTCTCATTATCTATTAATTTGACAGGTTCGACCCCATCAAAAAATAAAGAAGAAAAATCGAAATCGTCCATGAAAAATTCATACCTTGGCCTATTGAAATTTTTTTTTTCTGCATCCTTATCTTTATGATGCAGTGGATTTGGGAGCTTATCACATACACATAAGGAGGGAATCACGCAAATAACATGAGAATCCCTCCAATAACAAAATGGGTTGAAAAAGTTGATGCAAAAGTGTTCACTTTTTCACAAAGGGAGCAAATTTATCTCAATCCATATACAAGAAAACAAGATAAGAGTTGTACGACGTAAGGAAATAGTACCAAACTGCATCTCAAATGGCCCCTCAAATTTGCACTTTTGTGTGATAAATGGAACTAATTCCACAGCCATTAATTCTTAATTGTTAGAATCTGATTCTTCTAAAATAGAAGACTCATTCTTTCCTACATTTCCCCCTTAAATTTGGATAATTTCCATAGTCATCATAATCATTGCCAACAACAAAAAATTTAGGGTCGAGAGAATGAATCATATTCTCCCATTCAATTTTATGTAAAATTACATATTATATCTACATCTTATTGAAATCACAATTTTTGGGTCAGCATTATGAATCCTATTTTAATATTTCTATTATGAATTATATCTTTAGAGAAGACATGTTCCTTCATGTATATCTTTTTGTTACTATCTCCATCTATGATTTTTTGTATCTATTTAAATTCATTACTTGTACTTAAGCGTTCTTTTTATGCTCGTGAGATGTTAATATATATTTGTGGGAGAAAGTAACATAAATAAGAACACCAAGGAGCCACAACTTGATTCTTTTACTCATATTAAGAATTTGAATCCAATAGATCAAATAAACAAATCTTATCCTAATTTATAGATCTAATAATTAACTTTTTTTTTTTTGAAATTTCCTTATAGATTTCTTTTCATTTTATAGTGCCAACCTCGATTCCACTAATCTTGGAGATCCTACTTACCATCTCTTGCATATTTATTATAATCTTCCCCAAACCATTTATCTACTTGGATAGTCTTTTGGGTTAATCCTTATTCACATTGCTTGCTTGGTAAGTCGATGAGACCCATTGGATAGAGGGGATTTCATCAAGGAGATGTTCTTTTAGATGGGGTCATCTCTCTTCTTTAGATTCTAAATGTTCTACAACTTCTCTTATTATTCATATCTTAACATATACTTGCAATGGTTCTAAACTTTTATCCTGTGGAGTGAAATTCGAGGGGTTGATGAATGATATTGAAACAAGACTTTTTGCCATTGCAAATTATCAAACGATCTTAATGTTAAAGAATGAAATAACAAAGAGATAAACAAATTAACACACAAGGATTTACATGGTTCGGCAATGTGCTTATGTCCACAAAACAAAATAAGAAACAATCACTATTTTCTCATTAGTTGTGCAATCTGACAGATCTTTATTTATAAATTGAGAGTTGCCATAACATGTAAAACTTTCAAAAATAGGAAATTCTTAAGAAAATACTACACGATTGCCTTTTTATAAAAATAATATTACACTTCTGATACGTATTCTGCGTAATGCAACAGAATGACATTTACACAACATTCAAAATAAAAAATAAACATCTATTATCGAGGACAGACAAGATTAATGCTGGAGTAAATTTCAGTGGGGGACACACAGGGGATATCTTGACGTGGTGGCACACACATACCCATAGATGCATTTTCTATGAGATACGAGTAAAACGCATCTACAGACATATACGCACACTACGTAAAAATTGAAAAATTCGACAGAAAAATTAACAAGTCAAGACCCCACGAATTTTAGAAATTGAATTTTGATGGTGAAAGACTGTCAAAATTCTTGATGTTCCCAGATTTGATAGTTTAGAATTGTCGAATTTTTTCTAATCTTCATTAATTTGCCAATTTTGACTCGTCAAAAAAAAAAATTGACAATTAAAAATTCGACGCCAATTCAACCCTTTGATATGTGATACTACCATTGAGGTAACTCCAACGGGCAGCTCTATGGACTATCTTTGTCCATGATCATCAATGATGACTATCTATCAATGTGTACCTATTAAAATGGTACGAACTTTTGTACACTCACCAGCTTGACCATGTCAACATGCATTTAGTGCATTATTGTCTTTCTTTTTCAGCCAGTTTCACTTGGATGGGACATTGGACTACAGACCTGAACGACCACATCCTTCTCAATTGGGTCATTTTCCCACCAGATGGTAACCTATAACCCTCCGCATGTTCTGCTGAATTTTTGAGATACGGCACATGCTTTGAAATTGATGACATGCCCTCATTGATATCTTCTTTAAGATTAATCAATCAAATGCCCTCATCTTCCAAAAATCCCTTAATTTTTCTTTTTAAAATTTGGTCATTTCTAATTTTGAGAGTAAGTTTTACACTCCTTGACCGGTCTTCTTTAAGATTAATGAAAGATGAGTTAGATGCTCTCGTAACCCTAAGGGATTGGCTCAATGCTAATTTTGGTTAGATAAACAGTTAATGCCCATAGGCCGTGAGTTTGATTATTCAATATGAGCATTAACAAATCACCCACAAGGGTGCACCCTCACTTACTTGTTGCATGTAATGTGCAGGCATTACCCGTGCCCTGGGACTAGGACTTGAACGAGACCATGGTATATAGACTGGGCAAAGCCCATATACAAACCTGGTCTGTTGTTTATAGGGATATTCGATTATCAAAAATAGAAAAAAGGTCAACTGCACTTATATTCAATATCTAGTCAAAATTCGTTGATTTTTCTTCATAAAATCAACTATTTTCAATCTCTGGGATAAAATCTTTTATTCTTAATTTCAATCTTATGTATCTATCTAATTCAATGTTTTAACCTTGAGAACAAGATAAGATTTTTGGAGAAGTGGTAGAGGATGGAATATAAGATTAAAAAGTCAAGGGTTTTCTAATAGAAGTTAAAACGGGAATGGATTGAATAGATTATAAATAATTTATCATATAAGTCAAAGAGTTAAAAAATGATAGATTTTTTGGAGAAAAATGAAGAATTTTTATTAGAAATTGAAGATAAGGGAGTTTAGGTCATTTTTCATTAACTTATGAGAAATGACCGTGATGAGGTCCACAGAGACATATATCATTATATTAGTTTGAAAATATAAAGGGTATTTTCGAGTATTCATCAAACCATGAGGAGGTATCTTTAAATCACCAATATTTATAGGGGTTAAAATTTTGTTTTCTCAATTTAATTTAGACATGGCCACCTGTGGATCACGATTCAGGACATGAAATTATTAAAGCTAACCCATTTAGGGGAAAAATAAAGGTGTGCTGACGTGGAATATCTATATATGGTGGTCCTCAACTTCTCTCAAGCATACACGTGTGGCAGCCGGCAAGGCTGGCCATGGCCACGTGGGAGCTGTGGTCCAATGTGACAAGATCGTTTAAATTATGACACGTGTTTGGACTATAGAAAAACCAGGCTGTTCGGTGGAATTGTGGGGGCCCAATTATTGCAGCTTGCGATTTATGGCTGCAAAAAGCCAAGAAGCTTTGGATGGGCCTTTTTATTTGGGCTGGTTTCCCAAAATTTGAAAACCGGACCGGGCTAGTGGTCCAACTTAAGAAAGTCGGATCAAAACCAATGATACCTAATTCATTGGTTAACTCGGTTCGGAGTTTTCTACTATAAAAGGAACCCGGTTCATATGGGTAGACAAAGAGAATTCGTTTCTTGGCACATATATATAAATGCAAGCATGCAAGTTACAAGTACACTTGTAATGTTGAAAATTTCGAAGAGTGAAACAAACAAACAAACAAAATCTAGATTTCCTTTCCTTTTATATAAATAAATGAGGAAGGAAAGTGAAGAGGCACAAACAAATTTCTCAAGAAAATAAATTATATCTCATTTTTTGGTTTTTCGAATCCAATGAAAAAATTCAAAAAACCAAAATGTTTGGGTTTGCAAATTGTTGGAGAATCTTGGGTTTTGGAGTTGGGCTTAGATTCGGGTGTTGTGCAATTTTGGGGTGTCTATAATTAGCACAAGTCCGTTGTATCAGAAACTTCCTTCACTTCATATTGGTTCCAAATCGAATTTAGTAACAAAATGTGGACTTCAACTAGATTAAGGGATTAGGCACAAGTATTTATATTCTATAGTACAACCGCTCATTGGTATTGCTTAAAAAAAATGAATGAGGATCACTCAATATGAACCAATTTGAAGAAACTTTAGAAGAAAAAAAAAACGTGTGGTATTGTTTGTTTCGTAGACGACGTGAACAAGAAGACATTCTTAAAGGCTCGAAGATGCTCTTTGGCCCACTATGGAGGGGCCAAATCATCTTCCAAAATATTGTATCACCACTTGAGAATTCGATAGAACTCTTAAGCGTGGTTTTAAATCTCGATATCATCCACCAACGAGACGGATAGACAAGTCAAACGTAACGAACAGATTTAAAATCATGGTTCATTTGTCTCATTCTTGAACAAGACGACTCAAACGTATTGGAAAACTCGTCCAAGACAACTCAGTCACGTTCATGAACAAGACGAGACATCAAAACATGTTTTAAAACTGTGCTCTTAAGTTTCTTCACTTCAATCCCAATAGCATTCTCGATGCTCTTACCAATAGCTGGGATTTCGTGAAATGGAACTGCAACGAATCCTTCCAACCATCAAACACCATGAACAAAAATGAGACATGGTTTCTCGAAATTAAAACTATGAATGGGCTCTTCTTCTAAGGCTAGGTTTTGGTAAAGTGAGCCCATGTTTTCAATTAATTCAAGTGTATTTGTATGGGCTCTCCCACCAATTCAATTCATGTTCTCATTTCGTCTTCCTTTCACTTTTTTAGAACTTTCAACTTGAATGTTATTAGTTTTTGTCGCACACGATCATTACATCTCAAGGCATCCTAATTATGCATCACTAGCCCAAGAGGGCTGAAGATGGCGACAAGGGCTAATGTGAGGAAGCTGATGGTGAGAATGGACTCAAATGTGGGAGTTGGGTGTATCAAGAGATTGATCTTGATTTCAGGAAAAGTCGGGGAAGTTGAAAAAACATCGTTAAAACATAGGGAAAAATTTTTAAAAATAATAATAAAAAAATGTATATATGTTCAAAAATATAGAAATATATATTTCATACATTAAATGGTAAAATAATATTAAATAAAATTATAAATTTACAACAATTGAACAAGTAAATGAATAATTACTTGAAAATCAACTCATAGAGTCATACAGCTTGAGAGGATAATTAAAAAAAAAAAAAAATAGAGGAAAAAATTCTTATGAACTTTGAATTTTTTTTTTTTTTTTCATAGTTGAATTTTAATTTTAGGTTTGGGAGCCATCCATTTTCAAAACCTTGGATCAAATCCAAAAGAAATTGTTCTTTGAGTTTTTTTTTTTTAGTTGATCTGACTTTTTTCATATAGAGAGATGTAGTGTAGGATTGCCAATGTGGCAATCCATTTGCGCTCATCGACCCTTGTGTATTTAAAAATGACGCATTGACACATATACGGTTTGTATTTAGCTGACGTGGCAAGGGCACAAAACTGTAGATCTTTTTCCTTGTGTATCCTGAAGAAAAATAGGCATGGTTCTGTGTCTTTGCCACGTCAGTCGCGTACAGATGCTTACGTTTATCACGACTCTTAATACAATTCAAAGTTGTGTGAAAACTAAAGCCACCATCTTGAAAAATGGCAATTTTCACGCTTAGTCACTATTATTCACCTATTTAATTAAAAAAATGTCATTTTCTTCAAAATATCATCGATTTTTTGAAAAAAGACGTGATTTAATCAGCTCGTGAGAATTTCCCGATTTTTTTAAATAAAACAGTGATATTTATCACTACGTATCCCCTTAAAAAAAAAAAAAATTCCAACCATTAAAACATGAAATTCATTTTTCAAGATCTATATTAGAAACATGGGATGTATCCTTGAGTATTGGATTTCATGTTTTAATGGTTGGGATTACATGTTTTTCTGAGTCATTTTCATAAATCTACGTATCTTAATTTGTAAATATATTCATTTTTAATTTTATTTAATTTTTCCCTTAAATTCTTGTACAGTAAATCTTACATAAGGGCGTTGTAAGAGTAACCTCAAGATTGGATGTCATATCACATGTATCAATGCGAAAGTGGATAGGAATTATAAATGCTTTTTCACTTATATCTTGGTTAAATAAATTTTTATTTAAAAAAATCATTAACTTATATCTTTAGTATAATAAATTATAACTAAGCTAAAATTTTAAAAGATAATATGTTAATTTTTTGAAAGGAAAAAAGATTTCTATTGACTTGAAGTACTTTTTTTTCTCGTTCAATCTTGAGAATCAGAAGTGATGTGTACCCATGTTTTTTCACGGTTTCAGTTCCATTAATTTTGGAAATGAACCCAAAATTGACAAGAATCGAAACGGAAACGAACCATTGACACCCTTATCATGATCTATAAGAATATTTAAAATTTTCTAATTAAGAAATGTCAACTAGTTAAAGAATCCTAGGCTACAGTTAAGTAATTCATATTTTTTTATAAGATGATTAAATACTCTCCTAAATTAGGAGATATAATTTTGGGTAATTTAGTAAGACCCCCTTGCAAAATTGGTGATATTTGATTTATCTCTTGTAAAATGCAAGATTATATTTACCCTAATATTCATCAAAGAAAATATTTGTTCTAAAAAGAATTTGAGATTATAAGCCAAATAAATCATTAACATACTATCTACACAGCAATCAATGATAAATGATATTGTAAAGATATTCTCCTTGATTGGCTAGATGCTACTTCTGATTATCCTCACGATAAGATTTGGTGCATTTTTCACTCTTTAAGCATTTTTGGAGAAGTGTTTCTTGCAAAACAAAAGATTCATGATATTCTGACTCAAAAATTATCACTCGGTTGATGTGGGAAATGCACAAAATCATAGATCTTTTTCTTTGGACTACACAAAGAAAAACATCTACTATTCTGTGCACTTGCCACATTGATCGAGTACAGACCGAGTGAAAATTTGCAAGTCGGACTTTCATTAATCAAAACGAATAGTTTAAAAACTATCAATAAATTTCTAAACATTGTAACCAATTAATTAATTGGGCAAAAACACTTCCATCAAAACGAATTATGTTCCCAAACAAGGCCTTATCACTATGTGAAAAAGGCCCATATTTGACGGTCTTCGCCCGTCAAATATTCTCTTGTAGAATTTTTTTTTTTTGACAGCCCTGGACTATCAAATTATTGGAGAATGGACTTAAAAAAAACAAAAAGAAATCCATAGAGTATGACCTTCAAATTTGGAGGTTTAACAAACAATAGCACGGTCCTCTAATTCACCAATCACAATGAACGAAATAATAAAAAAAAAAAATCAGAAAAAGATAAAACAAAAGAAAAATTATAAAACAAGTTCCAAATTAAACTAAATAACCCAAAATTAATATACATGAAAACCTCTTTGTTAAGATCGAAAGTTCTGTCGAAGCTACAAATAACGGACAATAATTAAACTAAATAAGACTAAATGATATTGAAATTACTGGATCGGCAACATCTTTGGTGGAGGTCGGTGTTGTTATCGTTGTAGATTGGGGAATGAACCCTTGTGCTTCACGTGCCGCTTTTTCCTTGACCTTTTTCGCCCTTTCCAACACATCCTCCTGCATGCAGTATTTTATTGCAAGAAACAATAAATCAATCTCTTTGGCAACCAAACCAGGCAGAAGCGACATGGCCAAATCCAATAGTTGGGCCCTGCATTAAGAGGTATAATGCTTAAAAACTTCTAACCCATATTTTGAAAAATGTTTGGCACCAAACTTGGCAAACTTTAGGGTTGTTGAACCGTCCCCTATATATATAGAGGGTGGTTCATGGGACATATGTAAAAACAATGATTTTCAAAATATGGGTTAGAGGTTTTGAGCTGATTTTTTATGAGGATGGTCACTATGATGAGAAGATCATCCTCACAAAATATCAGTTCAAGCTGAAACTTCTTAATCCATCAAAAGTGATTTATAAATTATTGACAAAAATTGGTAAAAATCAACGATCCACATTCTAAATCACTTTTAATGGGATTAGAAGTTTCAAATCGGACTTAATTTTTTTTTCCGGTTGATCTTCCCATCATAAAGATCATCCTCACAAAAAATCAGCTCAATCCGAAACTTCTAACCCATATTTTGAAAATTTATTAACCTTCCCATATATATATATGGGTAGCGTTCAATGGCAAACTTTTTAGCAAACTTTTTGGCAAAACATTTTTCAAAACATGAGTTAGAGGTTTTTGAATGGGCTGATTTTTGGTGAGGATGATCTCTACAGTGAGGAGATCATCCTCACCAAAAATCAGCCCATTCTAAAACTTCTAACCCATGTTTACAAGCTGAAAAATCGTGGACCGTCCTTTTTTTGTTGCCTGTTTTTTATGGGATTAGAAGTTTTGGAATGGGCTGATTTTTGGTGATGATAATCTCCTCACTATAGAGATCATCCTCACCAAAAATCAGCCCATTCCAAAACCTCTAACTCATATTTTGAAAAATGTTTTGCCAAAAAGTTTGCCATTGAACGCCCCTATATATATATATATATATATAATATATATATATATATATATATATATATATATATGGGACGGTTCGAGGGACGTGCTGAAAACCAGCTGCGAAACAGACGGACGAGAGACGTTAGATTTGAGAAAACGGACGGCGCAGATGGTTCAACACGTCACTTCCAACTAAAGAAACGGAATTTCTTTTATTTAAAAATAACTCCCTCCTCTTTTCTGGTATTCTTGAAATTCACAAAACTGTCTTTCATTATCAGCTTCGTCATTTTCAATTTCATCTGTACTTAACGAAACATGTTCATCTGAGAACTAAACATTATCAGCGTTGGAGACATCGATCTCATTTCGATAAAGACTAACACTATCACCATTATTGTTATCGTTATCCTCTCCAATAATTTCCAAAGTATCTGATTCATTAACAACTGCTTCCTTATCATTATCTTTACTAGAAACAACCTCTCTTATGAAATAAGCTTCACCTGAATTATCAAGGTTCATATGGAAACTGGTTTCAACACCATTTACAGAGATTCCAATGATCTTCTTGACGCCTTTGAGAACACCTTGAAATTTACCAAATCTCACATACCAAGGTGTGCTATGGTAGGAACCATCCTCCTGTCCAACAACAATTACATCAACGGCTCCACCGAATGGATGAAAAGGAATAGAAACAGAATACACACTCTGGGAAATTAGGCTCCGGACTTTACCAACCACATTCATCTTGTCTTTCCTTCTAGCTAATAACCCAGAAATATTTTTAAATATCGTTGCAAAACCCTAAAAGAATCCTTAAATATCAATCTTGTCTTGGATCGATGCAGATTAACATAAATTCCAAGTTTCCAACAACCAAACTACAGAGGAATCATGTATTCTTTTGTTTCCTTTTCTTTCGATTACAACTATTAATATCTGCATGTAAAAGATAAAAATTGCAAGAAATAAGCAATGACTTACAAGATTAATCCAAATACCAATAATCCACACCATGGAACACAAACAGAGAGTTGTTTTTTCTTTCTGTCGAGTTTCAATGAAACAGAGAGTTGTTTTTCCAAAAAAAAAAAAAGGAGAAACGAGGGAAAAGTCAAGGCAATCAGCGAAGGGTTCGAAGGAAACGAAGAGATTTGGATTTACAGAAGAGACGAAGAGACGAAGGAAACGAAGAGACGAAGAGATTTAGAGAAGAGACGAAGGGTTGGGTCGAAGGAAAACGAAGGTTGGGTCGTCCGTTGAGTGAGAAAACGAAGGGTGTTTAATGAAACAGAAATAATGGGTTTTCAGCCGAAGGTTGAGTTCATCTTCTTCGTTGAAAAACCTTATGAAACAACAACGTCTGTCGAGAGAGAGAACGAAAAAACAAAGATCGTTAGTTTAAAAAAAAAAAAAAATGAAAAATCAGAAAAGAGGAGGGAGTTAGTTTTAAATAAAAGAAACTCTGTTTCTTTAGTTGGAAGTGACGTGTTGAACCATCTGCGCCGTCCGTTTTCTCAAATCTAACGTCTCTCGTCCGTCTATTTCTCAGCTTCTCAGCTGGTTTTCAGCACGTCCCTCGAACTGTCCCCATATATATATATATATATAATATATATATAGGGAAATGTTCAGCACCCTAAGTTTTACCACACACTTTAACAAACGTTTTTTGTCCTACATGGGTTAGAAGTTTTGGAATGGGCTGATTTTTGGTGAGGATGATCTCTATGATTAGAAGATCATCCTCCCCAAAAATCAGCCCATTCCGAAATGTTTAGCCCCATGTTTACAAGTTGAAAAATCGTGGACCGTCCATTTTTTGTAAATCATTTTTGATGGGGTTAGAAGTTTTGGAATGAGCTGATTTTTGGTGAGAATGGTCTCCTCACCATAGAGATCATCCTCACAAAAAATCAACCCATTCCGAAACTTCTAACTCATATAGGACAAAACGCATTTGTTAAAGTGTGTGGTAAAACTTAGGGTGCCGAACGGGACCCATATATATATATATATATATGGGAGCAGTTCGATAGCCCTAAAGTTTGCCAAGTTTTGTGCCAAACATTTTTTGTAAATCACTTTTGATGGGGTTAGAAATTTTGGAATATGCTGATTTTTTGTGAGGATGATCTCTACAGTGAAGAGATCATCCTCACAAAAAATTAGCTCATTTTGAAACTTCTAACCCTAGTTTACAAGTTGAAAAAATTGTGGACCGTCCAATTTTTGTAAATCACTTTTGATGGGGTTAGAAGTTTTGAAATAGGCTGAGTTTTGGTGAGGATGATCTCCTTATCATAGAGATCATCTTCACAAAAAAGGAGATCATCCCCACCAAAAATCAGCTCATTCAAAAGCTTCTAACCCATATTTTGAAAAATGTTTGGCACCAAACTTGGCAAACTTTAGGGCTGCTAAACCGTCCCATATATATATATATATAAAAGAAGATCGCTACTTGTTCTTGCATAAATTATTTCAAGTTAATTACTCATTTTCTTCTTTTACTTTGCTTTTTAAATTATTGTGAGAATAGAATTGATTGTTTTTACCCTAGATTGAGTTTGTCAATTAAATTAAACATCAAATATGACGTTTTTGGTCTAAAATATTAATTTTAAAATTTTTTAAAGAATGGAAATATAGAGTTAGTAATTCAATGAAAGTTTTTTATATATTTTTTCCAAATTGAAGAGGTAGGGAAAAATCAACATTATTTACTAGATGTTGAAGGAAAGGGTATTTTGGTTATTTTCTATTAGTTTCTGAAGAAGACCATAGTCAATAATATCAATTTGAAAACGAAGGGGGCATCCCTAATACTCACCAAAAAAGGAGGAGCTGTGGACCATCCATTAATTACTACGTGGCAAAATCTCGGGGCCATAACACATTAAATTTAAGCCCAACGGCTGATTTACTCTTTACAAAATATGGATAATTTAGGCATATCTCATAACGTTGTAAATACCTTTGATACCCCTTACTTTGAAACCTTTACTGAACGTCATTGACCATGGTAAAATGACCTAAATGTCAATGCCCTCACTTTCAACCTCTCGAAAAGAAAGGGGTCCCAAATAAAAGCATAAGTCGATCCAATTGATTCTGATTACCAAGAAAGTAAGTACAAGGGTAAAAGGTAATTGACTATTAAGTTGCTCTAGTTCCCATCAAAGTAAAATCAAAGGGAGCAGAGTTGATAGTAGGTCTAGGATCAACTAATGGAATTATAATTACATAGTTGCTAGGGTGAATTTTTTCGATGTATCTAACCTCATCTCCATCCATCATTTTCAAACTCTTTTTAAAAATAATTAAATAATTCACCTCCTTTTCATATCAAAAGTCCATATTCAACTTTCTCAAAAATCTCACCATGTTCTTCAGGTTTGAATGTCGAAAGGTTTGAATGTCGAAAGAGAGAGAATCTTGAGGTTAAAGATGGTGGAATTTAGAGAGAAAAATCAAAGGTTTTTTAGTAAGAGATATGTAGGTACTTAGGTCATCTTCTTGTAATCTCTGAAAGAAGACCATGATCGAGGGATATATCTTCATTTCAAAACATAGGGGCATCTTTAATATTTGAAAAAATCATGTCTAGATTTATATTAGAATTTTAAATATTTTATTATTATTTACCTTATTTGCATTCATAAACATTAAAATTTTAAGGAATGAGAATAAGATATTGGTGATACATATCAAGATGGTATTTGATTTATTATCTAATAATTGAATTCATATAAGATATTTATCAAATTCAAATCCAAGTTTATATGGATTCAAAATTGATCAAGCTAATAAATCATCAAAATATGTATAACAATGATGAAGGAAGATATCCCATACAAGGAAGAATCAATGGCGATCCCACCTTAAAACGCCTTTTATTTTTTATTTCCTCCCATTAAATCAAATTTATAGCTAACTTTCTCATTGATCAAACAGGTTTTACATCTTTGAATCCTATTTCCCATTAGCATTAATGAATTAAAAATAAATAAATAAATAACAACTATAAAAGATAAGAAAAATGATCAGAAAATCTAGATCACGAGGCCCACTTTTTAGAACATTATCCTTATTAGAATCTTCTCATATTATTATTTGATAAAATACCACTAATTATTTTACATGATACGTTGATCCTTCATAGTTTGTTGAATATTTAAGATGCTCTGTTTTTTTTTTATAATTACACTCCAGAATAGACCCTTCAACCTCGATCTTCTCATATAGACCAATGAAAAATGATCTAAAATACTTTGACTTTTCTTTTTGAAAATCAATCATCTTCGACCTCTTGGAGGAGGACGATGAAGATGAAGACCATTGAGGTCATTTTATCTTTAGTCTATTAAAGAAGACTGAGGTCAAGGAGCATGTCATCTATTTGAGAACATAAGGGGATATCTCGATTATTTGGCAAAACATGGAGGGGTATGTAGTTACACTAAAAATATTTCCAATTAGGAAACGGACCCCACTGCTTGCGACATCGTTTCTAGTGATGGGGTTTCTGAATAACGACAGACATTCTCAGCCTTCGAAACTTGGAAAGAAAAAATAAGGTGTCTTTGCAGGGAATCTTTGGCTGTTTTCAACTAGTCTGGTTGATTTTGTCTTATTATCTCTTTGGGTTTTTTGTCTTTTTTCACAGCCTCTTGTTTAGGTGGGGCCCACTTAGTCTAAGCAATAAGGGGTGGTCCACTTTCCATCACAAAATAAGAATTCTTAATTGATCGTGATTTTTTCTAGCCTAATATTTTGATAATTTCACTTACCTCCCCCCCGTTCATTTATTTTTTATTTTACTCTCTTATTTAATTTTTTTTATTATAAAAATTAAATTTTAAAATAATAATTAAAATACAACCCCCTCCCCCCACCTGAAGCATTTATTGAACTCATTTTTTCATAGGCATATCTTTGTTTATAAAATAAAATAGAGTCGTGATTTTCCGACACTCCCTCATGTGAAATCGGTAAGAGTCATATAATTTTCTCGAGATACATAATTATACATTTTCATAAAAATATATAATTGTGTATCCCTAGAAAAAGAATTTATGGTTCTACTACATGCCACATCAAGGGGTGTTATAAAATCATTACTCAAACAGAACAAAAAAAAGAAAAAAGAAAAAGAGGTAAAATCTTCGTTATAAAAGGAATTTTAACTGTTAGGTTGACAGCAATTTGATAGAGGGAGGGTAAGTGAACCCCTTAGATAATTATAAGGAAGGTAAGTACAATTATCAAAATATTAGAGGGTTCAAATAAAATTTACCAAACTACAGGGTCAAAGTATAATTTACCCAATTTAAATTGGGTTAGCTGGAGACCATAATCTTTGTATCTTACCAAGAATCTTGCATATAATACACCGAATAGTTTAATTTTAGTGTTTTTATATACCAACGAGACCAGTTCCAACCCGATTTTGTAATAAAATGAGTGTCATTAGTAAACTATTGGTTTTTGTGAATCTTATTTTTCTATGAAAATAAAATTGTTTTGACTAAATTGAATCATGGTGCGGCCAATTGGACGATTTTTTGATGCAACCATCGGTTCGGTTTTTTTAAATTTTGCTTGACTATAAAGATATAGGATTTTCAATTTCTTTATATTTGAATTTAGTTCAAGTACATTTACTTTATGATATTTCTTCCTTAGTATTTAATTAGATTATTAATTTTATAATAAATATTATAAATAAAATAAATTTACCAATCGAGTACCCATCAGAGACAGAATTCTTATTGGATCCTATAAATAGCTGCTTAGAACTGGACCGGAAAATGATCGGGTCCATAATGGTAGACCCAAAACGGACAAATCGATTGAGTATATCGATCAGGTAATTAGGTATACAATAATGCAGTTTTGAGGTTGTTGCTGCAAATTCAATTTATTCACCGAAAAAATAATTGAATATTGAGAGTTTCTATTGCCACAGCAACTTTTATTAACACTACCCCAAGAGTTGTGCTAATTCTTTGGTGATTTACATATGAATTGGGATGGCGTTACTAAAGTTGTTATTGGCAATAGAATCTCTCTTTGGAGATTTTCTTACCGTTGATTTTAGCTTTCTTATTATGGACGAGACGACACGTGAAACCGAGTTTTAAAACCATGTTCAAACTATGAGCAATGCAAGGGAAGAAAAGAAAATTTCTTCTGGAAATAAAGATTCCTAAACATATATTTCTTGAGTCAAACTTTCTATTACAACCCACAAATTAAACAACTTGAGGATAAGTTTTCTTCAAATTACAAGACGTATTTAGGATTATTTGCAGAAGACTTTATGTTGTGGATATGAGCGACATCGTTTCGGTACGGTGACCTTGTATTTAATATAAACTTGGGGAAATCTTCACCTTATAAGCCAGTTTTGTCAAGATTAGATAGGCCCATGGGCTTGTACATGGTGTTAGAGCGGGTAATCACATGGATGCGTGAGATAGGTTACAGGTGAGGGGGAGTGTGAGCTATAGTCCCATATCGGCTGGGTATCATGAGTCATGACCTTGGACTACATATAAACCTAAGGCAATCCTCACCTTATAAGCTAGTTTTGTGAAAATTAGTTAGGGCCATGGGCTTCTACAGTGGAATGACCAAAAGGCCAAATACATACCAAATAGGCAAAACTTCATGATCGGTTATCAAAATCAATATTACAATACAAATTCAAAAAAGAAAATGACGAGCACAACTAACAAGCAAGTTTACTCTCACGAAAAAAGGACATTTTGGGGAATCAAAATGCACTTTTTCTTTTGTTTCAAACTTTATACTTTTAGTAATATTTTTTGAGTAGTGTTGGAGTAACCGCAAGATCATACTTTGTATCACACTTTCGTGACGTGTAAATGTGTAGGAACTATACATTAGGAAAGTGTGATATGAGTTATAATCTTGAGGTCACTTCGGCATTATTCATATTTTTTTTTTTTAGTGTACTCTGAGTTATTTTAAGTCCCAATTTGTTTTAGAAGGTCATGAGTATTATTTTAAGGTCAGTCTGATCATTATGGTGTCTGAATCAATGCAATCCTCAAAGAATGTATGTAAATATAGAGTCGTGTTGGAGTGACCTCAATTCTCACTTTGCTGACATGGAAGTGTGTAACTATAGATGCTTTTAGAAATTCTTGTCGATTTAAAATTTTACTATCTTTCGTAATTTCATATTCTGGTAACTACAGTGGTAGTGTGAAATGGAATAAAATTAGAAGTCTGAAAGTCTATTTAAACTATTATGGGTGATGTTTTGTTTTATTCTTATTCAGATTATCAATAAACTTTGAATTTACTCCCTATGTGAAAATTGAAAATTTTGACGGGTCAAAGCCCAAAAATTTAGAAACCAAATTTCAACGGCCATGGCCGTTGAAAATTTTTCCCAATTCGATGGCTTAGAGCCATCAAATTTCTCCCATTCTCCTTTAATTTAATGGTTTCAATCCGTTGAAAAAAAAAATAAATTTGACAATGACAAATTTTACGTCTTGGTCTGTCGAATTTTATAAAATTCGACTGCCTTGGACTGTCAAATATAGGCTTTTTTCACATTGTGACTTACCTTGTTTTGCCTCGTATATTCAAAGTTGCCTTGTGATTTTTATTTTGGTCAAAGGGATGAAGATAGTGATCTTCTCATTTTATCAAGCTTCAACTATTTAATTTATGAGAATTAAGGTATTCGAGCCTCTTAGAGCACTTAACTAATCCTCGGGGCGTATGCAGTGTTGGCAGTTGCAACTCTCGCGTGAATTACAATTCCTCCCTTTAACTCCACCTTGCAAACATTTCCTAAGCCAAAAAAAAAAAACACATATCTCAAGTTCACATTCTTTATAAAATTACAAAACAAATTTACATCGACTTGAATATGTACTCTATTATTTGGTTTAAATCTTATCCAACTTTTCATGACACCTGTTACTACTTTCAACCAATTCGACATATGGGGATTCCCATTTTAGCGAATCACTATGAATTCTCACCAAAGTCGATACAACCTCATCCATGCTTGGTCTACTCATCGGATCTCGCTTCAAGCATCCCACACTTAATTTAGCTACACCCAATGCAAGGTCCATAGGGTAGTTCCCTCTGAGATTTGGATCCATAAAATCACGAAGCTTATCCTCGAATTCTTCTCCTTCCATGATTGACATTATCGTCGCTGAAAGTAACAATTTTTTCCCATCAAACTTCATAAGAGCAGCTCTTCCCGTGATCAGCTCCAACATCACAACCCCAAAAGCATATACATCGATCTTCGGTGTGGCCAACCCGATCTCTAAATACTCGGGCGCCATGTAACCTTTAGTACCAACAAGTCTTGACGACGCAGACACATCGTCGCTCCTCTCCGTCGAACTCGCTAGCCCGAAATTTGCAATCTTGGCTCTTAAATCACCATTGAGTAGAACATTGCTACTCTTAATATCCTTGTGAACATAAGCAGGTTTAGTGAAATTATGAAGATAGTGAAGACCATTAGCGACGTCTAAAGCAATTTGAATCCTTCGAGTCCAACTTGAAACGATCGGGGAACTCTTATTACTTAACCAATTCCTTAAACAACCATATTCCATGTACTCGTAAACGAGGTAGAAATACCCGTTATCTTCACAAACACCATGAAGCCCTATCAGATTGAAATGGTTGATCTTATTAAGAAATTTGACCTCTTTTGATACATCTTTACTCATCTTTTTAATGGCTACGACGATCTCCCCACTTTCCCCACTTAACACCCCACGAAACACCGAACCCTTCATCTTTGACTCAGGGCTGAAATTGTTGGTAGCAATCTTCAATTCCTCAAATTCGAATACTTTCAAGACCCGATCCGCGCTAGCGATTTTGACTAGAAAATCTTTGGGTAAAACCCATTTCTTTCTCCCCTTTGTTCTATCTAGCTTTCTTTTTTGACATAAGAAGGCAATTGTTAGAACAATACAAAGGAGGACTAGAAGAGAAGAAATGGATGCAATTCCAATACCCACATAAAGACCTTTCTTGGATTTCTTTGTTCTTGGATTGGAAACATTGGGAGGAGAAATTATTAATGGTGGAACCTGAATTATGGTTTGGGTACTTGAAGGTTCACTAGGCAAAGGAATCAAAAGCGTCGTAAATGGAAAAATTGTTGGATCATATTCAGAAAACCCATTTGCTTCAAGCATGCTCGTTTGGTTTACATTAAATCTCTCACTTATACCATCAACACTGTCATTCCAAGCGATTGAGTAAGTTAACAAGTACTTCGTGCCATTAACTATTTGATTACTCGTCGGACATGCACATCTAAGTGGTACCCGTAATTCAGAACCCGGAATCAAATTGTATAGATCGTAAGGGTTCTCCTCTATAAGTGAATTGCACGAAGACAAGCCTTGATATCTTTCGTTAGCAATTGTGTAGTAATTCTCATCGATACTCATGATATAAGAGGAATTGGCTTGATAATTGTGGCCCAAACAAGAACAATTTACAGGAACAATCACTTCTTTGTATGTAGGGAAAATTGTGATCATTGAAACGTTGTTGATGCGAGCAAGCTCTAATGGGTCTGAAGAAGTAAAGTTGGAAATTGTGACGACGGAATTATAAGGAGGTTGAGATTTGAAGAGGAGAAAAGCTCGGCACGACAAGTTTTCACCATTGCAAGTGTAGAGAAAATTAGGGGAAGGACTTGTTTCATCACTGCTCGTGCAATCAAGTATTGAATTTCCTGAATAGTTTTGTTGGGCTTTGATGATTGAAATGTTAAAAGAGAAGAAAATGAAGAAAGTGAGGAGAATCTGATCCATGGGTTTGGTTTTTTTGGCAGAAATGATTAATGGGTAGATGAGAAACTTGAAGATTTTAGGATGATTTTCAAGATGGATTAGTCATTAGTCTTTGAAGAAGATTAGCGCGTTTTCGAATTTAAAATTGGACTTAACAGCTGTGTTATTGACCATATTAATGCAAAATTTTCTCCCTTATTACAAATAAAGAATCATCTATTTTTTTTTTTTATTTAAATAAGAGACTTTCAATCTGTGTTTTGGGTGAAAACTGGGGATCAAGCTAATCTTGACTAGGCCAAGCCCATAAAATTGCAATATATTAAAAAAGAATGAAGAATCTTTAGAAATTAATTAGTATTTTATGTAATAATTTAAGACTAAATTAGCTCCTGACATAAGAAACTTACCAAAATTTCAGCCCGAAATAGTAGTCGTGTTTCATGACAAAGAAACCCAATGTCTAGAAAGTAGATTATTTAAAGAGAAAAAAAAAAAAAAAAATCAACTTTAAGTGAGATAAAGGGTTAAGAGTTGGGCTGTAATGGACCAGATTGCTACCAATCTAATAAGGAATTTATTAGACCCAGACCAAATCAAATGTCATTTTTGTTTTTAAGACTGGGACTGATTCATATGAACCTTCCAATTATTATTATTTTTTATGACGGGGGTGTCCAAACTTATGTCACACTAGGGGACCGGAAGAGCCAAGGCATATGCAACACCTGCACATCACACGCACCGGGTAACTGAGGGTTTGCCCTTGCAGGTGGACTCGAGGAAATACTGCTCATACTAGGCATGCACATCGAACTCACAGCCTACAGACTCTCACCGTTTATCAGATCCAAATTGCCATTAAGCCGCCCCCTCGGGGTTAAACCTTCCAATTATTATTATTATTTTATGGATCCAAATCTATCCGAGTTAATACATCCAGGCAGCTCATCTTGGAAGAGTCAAAGTATTTAAATTGATTTAAAATTATTTGTTAATAATTATATGTATGTATATGCATTAAAACAACTATAATTATTTCTTATTATAAGATGAATTAGTAGATGCTCAGTCAAGAAATCTACGTTTTCTATAATGGTAAAAAATTTAAAGTATTAGAATAATCTTGGTTGAGTTTTCATAAACTGGATTGATAATTTTAAAATATCAGATAAGCCATCTTGTATCTCATTCAAATCACTGTGATGGTCAATTCACATCGACAATCTTGCCAGCTGATTGCCTCCGTGACTGGGATTACTTGGTCTCAAATTAGTTCTTAAACCATGATCCTAGCTTTTCTGAAATATATTATAAAAAAATATGATAAAATTTTATTAGATTTAAATAATAAAAAAATTTACCTTGAATTTATGTATTATGGTTTAAAAGGGATTTTGGTAAGTTATAGGATACTTTAGTCATTTTCATGTAAAAAAGTTGTCCTAGAGTGATTGTGCATCCCACTGAGTTGATGTGGAGGCGTGCATTGAACCGTTGATGCTCTCACTTGTATCTTGAAGAAAAGCATATGTGATTCCGTGCACACTTCCATATAAGCTTAGTGTCGAGCGTAGTGTCCTACTCAATCACTTCAGCATTTTCCTACTCTAAAACAAAGTAGCGGCCAAGGCCTCCCCCCAAAAGAGGGAGAGGTCTTGGGTTTAAACCCCTTTGTTAATCATCCAAAGGGATTTATCCCGGCTTACCTGATATGTGTGATTTGTGGGGGTATTGGATCTACTCAGGGAATTTGGACTAGATATGGTGTTCTAAGAGGCTAGTCACTTCACCCCTATTAGTTGGGTCTTCTGGTCCAAACACCCTAGCATAAAAAAAAAGGTAAATTACACTTTCACCCCTTATGGTTTGACGTAGTTCTAAGTCGACCCCCTAACATTTTGACAATCACACTTACCTCCCCTATAATTAACTAGTGGGTTTAATTAAGTCCCAATTTGTTTTAGAAGGCCATGATTGTCATTCTCAGTTTGTTTATACCGAGTCCACCCAAATTCCCATGAGTAGATTAAGCCATATTTGGAGTTGACTCGATGGATTTTGAAACTAAGGTTCATTAATATTTTACGTGTATTTGGAACCTAAGGTTTCAATAGCGAAACATATCAAAAGGACACAAAATTCATATACACATCATCATCAAAGCTTTAACTGAAAGGTTTGGGATCAGCTAAATGAGTCATGTTCCTCTATTAAAGCATCCAAATTTCAAAGTCATGTCTTTTGTAAGTTTTGTTATTGAAATTGCCTTTCAAATCTTCTTTTTCTATTTCTATTCTCATTTTTTAGGTCTTCTTCACACTCTTTTAAGATCATACAATTAAGTTAGGGAGGCAATGTTGAGAGAGAAAATTTGTCTTATATAGTTTAAAATTTCATATTGGGCTAATTTTTTTGAGGACGATCTCTATGATAAGGAGATTATCTTCACAAAAAATCAGCCCAATCTAAAACTTTTAACTCCATCAAAAGCGGTTTAGAATTATGAACTGACGATTTTTACCTTTAATTTGTAAGCCACTTTTGATGGGGGGAAGTTTTAGATTGAACTAATTTTTTGTGCTCACAAAAAATCTGTCAAATCCAAAACTTTTGAGTCATATAAGACAAAATTTGTCTCCCAATGCTGTCTTCCTGACGTTGTACCCCAAACACTAGCATGTGTGTGAATGTGGTAAGGTAAACATTCAAACATTTTACAACAAATGGCTTAGAAGTTTTGGAATTGGTTGATTTTTTGTGAGGATGATCTTTATGGTTGGCTCTCTTTAAGGCCTATAAACTCTTATATATATATATATATGGGTCAGGTTCAAGGGCCATGTGAGAAAACATGTAAGAAAACTTTCGGCGGTAAATAAAATTTTAAAATATGGGTTAGAAATTTTAGATCGAGCTGATTTTTTGTGAGGATGATCTCTATGATGGGAAGATCATCCAAAAAAAAAATCAGCCCAATCTGAAACTTCTAACCCCATTAAAAGTGATTTAGAATGTGGACCGTCGATTTTTTTTCAATTTTTATCACTAATTTGTAAATCACTTTTGATGGATTTAGAGGTTTCTGATTGAGCTGATTTTTTGTGAGGATGATCTTCTCATCATAGTGACCATCCTTGCAAAAAATCAGCTCAATCCAAAACCTCTAACCCTTATTTTGAAAAACGAAAGTTTTCTTACATGTTTTCTCACATGGCCCTTGAACCTGACCCTATATATATATATATATAATATATATATATATAATATATATATATATATATATATATTTCTTTTACTATTTTTATCAAGTGAGGAACTCGATGGGATTTTAAATTACCTTTATAAGGCTCAATACATCAAACAAAAGAAAGAAATGATCACATCGGTCAAGAGTCAAAAGTCAAGACTCAAAACAATAAAGAAAAAAAAAGGTTTAACTCCAAGAAAATAAAGACATATAACCAAGAAGAAAAAGACTCACACCAATAAACTGAAAAGGGTTAACTCCAACCAAGTAAAGACATAAACAAGGAGAAGAAAATGACTTGTTTAGCTTTTTAATTTAGCCCATTCTGATTTGTCTTACAATCAGGAATCAGGAATCAAGGATGTCCGTGGAATGAGTGGGCCCAGTCTAAAATGGGTTAAGCCTGGCAAATTGAAAATAGGCCCAAAATTATTTTGGATTGGGCCTGACCTGAGACAGTTATCTCCTACTTAATTGCTATCCTATTTGTGACAAAATGTAGTACATTTATTTTTGAAAGATTTCCTTGCTTTAATGTGAATACCCCTTTGTTCTCTTGCTAGTAAACATTAAACCATGTATAAAACATAAACCAACAATTTAAAAGTAAAACAAAAAACGCTTAGCCCATCCCATTTCCAAAAATTAGCTCAAATATAGTCAATTTAGAAGAAAAATAAAACATACCAAAAAATGCTCTGACTTGACCCAGCATGTAAGATAGAGGCTGGTTGGGCTTAGTTTTCAAATCTGATTATAAATCGACCCTTTGAAGTAGCCCATTGAAGGAAAAAAAAAAAGAGTCCAGCTCTCCCACGGTTGTTCGTGAGAGAGAGAAGAACCATACGAACGAGTCTGTTATAATACGTGTTGTAACTCCAATCCCATTATTTGTTTACTTGGACAGTAAATTTGTATTAGGTCTTTGGTGAATTACAGAATTTACTGAGTTAATTATGTTTCTTTAGTGTTTAGATTTATGAAACCATTGATGGTTGAATCCTTTGAACTTTGTGCTATTGTGGTGATCTTTTTGAATATTATGTATTTCTTCATGAAAATTTTCGATCCAAAGTGAGAAATTGTTGTTGTTTGCTAATTGTTACAGGATGCTTTCTAGGAAACATAATGAGATTGTTGTGGTAAATGGGTCACCACTCATGTTCAAAAGTGCCCTTGATTCGGAAAAGGCTGGTGAAGTTGTTCTTGGGCAGTGATTGAAGCAATACAAGTAAATTCTTCTATGTTTTTTATTGAAACTTATAGAACATTGAAAAATCACTTAGTTCAGAGTGATGATACATTATTTTAATTTTTTTTTTTCCTTTTGATTTAGAGTTGGTGGGAGAGAGATTATGATGTGGTAAGTGGGTGATGTGGAAAAAATCTCGAGATTTGCATTCATAATCTAATGGTTAGAAGACTTGTTCGCATGGTTCTCTCCCACGACCTACCATGGGAGACCCAGACTTAAAAAAAAAAAAAAAAAAACAGGTTTTGTTGGGGTTAAATGTCTTGAATCAAGGTCCCAATTGGCAATATTCATGAAATATCCAACCTTGGGGACATAGTTGGTTTCCAATTTGAAAACCTGCATATTAGGGTCGTAATCATTGTCAAAAGTGGCAAAACTCTCTCGTATGTGCATTTGTGATCATAGCAAGGAAACATAAATTTCTATCTGAAAACTAGAGAAATATTTTAGTGTGAAAAGTTGGAAATCATCGTAATCTAGTATGAGAACCAAAGAAACTACTTTGTGTAAGAGTTCCCCTTTCTTTTCCTCTTGAAATCAAAACCATTGTAACCAGTCAGATGGATATGCCTCCGGAGGAGACACTCAGTGTTAGTGCCATGTTAACCAGCTTTGTACATAAGTGAGTGAACTGTGTCAGCTTTATACATATTTCGTCCAACCTGAAACCAAAATTCAGAGAGAAGTAAAGACCATGAAAGAAATAATTGTGTCAGCCTAGACCATCAACAGAGGTTTAAGTTGAGAAATCCTTCTCTCCCTTGCCAAAAGTGTGCTAATATATATTTTTAAAAGAATAATGCTGAAGTGACCTAAAGATTGGACCTCACATCACAAACCCTGACGTCAAAGTGCATGGGAACAGTGAAAAAACATCTATGGTTCCTATCCACTTTCTTGTCAAGATGTGCAAAATGAGGTTCAATCTTGAGGTCACTCTAGCACGGCTCTTTTGAAAAATCTATGCAAAAGCCCTAAAGGTCTAATAAATTACACCAAGAATGGCACCATGCATTATTCATACAAAGTAATGACAAATCCAACATAATATGCTTAAAATGGAAAAAGAATCGGCACATTATTAGCTTCCAAAACACATTTGAGCTATAAAATGAAAGCTTTACCATGGTAGCTTTCTTGGATCAAGCTGATACATCAAACTAAGTTAGATATGTTCTATTAGAAAAATCAAATCATTTGAATCCCACATCTAAGAATAGTCTGTTGTTGAATCACATACTTTTATGTGTGTATGTATGCTATTTGAAGTCGAAAAAATTATCACATACTATAAGATATGAACCCGACAAATCTGGGTAGAGAAGGAAAACAACTAAGAAGATACTATGATAAGTAAGAGATGTTAGAAAAATAGAAGTTGAAAATAAAGAAGAAAATTACTTTGAGACACGTAGTAATCTACGTTGTCTTATAGACAACAGATGCCCCCACTCTAATTGAGCACGAAGATGCAGATGGCTTGTTGGCGAACTTATCTTCAGGATACAATAAAGTCCAATTTTATCATAACTGTATATTTTTTCAAAATTTATACTATTTTGAGAAAATTTATCACACAGAATCTCGAATACACGAATGCCTTTTTGTAGAAAGTTAGAATTATTTTTTTAACTGAATTAATCTCTATAAATAGAAAACAATTTTAAAAGTCACTTCCATTCGTAAATAGATTAAGAAACTCAATAGGTAAGAAACTCATTGAAACCATTAGACACTTATTCAGATCAAAGAGTCCGTTAGGCACCTTGTGAGCCCATTAAACACCTTTCGGGTTGGTTTTGAAGCTTATCCAAATTTGGAAGGTCCTCTTTTTTAATTTCTCTCTCTTTCTTTCTTTTTCTTTTTTTCTTATATATATATATAGGGTAGCGTTATTTGGCCAACAGTTTGGCAAACACATTTTTCAAAACATGGGTTAGAGGTCTTGGAATAGGCTGATTTTTGGTGAGGATGATCTCTACGGTGAGGAGATCATTATCACCAAAAATCAGCCCATTCCAAAACTTCTAACCACATAAAAAATGGTTTACAAAAAATGGGCGGTTCACGATTTTTCAACTTATAAACTGGGGCTAGAAGTTTTGGAATGAGCTGATTTTTGGTGAGGATGATCTTCTCACCGTAGAGATCATCCTCACCAAAAATCAAGCCATTCCAAGACCTCTAACCCATGTTTTGAAAAAGTGTTTGCCAAACTGTTGGCCACGGAACGGGACCCATATATATATATATATATATATATATATATATATATATATATAAAAGAAAGGAAGAAAAATCTTATTCTCAACTCTTTCTTCATTCCAAAGACTCTCTCCTTGAGAGCTCCTAATGGCTTTTAGATATATGAAAATTTTAATAATTCTTTTTTATTTTAAATATATATATTTAAAATAAAAAAGAATTATTAAATTTTTCATGTAGCTAAAAGTCATTAGAAACTCTCAAGGAAAGAGTCTTTGGAATGAAGAAAGAGTTGAGAATAAGATCTTACTTATAGGTTTAAAAATCCCTCCAAAAAGTTTAGAAAACGATGTGGGATTTACAAATTATTTGAAAAAAGAGCTAAAAAATACTTTTACAATCTTCAATCCATGTGAAAAGACATCAACCAATAGAAATACTCTAAATAAAAAAATGCTTACTTTTACTTTAACAAAAAAGTATACCAATCATAAAATAACTTTTAAATATTATTTTAAAACAAACTAAATTAGTTTTATTTGAGTCAATTCTAAATAAATATTAATCAACATTTATTTCAAAAAGAGACTGTCTTAAACCACTTATTAGTTTTTTAAATTACTTGAAATCTTCTTTCTAGGAAGATTCTACTTCCTGACTTGATGAATTTTTTACATATTTACGTTGATCAGCAACATTTAAGATTGTCTTAAATCCAAATTTTTACAGAAAACATAAAGCCATAATCAGAAAAGCAATCATTTTTAAACAACTCTTAATAGTAATTCTCTATGTTACTAAACTGTTGTCCCCCTCTGACATACTCCTCCTCTACTCTCCTAACGTGGCATGTGCAAACAACCGTATATTTTTTCTCGGGATACACAATCGCACATGCCACATCAAGAGAGTAGAGGGGGAGTCCGAAAACTACGACTTTAAAAGTAATATCTGCGATCAAAACTAGTTCAAGTGAGTCAACTAGATGGAATTTTGGGTTACCTCAATAAGGTTCAATACATCAAACAAAAGAAAGAAATGATCACATTGGTCAAGAGTCAAGAGTCCAAACATTAAACAATAAAGACATTTAAACAAGAAGAAAAAGACTCTCACCAATAAAGTGAAAAAAGGTTGACTCCAACAAAATAAAGACATAAACAAGGAGAAGAAAAAGACTTGTTTAGTTGTTTTATTTCATCCATGCTGATTTGTTTTACAATTAGGAATGTCAATGCAATGTGTGGGCCCAGCCCAAAATAGGTCAAGCCTGAAAATTTTAAAATAGGCCTGAAATTAATTTGGGTAAGGCCTTATCTTCACCACCGTCATCCCTTCATAAAAGGCTTGAATGCCGAAAAAGACTTAGCCCAGCCCATATACACAAATTGGCCCAAATATAGTCAATTTAAAATCAAAATAATTATACATATAAAGCTATGACTTGACCCAACATGAAATTAATAGGATTGTAATAATTCTCAAAAGTGGTGGAACTCACTCAGGCATCCGTAAATAAAATTGTATGTTTTTTTTTTTTTTTTTTCAATTTAATGTTTTTCTTGACATTTATCATGAGAACTAGAGAACTGAGATCAGGTTTCTGAAGCATTTATATAGATTTCTTAGGGATCCATTTCTTGGGGAAAAAAAAAAAAAAAAAGATACCAATCGAGATTTCGAACGAGTAGCAATCGAGATTCTCAATGTGGCAGCAACTTCAAACCTCTTTTAGAAAACTAGAAAAATAAAATAAATAAGAAAATTCATTTTTCTTTAACAAAGATAAACATATACATTTTATTTCAAATGCTAATTAATTTTGCAGCTTTAGTAGGTCGGGATAGGGATGTCAATGAGCAGGTTCAGGTTGGGCTTGGTTAAACCATAAAGAGGTGGTCGGGCTCGACCTAGATTGGCTCTATACCATTGCCGGGCCTAAGTCAACTAGACCCTAACCTGGCCCTAACGGTTCGGGCTAAATAAAAATGATTAAAATTCAAAATTTCTAATGAAAAAAATTAAAATTTTATGTGGCTAATGCTCTATTAACCTATAAAGGTTATAGATGAAAATTAAATGGTAATTTGACAATATATTTTACTTTTACTAAAATAATATTCATCTAATTAAATATATTATGAATAATTCTATAAGATTTAGTACAGACTAGGTTGGGCCGGGTTGGGCACTACAAAGCCCTAGCCCAACCTGGATTTGACGGGTCGAAAATATATAATGAACCCGGCTCTACCTTTGCAAGCTGAACATGATGGCCCTAACCATTATTTTCTTGGATGGGCTAGAGACCTGTAGGTTGCGAGGTACAAATAAGCCTAAAGAATACATACACACACAATGAGCACAATCACGTACAAGAGGTAACGATGGACAAATTCCTTAATCGTAATATTTATTAATGTTTTTAAGGCAATGCGTGCTCTTGCTCAACAGATCAAGCAATTAATGCTCGGTCATAAGCATAGTTTGGATCCCACCTCTTCTACTGCGGATCATCTCTTCTCATATTGACCCTTCATTCCAATGGTTCTATTCTAGTCCCCTCCTCCTGAGGGAGCCGAGGGCCTGGGCCGAACAAGGAGGAACAAGTGGGTCGTTCCCGGCGCTTCATTCGGTGGTCGGGTTCATTGAGTTAGCATTTATCTATCCGTGACTCCGATCCATTGGGTTGAAGGCACATGATCGATCGGGAAGGCTATCGATAGGGGGAGGTGGAACGCTCGATTGATTGATAACACGGGTGGGATTGATGAACGTTCTCCTTATAAGTTTCTGCGCCTCTCTACTCATTCCCAATTGGTTTTGAGTTGGACTCCCAAATTTATCATGGTATCAGAATGGGCCTTTCTCTTCTCCACGTCATCCAGTTCATAACTCCACGTGCTTTGGCCCAGTCCTGCCTACACGTGCCAAGACGTGTTGAGTTGGACCACCAAATTTATCAAATAAAAAATTAAGCACAATCATACCAATCCAACATGTGGGCCAGGCTCGATACAAAAGTCAAATAAAAGTTCCACATAATACACATATGTACATTAGTACCCTCAGCGTGCTGGTGGGGGTAGACAACCAAGTCCTAAACTTGGTGCCACACCCTATTTACATGACCTTTACAGTTGGCTAGTGTGTGGTGGGCATGGAGGTTTGAGCATAAGTTGACTAGGCAACATGGGCATAGATAACCTTGGTTTCTTGGTGGTGAATAAACTGGGCATATGGATGATATGTGCATATATAGTGTCAACATGGGGAATAATTTGGCAATTGAAAGCTTCGAAAAAGGCCGTCAACGGTAGATAAAGTTGGGAAAACATCGGAAAAAGAAATTAAAAGTAATTTTTTTTTAAGTATAAAAATGTTAAATATATATGTATTTCATATATTAAATGATAAATCATGATTAATTGTGATTTTTTGAAAAACAAAATCGTGATTTAATCGAAAACTATTAAAATTATGATATAATTACGATTTTTTTTATCACACTATGGATACAAGCACAAAAGTGAAGTTCTAACTACTCACCTTTTTCAATTGAAGCAACAACTCCACCCAATATGGGAATAAGGAATAGGATTTTAGGAGTTGTTATTATTCCTTATAATTTGTGATCCAAACGGGCGAAAAAGGGTTGAGTCACAGAAATTTGCAACTCCACCTTCCAAACACACTCATCGTCATCATTGGTAGAGTTTGTTGAACTCAACTACTACTCTTATCAACCCTTTGTAGGTTTGGTTGTTGGTTGGGCTTTCACAACAAAAAAATATCGAAAATCGAATTCTATAATCTGATCCCTACTAATTAATCCCAATTATGAAAATGGGATATATAATCCTAGAACTATGATAATCAGTTCTAATTTGCGTTGGTTGATCAACTTGATCATGTAAACATTAACAACCCTACATTTCAATTTCTTAGTGAACTATGACCTCAACCCACTCTCTTTTTTTTTTCGTCAAAAAAGTTACTAAAGTAGTTGAACCATCTATACTTTTTTATCATTAATGTCACAAAGCAATTCTTCTTCCTTTATGCATTTTTCTTGATATCTCAGAACTTTACTTAACTTTTAGGAGTCCTACAAAATTAATATCTAGATGAGAGGCACTTAATAAGATTAATAACAAGTATCACTTAAGAAACATATTACAAGAAAGCTGCATAAATAAATTTATAACCCAAAAATAAAAGTGACTAATTAACGAAACCAATCTCGCTTTCACAACGAACAAAAACACTGATTTATCTCTCAATCAAATCAAATCAAGCCACATAAACATGGACAAACATTTATTGACAAAGTTTATTCAAAACTCAAAAAGGAAATTTTTAATCACCACTGGTCTGGCCTACTTGTTTTAGTATTTGAATCGATTGGAACAAGTTCGATCTGTAAAAAAGGCCATTCATTTCTCTATGTATGTGTATGTAAAAAAGGCTCTATATTGAGAGCGAAATCGTATTGAAATTGAACTATGTTACGATTGGAAGCGAAACACAGGATTTCAAGGCAGAAATGGCACAAACATACGCACTAATTATTGTGCCATCATCTTGTGAAACTCATCGAAATCAAGGATCCCATTATCATCAAGATCAAAAACCTTTATTATGGCCACACACTCTTCATAAGATTTTGTATCTCCAAGGCGATTCAACATTCGTTGCAAACTCTTGGGTGTTATACATCCCGATCCCTTCTCAACCTCGTACATCTCGAAGGCCCTTCTCAATCATCATCCACACTTCCTTGCTCCATCAATCTCATGAAATCTTGAAAGTCTATTAAACCATCTCCATCGATATCAAGATCATTAATCACAACTTGAGCCTCTTCATGTGACATGTACTCACCTATCAACGCAAAGTAAGCTCTAAGTTCTAAACTAGATATCTTACCATCTCCATCGCTATCGAAGTAATGAAAAACTTCTTGGAGCCCGTCTTTTCTTGAATTACTAGCTTGTGGTTTAATTAGGGGAGACACGGGAGACACAGGTGGGCTTGGTGTATGGGATTTTTGACGTCGATAAGGGAGGTTAATTAGTTTGAAGGACTTGTTGGAGAACCATTTGGATGTCTTGGAAACCCTAATTAGGGTTGCCATGTGAGGAGGAAAATTATTGAGCTGTGGAAGAGATGAAAATGACCATGAAATTAATAAGTTGTTGCATAAGATGTTTAAATTATTTGAGGTGAAGAACAGATAGACAATAAATGTGAAAATGGACAAGATTACGTGGGAAGTGCGTGTATGGAAAGTGCATGGCAACTTCCTAAAGACCGACTTTTCTTTTGTCTTCTCCGCTTGGTGTACCACGCTTAGTCGCTCATCAATCTTTGAAATTGGCATGGTTGTCAACTGATCGGGTTTGGATGGGGTTAGGTCAGCCCAGACCAATCCTATAAAAATTGGGTCTGAAAAAGATCCATTGATTATTGGATTGGGTCATAACATTTGGATCTGAATCTGTTCTTATAAAACTTGTATCAGGTTAATTTGGATCGATTCACTCGGAGCCATAGAATCTCATCTTTTAAATAGTCAAAAACCTTTGATTTTTTATTTAACATATATCTACTTCAACCTTCAAAACCTCATGGCAAGCTTAAGATTTCTGAGGGAAATATAAACTTTGAGAAATTTTAAGGATTCTTTACAAGGTTAAGGTGAGGTTGAAAACAATTGATTTATGAAAATGTTCGATAAACTAAAATTAAGATGATGGATTCTATAAAAATCTAGTGTTTTTAAGCTAGAGGTTGAAGATGAAGGCATTTAGGCCATTAGTTGTAATCAACAATAGAAGACTAAGTTCTTGTGGAGGGGCATGGTACCCTTTTTATTTTGATTATAGGAAGAATCATATTTGTAATCCTAAAGTTATGGAAAAGAATTAGATTCCAGAATTCGAAGTCCACTCCAAACCAATTGCTTACAAAAAAGTATTGTGGTTTTGATTTTACGAACAATATTTTAAAGGTTGTAAATGCATTGAATTTAGATCGGATTAGGATTGATATAGGATCAACATGATAATTGTTAGAGAATAAGATGCATGAGATACACTGTATCATTGTTAGTGTATCTTATCACAAATGGAAAATTGTGATGGAGGATATTTTAAAATATATATTGATATTTAGAATATAGCAATTAGGATATTCTAAAATATTTATATTAGGTAGTTTTCTTATATCTTGGTTGATGTAATGTCTACAAATACCCTATTGGGACTTTTGCAATATTCATCCAAGAATTCTCAATAAAAATCATATTTTCTATATGGTATCAAAGCTTAAGCTCCACTAAGGACATCGATCTTGGTGTGCCGTTCTTCAGCAATGGCGTTACCGCCATCGTCGAACCTTAATAATTTTGTTTATGTTATTAGTATTTTTTTTCGATAAAAATACCATTTTTCTCTATGTTTCGGACCTAAATATCTTTTATTTTCTTCTTTGCTATTATTTTAACTTTTTTGTTTTTCCAATAAAAAAAAATCACAACTCCTTCTATATCTCTACAAATCTCCCCATTTCATACATTCATGTTACACAATCTCATTTTTTTTTCTTATCTAAAATCTCTCCAACGAGAGTTTTTCATTTAAATGGCACAATCCTATTTTTTATACTTCTGGGAGAGATCATGACAGATCTGGTCTAATAAGTCATCGACTCCAACAGACTCAAAAAGAGCGAGATGCGACAGTGATGGACTTCATAAACAGATGGTGACTCCCAACAAACACGATTGGGATTTCGATAATCAATGAACATATATGTTAATGAGATCAAGCAATTATTCAATAAAACCAATTGCATATTCCTTTTTCAAAGGACCGTGCAATTGCAGGCGGATGTTAAGAAATAAGATGCATGAGATACACTGTATCATTGTTAGTGTATCTCATCACAAATGGAAGGTTGTGATGGAGGATATTTTAAAATATATATTGATATTTAGAATATATCAATTAGGATATTCTAGAATATTTATATTAGGTAGTTTTCATATATCTTGGTTGATGTAATGTCAATAAATATCCTATTGGGGCTTTTTTAATATTCATCCAAGAATTCTCAATAAAATCGGATTTCTTCAATAATTATCTGACTGAATACTAGTGTGATTTAGGTCAACTAACACAAAGAAGATATAGTTCACTCGACTATTGCCTCCGAATTGGATCATGTCCAATTTTATTTACAAAATATACATAATTTTCTTATATTTAAACAAAATATATAATTTACTTAAGATACTTGCTCACATATATCAGATTGGGATATGATTGATCTAAGAATGATCCAATAGATTAGGAAAGTGAATCAGATCCTATTAGAATACAAATCCTTGATCTAGATCCAAAGTTATCATATCAAAATGCATGAGAAATTTGGAGTGATCCAATCCATTGAAAACCCTTTATTACACTTTTCATTTCACCAAAAATAACCTTCTTTCTTTGAAGTAAAACTTTGAACTTGATGTATACAATATATCTCATAATAAGGTGTCTATTAATGGCAATTACTACATTATCATATGAAACTCATTAGTTGATTTTGGAATTGTATGGACTTGGTGTTGAGTAATTGTCATGTATTCTATTTATTTTATTTTTGAGGTGGGAGTGGAGGGGGGGGGGGGGGGGAGTGTTCCGATTTTTAGGGTTACTAAAAAGGAATTATGAATTATTTTCTTAAAAGATTTTTTCTATTTTGGGATTTTCTATTTTTGAGGAGATAAACACGTTTTAGTAACTTCAAATTTTATAAATAGAGATCTCTAGAGTTGTAAAAACTATAAGGATTTTCTTTTTTCTAGGATTTGAGAAAGAAAAAGAAAGGGGGTGTATAAGAGTTCTAGGACTTGGGTTTGGGATTAAAATCTTGTGTGTTTTTTTTGTATTGTTCTTCTTTGACTTCTTAGTGAAGAAAATTGGTCCTGACTGTGGACTAGGCACACTGCCAAACCCATAAATAAAAAAGTTATTTTTCACCATTGAATTTAATTTACAATTGTGTAACTTTATTTTTAGTAATGATATTTTATTTTTGGTGGTGGAAATGGAACTTATTTTTTCTAATAATGATTAAAATTTTATTAAATAGGTTATATAGGGGGTTTGGTTTGGTAAATTTTCATAATACCCTTACGTCAACACGAACATGAACACAACCCGACCCCCATTGCCACCCCTAGTTTCAATTTGTGGCAAAGAAGGGTGGAAGAGTTTTTGTACGAAATACGGTGAAGCTTGAAGAGTTCAAAACAGCACTCTTATCAAATGATATTAGGAGAAGACCCAATATTAAATGTAGTGCTCAAGGGTTGTTTGTTCATGGAGAAAATCGGTGAGGAAGGACTTAGGATAGAGGATCTAAAAAATAATAGGATTAGATCCAAAACAAAGGGGAATAACAACATACAATGCTACTACTGCAAAGATTATGGTCACATTAAAAGGGATTGTCCATCTCATGTGGAAAAGAAATAAAAAAGTAAGTCACGATATTTTGGTAGCAAGACTATTGCCGTAGAAAGTGATGATAATTATAGAAATGTTCTCACAGTCTTCATACGTATGTATACTCTTTCTCATGATGAGAGGATATTAGATTCAAGTTGTTTTATCTATATATGTTTCAAAAATGATTATTTTGATACGTTCTAGGGAGGGAAAATAAGTGTGATTTTCTTAGGTGATGGATCTGTTTGTGATGTCACGGGAGTTGGCACAATAATAATCAAAATATTTGGAGTGGTACGTACTTTAGGTGATGTTTTTATTCCGAAGATGCCAAATAATCTAATATCATTTAGATGTGGAGTCATGAAAATCACATGTGGTTGCATGATCCTAATGAAAGGAGAAATGTGCAGTGAGTTATATCGCTCGGTGAGAAATACAATGATGCATAGTAATTTCAAGACTTTGATGAGTGGTTGATAACGGGATATACAAACTAGTACACGTCTAAGGAAAGTCTCTTTCAAAGATGGGGTAGAGACAGATTTGAGTTTTCAAATTGCAGATGATCATGAGAAAGTTTCTACAATTCGAAAAGACAAGTCAAGGTCCCTTTCTGAGTTGATTAGGCAATTGGCTCGAGACAACTACACATGTTTATTCATTGTGTGATCAAGTCATGGTATTCATTGTGTGATCAAGTCATGGTAGATCAAAATGATTCAATAGTGTAATAGGTAGTTTAGAAGGTTAATGGTTGTTTGCGATATTAACAAATAGATGCATTATTCGGGTTGATTTAGGTTTGAAGTGGAGTTGCATCTAATATATAGGTGGTGCAAAGTTCATTGTGGAAGACATGTGTGATTTCTTTCAAAGGTGATTCTGATATTTAGGGTATGAAAGAGATAAGGAGAGGGGTGTACAAAGGTTCTCAAGCTTGATTTGGGATTAAAACCTTATCCATTTTTCTTGTAATCTTCTCTTTTGATTTCCTACTGAAAAATATTGATTTTGGACATAAGCACTCGAACCATGTTAATCCTAGTGTTTCATGTGTGATTTTTTTCTCTTTATCGTTTCATTTTTTTTCACACTTGGATCTATCTACATCAGCTTAATTAATTTTTTGTTCAATTTTGAATAACTATTTACATGCCATGGGCCACGAAACATTTTAATTATCGTATTCTTGTTTTCATCCTCTATCCTTCTTTTTTCGAATGAATCATGTCATGCACTTATTTTCACAATTTTAGGGATTGATCAGATAGATTTTACTCTTCATTTTTTTTTTCCTCTTTTCATCTCTTCAACTCATATCGATGCAAGTAATTTTGCAGAGAAATGAAGGCTTTTTTAATAGATGTTTTAACTTACGCCCCGTTCTACTTAATTTTCTCTGTTTTGTAAAATCTTTTGGTTGATCAGCCAAAAAAATAAGTTGTTTAAAGATCAAAACATGTAGTTTCAAGCTATCATTAACATGTAATTTCAACAGTTTCGAGATCATCATGCGCACATCCCTCAATTTTCCGTAGAATTTTAGAGCTGTAACTTAAAGTAGTAATTACTAGTAGAGATTAATCATGTAAAACCTTCTCAATTCAATACTTCAAAGAGTGATTCATTAAGAAATTCGATGAAAGTCATTGAGAAGGTTTAGAAGACTAGAACCCAACATACTTGGTTTCAAATTTTAAATGAGGCGCAACTCATTCTTGATCAACTAGTTACTAAGTTGAAGACCAAGTCTTAACGTATACTAAGATAATGAAAGTGATTGTTTCAAAGTATTTCTAGAATCTAGACCATCGATCTAAACCAAGCTTCTTCTTTTTATGATCAAATATTAAATTAACACTCTCCACACACTTATCTAGATTTTACTTATTCTAAAACCCTTGAACTCCAACATTTTTCTCCGCAACCACAATTTGATGTTAATTCTCACTCTAATCTCATCAATAGTATTACATAATCGGCAACTA
Organism: Akebia trifoliata; assembly: GCF_017979445.1. Lineage (NCBI taxonomy): Eukaryota > Viridiplantae > Streptophyta > Magnoliopsida > Ranunculales > Lardizabalaceae > Akebia > Akebia trifoliata. The sequence continues at coordinate 44,284,908 of NC_141378.1, read as the reverse complement.
ATATGCACTAAAGTATGTGCTCTTGAATAAGAGCAATTAATTCATCTAGAGAGAAAAATACAACTTGCAGAACAATAATAGAACTGAAAACTCATTGGTCTCATCATTAACATTTGCCCCCTTTTTAATTACAATCCTAAATAAATATTTTTCAATTCAGATTATTGTCAAATCTTGGTTCTTATAATAAATGTAATCAGAATCAAAACTCCATGGATATCAATTCGAAACAGATTTGACAAAAAAATTCCTCTTTAATTTCAATGTACACTTCCAAAAGTATTTTTCCATCGGAAAATGTGTCTCGACATACCAAAATATGAGAAAATGACTTGTACACATCATCATAAACTACTTTTCATTGAAGAATATAACAAATCATCCAAAATAGCATCTACAATGCAATAAACTTCTACGAAGGCTTGCACATTTTAAATTCAAATGCATGGTTTACAAGTATCCACTCAATAAAACAAGATTAATGCTGGAGTGACCTCAGTGGGGGCAAACGGGAGGACATCTTGACGTGGTGGCACGCGCGTGCATGTAAAAGCATTCCTCCGAGATACAAGTAAAACTCATCTACAGACATGCGTTCGCTACACGTCAAGGTGTCCCCCGCTAAGATCACACTCATAAAACAAATCTCCAATCGAATACATTACACCATTTGATTCGGATTAAATTGGTACCTGATGAAATTCTCCTCATTTTTCACTTTTCTCAATTATTTATACGCATTGGCCTAGTGTATGTCGAGAGTTGGTACATACATATCATCAATGTAAATTATAAGAAACAACTATAAGTATACACCATTTTTTTTTTAAAGTTGGACACAACCCATTACCAATTGCTCTCCAACTATAATAAAGAAAATGTTGCACGCACTCTTTTTTTTTTTTTCCTTCAAACATACCCACAAAAATTATTGGTTGTATAGTGAGTATGTTTACAATTTATAGTCAAGAGAAGATGTAGCCCCTTGAAGGTGAATAAACCCAATACCTTATTTTACCTTAATGACGTGCAATTAATAGGTTAAAATCGAAGTTATAAAAAAAACTATTTTTTAAAAGTTTCCAAGGTTCATCTGCAACCAACACTAGTGGTGTGCAACTAGTTGGTCCCTTTAAAAAAAAAAAAAAACATTTATTTGGAGTTACATGCATGGTTTTTAAACTCGGTATTTCGTCTCGTCTCATTCAGTTCTGATACCAAGTCGTCTCAGACGAGTTTTCCAATACGTTTGAGACGTCTCGTGAGACAGATCATTAAATTGAACTGTGACTCGCAAATCTCGGTCAAAAAATGACATTCTGAGTTGGTCTCGTTCAACTCTGATACCGAGTTAACTCGGGCGATATGTATCGATCTCGGACGAGTTTAAAAACCATGGTTACATGGAAGCAGAGGGTGTCAATGGGTCGATTCCGATTCAATTCCTAAGGAACTTAGAACTATAACCATTATATTAGTTCGATTTTGATCTTTGTCGATTCCGGAACCAGTTCCAAAATAAATGAAATTAGAATCACCAAAAATCACAGCTACCCATCGGTTCCGTTCTGATTCTTAAGAATCAAATGAGAAAAAAAGTATTAAAAAAAAAACCTTACCATATATGAACCTACCAAGTCAGTTCTTATCAGTTTGGTTCCATTTTAGACCTGGCTCCAATCAGTTCCAATAAAAAGGGATCCGGAATGGGAGGATTCGGTTCCAGTTAAATGGGTACCCATTGACACCGCTGCTACGTGGGAATTCGGTTCAAAACCTTGGATCAAGCCCCAAAAAATGTTCTGTTTTTTTTTTAATTTTTGTTTTTGGATCTAAATTTTTCCATGAAATCTATCTTTGGTGTTGGATTTCTTCTGATGTGGCAATCCATTTGAGCAAAACGAACCTTAGTAAGGCCTAAAATCTTTACTAAGTAAGGAAAACCTCTTTCATTGTTTAGGGTAATACGAGAAAATTTGATGTGGCTATATAAATAAAAAAAATTTAAAAATTGATAAAAATACAAAAAATGCCCCCGTAAATGAAGTAATATTTTCCACAAACCGATTTTCACATACAGAAGGGAATCAAAGAAAAGAGCTTCTGCTGGTTGGTCGAAACTATGACCTAATTCTTCCCTATTTGGAGATCTCTATGAAATAGAAAATTTCACAGATTAAAAAAAAAAAAAAAATAGATGAATATTTAGATACTTACTTGAGAGCTGATACTCCAAATGCAACAAACGAACACCTGAGAAAGAAAGAGAATAGGAGAAACCACGAGAATTCATTGGAATGGGAGGCCTTGGCAAGAAATAAATAAAGAAATACATTATGACAAACAAAGTTTCCATTCTTCTTCTTCTTCCCAAG